>NC_134397.1:11508349-11855914 GCF_050003625.1 Haematobia irritans
GTGAACGAGAAAAGAAGTAGTCTTTAAGCATAATTTTAAGTGAATTAACTCATCCTTTATTATTTTTACTACTTGTAAGGAAATTATTCAATAAACTTCATTATAAATAAAAATCAAAAGAAAGTTTCCTACAAACTTTGGGGGCTCGTCCGGGATAAAGGAGTCGAGTAATTCTATTGAATTGTGTGGTGAAAAGACTAAGAAGCTGAGACGAAAAGAAAAAGAAAAAGCTTATGTTTGTTAATTAAAGAGACTCGACCAAAAAGAATTTTGTGAAGTTGTGAAAAAGAAGCAATTATAAAAAGTAACATAGTAAAACTCTGTGTTAAGCATAGTAAGACAATAAAGAACCAACAACAACAAAAAGTTTGCTATTGAGTTGTGAAATTCACTGAAACAAGAATCTCGAAGGCATTTTGCGCGGGCATGCACAGACAGTCTTGTTGTGAAATTCAGATTGAAGCTAAAGCGATCACTAACATCGATGGACATATGTGTGTGTATGAGTGAAGCACAAGTAGTTGGTTGAAAACGTCGTTACTTTTTGAAAATAAGGGTTGGTCGAGATAAGAGAGAGACAGAGTGTGTGAGAGAGACCATTTTTTATGTGCATCACGCCATTGTATGTACACTAAAAAATAGAGTTTGTGTTGCCGAGACGAAAAAGTTTGAAAAAACGGCTGAGAAGTTTGCCGAAAATAAAGAAGAATCCAGAAAGAAGAAAACTGCTTAAGGGCGAAAAAGTTTTGTTGCTGTACTTGGGAAAAGCTTGTGAGCTGTATTGTGAAGGGCCGTGTTGCCGAGTTTGTGAAGAGCTGTTGTAAGCTGTATTTGTGAAGAGCGTTTAGCTGTGTTAGTGAAGAGCTTAATTGCTGTTGTCAAGAAGAAGAATTTTGCCGTGGTATTGAGAAGAATTTTGCCGTGGTATTGAGAAGAATTTTGCCGTGGTACAGAGAAGTTTGCCGTGTTGAGAGAAGAGATTTTGCTGTGTGTGCGCAAAAGCAAAGACGCAAGCAGAACGGAGTGAAGGAAGCAGAGCTGTTTTGATGTCTATGTTGATTTATGCTTTGTAAAGACGAATTTAATTTTGTAGAGAATATTGGTGAGAGTATTCTAGTTTTATTTTGCTTTGTATAATTTTTGAATTTTAAATTGATTTTAATTATCTATATTTCCTAAAATTATTTTGTCAATTTTGATTTCATTATAAGTTAAATAATTGATAAAAATGTCGGACATGGACCGAGAGAGTGTTTTAGGGATGACTGTGGAGGCTTTGAGAGGGAAATTAGCAGAGTTGGGATTAAGTACGCAGGGCTTAAAGGCCGAATTACAAGAAAGATTGTTAAGACATTTTGAGTTGGATTTACGGACTGAGATGACCGTTGACGATGGTGAGCGGCAAGATGACTGTAATTCCTTGGAGGACCAGAGCCCACTGCATGGCTTTGTTCGAGAAGATTCTGTTGCGAAGAGTATGTATACCCTAAAAGAAGTTAAAGATAGCCTGACTGAATTTAATGGAACTTCGTCACCCGATATTGACCAATGGCTACAAGAATTTGAGGAATTGGCCGAAATTGTTAGTTGGTCTAATTTGCAAAAATTTGTTTATGGTAAGCAATTGCTAATTGGTGCGGCAAAGTCATTCATACGAAGTCAAAGAGGTATAACCAACTGGGAGTTGTTAAAGCAGTCATTGTTAGCAGAATTTGGTTCGACGTTATCGGCGGCTCAAGTTCATAACAAACTGCGTAACCGACGTTTGCAGAAAGATGAGAGCTTGCTTGTTTATTTGTATAGCATGATGGAGATAGCAAAACAATCTGACGTAGACGAAAAAAGTATAATTGAATATTTCATTGAAGGTATTCCGGATTCCAGAGTCGGCAAGACAGTGCTATACGAGGCGAATGACATAAGGGGCCTTAAAAAGCAAATTTCGATTTATGAGAAAATTAGACAAAATCCTCAATCATTAAATAGAGCGAAATTTTCTAATTCGAGTGCTGCGAAGAATAATAGTGGACATGTCGAAAAGACGCAAGACCAGAGGAAATGTTTTAAATGCGGTGGAAAGTCACATTTGGCTAAAGATTGTTCTGTTAAAGATTACAAATGTTTTAAATGCCAAAAATATGGACATCGTTCATTTGAATGTGAAGAAGTGAAACAAGGACCTGAGACGAATGAGAAGAGACAAGCGAACATGGTGCAGAAAGGTTCGAATTTAATTTTTAAAGACGTGACTATAAAAGGCAAGGAGTTGTCTGCTTTAATTGATACTGGATGTGACATTTGCATAATGAGGTTTGATACGTTATTCCTACTTGGCGAAGTGAATTTTGTGCCAGAGAAAGTGGTGCTACGAGGCATAGGCGACAGTGGAATTGCTACGATGGGTCGTTTTAATTCTGAGATAATTATAGATGGCGAGAATTTCGATGTTACGTTTTATATCGTCGCTGAGCGTGACGTAAATCATTCGATAATGATTGGAAATAGCCTACTTTTGAGAACTGAAATGACCATGAAAGATGGAGAAATTACAATTCGAAAACCATCAGAGAGAAATCTATTTTTGGAAGAATTTGGTAGCATTTGCCTTAATTTTGAAGTAGACCACGGAGATGATGATGATGTTGATCTGGGTCATCTAGATGGAGACATTTTGACAAACGTGAAAAAATTAGTGAATGGGTATAAACCAAGAAGTGGTGTGAAAAGCCCGATTGAGATGAAATTGATTTTAAAAGACGATACACCAATTTACCAACGCGCAAGACGAATGCCGATTTCCGATCAGGAAATAGTGGAGCAACAAGTAAAGCATTGGTTGCATGAAGGGATCATAGTGCCGAGCACATCAGAATATGCTTCCCCAGTGGTATTAGTTTCAAAGAAAGACGGGTCAAAGCGACTATGCTGCGACTATCGAAAGCTGAATGAGAAGATAATTCGAGATCATTTCCCAATGCCTTTAATTGACGATGTACTTGATAAGTTGCAGAGTGCCAAGGTGTATACGACATTGGATTTAGTGAATGGTTTTTTTCACGTACCTATGGAAAAGTCGTCTAGGAAGTACACATCGTTTGTAACGCACAATGGGCAATACGAATTTCGGTATGTCCCATTTGGCATTACAAATTCTCCTGCTGTGTTTACAAGATTTATTTTTGCTGTGTTACAAGATTTGATACAAGATGGTACGATAGTAGTGTACATGGACGATATCATTATTCCAGCCAAGGATATGATAGAAGGGTTGCAAAAATTGGAATTAGTTTTGGAGAGAGCGTCTTTGAGCGGATTAAAGATAAAGTGGAGGAAGAGTCAAATTTTGAGAACGAAAGTGCATTTCTTGGGATATGTCATAGAAGATAGTTCTATTAGGCCTGATGAGGATAAGATTATTTCAGTTAAGAATTTCCCAGTGCCGTCTGATCGTAAGACCGTAGAACGATTTCTTGGACTAACGACGTATTTTCGAAGATTCATTTGTGAATATGCAATTATTGCGAAGCCGTTGACGGATTTATTGAGAAAGAAGACAACATTTAAGATAACCGATGAAGTTTTGGCTGCGTGTCAACAATTGAAAGATGCTCTTGTGAGTGCACCTGTGTTGAAATTATTTAATCCGAATGCTGTTACTGAGGTACATGCGGATGCGAGTAAGTTTGGATATGATGCAATGCTTTTGCAGAAGGACTCAGAGGATCAGCAGATGCATCCGATACAATTTATGAGTCGAAGAACCAAGCCGTATGAAGAAAGGTACCACTCCTACGAGTTGGAAGTTCTTGCAATCGTAGAAGCTCTGAAAAAATGGCGCATTTATTTATTGGGGATACCATTTAAAATTATTACCGATTGTAACGCATTTAAGATGACAATGAGTAAAGCTGATGTTCCACCACGAGTTTCTAGATGGGCAATGTTTTACAAGACTTTGATTACAAGATTGAACACCGATCCGGAACCAAGATGAGGCACGTAGATGCATTGAGTAGGGTGTCGTGTCTTTTGGTGGAGAGCAGTTTGAGTCATAGACTTAAAGATGCCCAGTTGAAGGACGAATGGACAAGAGCTGTAAGATCTGTTTTGGAGAAGGGTCCTTATGAGGACTATTATTTGAAGAATGGTGTAATTTTCAAAGACCCTACAACGGAATTAATAGTGGTTCCACATCAAATGGAAGACGAGATAATAACGATGGCGCATAAACAAGGTCACTTTGGGGTGACCAAGACAAAAGATTTAGTGCAAAAACAATATTTTATTCCAGGACTTACCCAGAAAGTTGAGAGGATCGTGCGAAGTTGTGTGCAGTGCATCATCACGGACGCTAAGAGTGGAAGAAAGGAAGGATTTTTGAATCCGATTGATAAAGAAGCCCGACCTTTGGAAACCTATCACATTGATCATGTTGGACCAATGGAAACGACGAGTAAGGCTTATAATCACATTTTAGTTGTTATAGACGCATTCACGAAGTTTGTGTGGCTTTATCCCACAAAGTCAACGGATACTAACGCTGTTTTAGAATGTCTAGAGAGACAGGCTGCTATATTTGGAAATCCAGTTCGGATAATTACGGATCGCGGGACAGCATTTACGTCCACGAATTTTGAGAAGTATTGCGAAGAAGCTGGAATACAGCATTTGATGATAGCGACAGGGGTACCTAGAGGCAATGGTCAAGTCGAGAGGATACATCGAATTGTAGTACCCATGATTGCGAAATGTTGCCAAGAAGACCCAAAGAGTTGGTATAAGCACGTCCGTAAAGTGCAGATGATGATAAATAGTACACCACCAAGAAGTACTAAGGTGTCACCATTCAAATTGTTAACCGGAGTTGAGATGAGACGTGAAGAGAACCCTGACTTGAGAGAAATTCTAGAAGCGGAATTGATGATGGATTTTTGCCAGGAAAGAGAGGAAGTGAGAACTTCGGCAAGAGAGAATATAACCGCTATTCAGAATGAGAATTGCAAAACCTTCAATGAAAGACGAAAGCCAGAGACCGTGTATAAGGAGAATGATCTGGTCGCGATTAAGCGTACCCAGTTTGGTACTGGTTTAAAGCTGAGAGGTAAATTTTTGGGACCATACAAGATAACGAGAGTGTCACGACATGGAAGGTACGAAGTGGAGAAAGTCGGAGAGCATGAGGGACCCAACAGAACATCGACGGTAGCTGAGAACATGAAGCCGTGGGTTCTGCAATCCGGGGCGTATTGCCGTCAGGAGGGCCGGTTGTAGGATGGCAACCTTGTTGCATACAGAGACAGACAGTGAACAGTAACTTGACGCTTACTAGTACTTGTATAGTCTTCCTCAAAAACACTCTCTCTTAGACCGTGAACGAGAAAAGAAGTAGTCTTTAAGCATAATTTTAAGTGAATTAACTCATCCTTTATTATTTTTACTACTTGGAAGGAAATTATTCAATAAACTTCATTATAAATAAAAATCAAAAGAAAGTTTCCTACATATATATATATATATATATATATATATATATATATATATATATATATATATATATATATATATATATATATATATATATATATATATATATATATATATATATATATATATATATATATATATATATATATATATATATATATATATATATATATATATATATATATATATATATATATATATATATATATATATATATATATATATATATATAAACTAAATCATTACAAATCACACACGATAACTAAAAGAGTTAATTTTGTAGTGTGTGAATGCAAACAAAATAAATAAATAAATAAATTTAAAAAAATCAAGAATTTCTAAGTTCATAATAAAAAGAGATGTAATTATACCGATACGCCATGTGAAAATTTTGATAATTTTTCATATTAATATGTACTGTATGTCTGTATATATCGCGTTTATCAATCGGAACTTTTTGTTTTTGAACTTCATTAAAAGTCGATTTTCAAAAAATTCAAGGTCGTTTATTATTCTTGGGATATTCCCCCTTGAGACTTTGGCCGTTAACAAGTTATCACCAACATTGTGAAGATGAACCACTGCTGCATTAACTTTTTAGTATTTAATTGAAACATAGATTGAGCCCTTAATATTTATGGGCAATTAATTTATTTTTTTATTTTTCTTTTGATAATCCTTGTTCTTTTATCTATTTTTACAAAATATAGAAGTAAATTGCCGTAAATGACGATTCTAACATAAAAATGCCTAAAAATAGAACTCTGATATATCTTCTGCTACTCCTAGCCAATAGTGTATTAATAATTTGTAAGTATTTTTTTTTTTTTTTTCAATTTGCATTTTGAGAAATTTTTATATTTTTCTCCCTTCTTATTGCTAGGCGAAACGAATTTTCCACCTGTATTGCTTAATTTTAAAGACAACTTGGTTCTTTCTGAAAATACTCCAGTTGGAACAGTCGTATACCAATTAGAAGCATCCGATCCTGAGAAAAGCAACGTCACATTTGGGTCAATAGTATCTGATCACTTTAAAGTTGATCCAACTTCAGGTAAAATAACCTTGATAAAACCTCTTGATCGTGAGGAAAAAGAAAGTGTAACATTTTGGGTTACTATAAGAGATCAAGTAAGTGAAGATGGAGAATCCGATTTGGATAATGTTGTGCAGCAACCACTGATATTTATAATATCTGATGAAAATGATAATCCACCAGAGTTTTTCAATGTAAGATATATGGTTTGTTTGTGTGGGTAGTTTTCAATTATTCCTCGATTTTATATAGACCCCTTACGGCGTGGATGTCTCCGAAGATACACCAATTGGGACAGTGATTTTCAGTTCTATTTTAGTCAAGGATCGTGACATTGTTGGCGAAAGTTTAGACATAAAATGTATTGCTCAACCACAATCACCAGATGCCTGCGAGAAGTAAGTAAAATAAATGCCACGAAAGAAAAATTATGATGGTGAGCTGTTTTTTTTTTCTTCTTAGGTTCCGTTTGGATATTATAACACGTGAACCCACCATCCTTACCGCTAATGTTTCCTTAAATGAAGCCTTGAACTACAACCAACATACTATATATCATTTCATAATAGAAGCGACAGTAGGTTTTTTTTTTGTGTGACCCATATTCCCGGGACCCAATAATTTATTGTGCATACGAATTTGTAAATTTTAGGATGGTGTTCATCAAACACAAACACATTTTGAGGTTCGAGTTAAAGACATTCAAGACAAGCCACCGGTTTTCTTGGAATATAAATCGAAAGTGATAGACGAAGATAGTCCCATAAATACATTAGTTCTGAAGATACAAGCTCGAGATGGAGACACAGGAGAACCCAGAAAAATTGTCTATGATCTTCTAACAAGTAGGTTGCATGGAAAAACTTTTTGCAAATTACTCAACTAATATTGTATTTCCTTAGATCCCATGGACTATTTTTTATTGGATGAACACACAGGAGAATTACGAACAGCTAAACCATTAGATCGTGAAGCTTTACCCGACGGTTCGGGTATAATAAAATTAACTGTTCGAGCACGGGAGATTGTAAATGGCGTACCAAGTAATGATCTCATGGAAAGTAGTACTACAATAGTAACAATCACCATACGTGATGTGAATGATTCACCACCAACTTTCAACAGCAAGGAATACGAGGTATCATTGCCAGAAAATACCGCTACAGGAACCCCCTTGGCTTTGGATATGAATGTTACCGATCGGGATGTTGGTATAAATTCCAAGTTTTCATTACGTTTAGAAGATGTTTCTGATGTTTTCGAGGTGGAACCCAAGTTGGTGACAGGTTTCTCTCAGGTTCACATTCGTGTGGCAAATGGAAGTTTAGACTATGAAAATCCAAATCAAAGGAAATTCATTGTTTTGGTTATAGCCGAAGAAACCGATACAAATCCCAAACTTAGCTCCACAGCCACTATTACCGTATCAGTGTTAGATGTAAACGACAACAAACCCATGTTTGAAGAACAGTCATATTCAGGATCAATATCCGAGTCTGCCTTGCCAGGCCAATATATCACTACAATAACAGCAAAAGATATAGATTCGGGTAGTTATGGCGATGCCGGCATACGTTATCATTTATCGGGCAATGGTGCTGAATTATTTGATGTTAATGAAAAGACTGGTGTAATAACGCTGGCCGATTGCAATAAAAAAAGATCTACAAATGGGCGAAAAAGGCGACAAGTGGGCGACTTTTTGATGAGTTACCAAAACGAAGATGAAGTAAATAATGATGCCAATTTCGAATACAAGTTAATAAAGACTCCTCCCGATGCCATTGATGTTAATAATGAATTGATGGCAGATACCCTACCAGAGACCACTAAAAACTGTTTAGATTATGAAACAGAGCACACTTATTTTCTGGCTTATAATGTATGTAAACTGTTAGATAGATTATCACAACTAAGCTTTATCGATATAATCTTATTTCACCCACTAGGCCCGAGATGATGAAGGACGGGGACAAAACACTGTTGTTTCATTGCGTATATCTGTAACTGATGCCAATGATTCCCCACCCATATGTGAAAGTCCTCATTATAGGGCTTCCGTTGATGAAGGTTCCCATGCATTTGATGCAGCATTAATAGTAAAGGCTCGTGATGCCGACACAGTATCCGATATAACCTATAGGTAGGCAAACTATATAGCTCATAAAAAATCTATGCGATTGTTAAAATAAATATTTCCTTCGTTTTAGCATTGTTGGTGATAAACACATCCACGATACGTTTACTATAGACAAAGAAACGGGGCACATTACCATTCGTCCCAATGCTACTTTGGATGTTACTCATTTGAACAATGATAATCTTGTGTTTGCCGTTGAGGCTAATGATGGTATATTTACTGCCAACTGTATGGTAAATATAACTGTCAGAGATGTCAACAATCACAAACCCAGATTTTTGTTCAATGAATACAAGGCCGATGTAGAGGAAAACTCTGAAATTGGACGCAGTGTAGATAAACTGCAAGCTGAAGATTTAGATTCAGGAATAAATGCTCAATTAAAGTGATTACAAATGTTAACGCATCTATGTATGCAGATTAATATAAACAATATTAACTATTTGTAGATATCGAATACAACAGGGAAGTTTCGATGATTTTCGCATAGATGAGAATACTGGTGAAGTATTTGTTTCACGGAAATTGGACTATGATAAACGTAATACATATCAGATTGAAGTAATTGCAATGGATATGGGAACTCCTAGTCTATCTGGTACTGCAACTTTAACTGTGGATATTTTAAATAGTAACGATAAGGATCCTTATTTTACACCAGCCACACAACATGCTGAGGTTTGTTTTAAACCACAATCATATTCAGTAAGCTATACTAAATAAAAAAAAATTAAATCAGGTTCGTGAGGATACCAAAGTGGGTACAGTTTTTTATACATTGGTTGCCATCGATCCCGATGTATCATCAAGAGATGCTTTGGAATTTGTTGGAGTTAATATTACCGCCGTGGACAAAGATGGCAACGAGGTTGAAAATAGTGAGCAATTTAATGAATACTTTACAGTAAAACGCAATGGCAGTGTAGCCGTTAGTAAGAAATTGAATAGGAATTTATTTGCTGTAAGTACATAAAAAAATTTGAATATTTTCTTTTTTTTTTATTTTTTTATTTTGGTTTCTAAAATTTTTAGGTAATACGCATAAATGTTTTAGTAACGGATAGTACAGCACCTACGGTACAACAAGGCATGGGTCTTTTAATTATCCAAATTATTGATGTTAATGAAATTGCTCCGGTAAGTTTTTTTTTGTCTATTTCAATCAAATGTTTGTATATTTAGGAATTTATCATTTTGTTCTAAAGATTCCTCAGAGTCTGTGGCTAAAAGATACTTGGGCGTTTTCAATTGTTGGTAAAAATCAGAGTATAAATTTCTGAAAATAAAAGAATAAACTTTGAAAGGAGATTTACTGAAATTATTGAAAAAAAGTCGGATGTACGCTTCAACTCTTCGATTTATGTGATCTAAAGGGTCTATTGTTCATTTAAATATTATGGGATAAATGTATATCTAACAAAAATAGATAGGAAATAAAAAAGTATTCCTAACGCAGACTAAATACTGTAAATACACCACTAAAAGATAGTGGTGCATTTGCAGTAGCAAAAACGATGAAAAAAAAAAATTATATTTTATGGAACAATCAATTTGGTTCAACAGAGAGTACAATTGGTAGTGATCAAGTGTAAAAACTTGAAGGACCTTTATGGCTATATAAGTTTAAGCACAGTCGAAGTTTGAGCCGTCCATAATTGTCTTTTTTTTTTTGTATAATTTCGTTTTCAAATCGTGGGGGTTTCCTAAACATTTCATACGAAAAACATAACGATTCAATAATTATTAAATGCTACTTACAATGTGGCTATTGCTGCAACAATTTTCATGGTCATACACGTTAGAAATATTACTAATACACTAACTTTACTGTTCGTTGTTGGTGCATAATAGTATAATGTAAAATATCCTAATAGTATCTCAATCAAATTTAATAGAACATGATCTAGGGTTTGAGCTATTATTGGAGGTATTAAGAGATGGGGTAAAGCCTCTGTAAGTATAGGAAATCTGCGAGAGATGACATAATTAAAAGAAGTTATAGTACATTAGGAAAAAATTTTGAAAAGTTTTCTCAACTAGTAATTAACATTTAATCAAAAGATATGTATATTACCCTGGTGGCTGAATTTACTGTTTTATCACCCAGATAAATTAAAACTAGAGATTGAGAAAACCGACCTTACAAAACATTTTCCCACACACAAGCATTTTAATATTACTTACATGGCAATTGTATTTGCAGCTAATGTTGTATATCCAGCAAGAAATTTTATAATTAGTAATATAGATATTAACAATACCAATATATGGTGCCAAAACATCGATGAGGGATCGATTGGCTGTTGCAAATGTGTTACAACCTAGAATTATTATAATTTTGTTACAAATTGATATACATGTAGTAGTTGGAATTACCTCTTCGAGATGCATTTTCAAATGGTATGGATTTAAAATGGATGCTTTCAAAAGAATTATGAAAATATTTATAGTTAAAATTTGTAATTTTCCAAATTCATATTCCGAAATAGGCATTTTACACAAAATATACAACGCATATTTAAAATGTGACTGACACAAGGCACATTTAATATGCCTTGTCAACGACACATTTTAATTATGCATATACATATATTTTGTGTAAAATGCACACAAAAAAAAAATTGTCTGGTTCAATCGCGGAATTAATAGATGCAATTAATTTTTTAATTGAAATGTCTTCAATCACGAAAATGGTCGTATCAATCACAGTTTTAATTTGGCATACAAAATATTTGATAAAAAAATTAATTGATTTTTTTATTTAATTGATGTTGATTGCAAAACTCATTAAATTTCTTGAATTAAAAACGTGACTATTTTTAATTACTTTCGTATCTGACTTTGTGTTTTTAGTTTGATTAAAAAATTAATTTTTTGAATAAATTTTTAATTTAAAAATTACACAAATTTTCATCACTTTTTTAGTCTTCCTAGTTTGATTAATGTGTTATTTGTATCAATTAATTTTTTAATTAAAAATGTTTAATCATCGACTTAATTAATTTAATGCTTCTATCTTGATTAAAAAGTTAATTGTAACAATTAATTTATTAATAGACAAAATTTTAAACTTCAATTAACTTTTTAATTGGAAATAATTTTGGTGATATTTTTTTCTGTGAGCCTGGTACAATTATTGGTAAGGTAGCTTCACTAGCCCAAAAGTAACAACAAATATATAAAAATAGCTACAATGTCAGTAAAAAATAAATAAACACATCCAAAAAAATTTGTTTGAATTGTGTATCACTCATGAGATGATACCACAGAATAATAAAAAAAAAATTAATATTTCTGTGCTGTAATATTGATTTTTGGGGGAAATATTAATTTTAATTTTATTATTATTTTTTTTAAGAAAAAGCAAGAATTAGATGTATACAAATATTTCTCCATTATTGTCGGTTACAGTTGAGATGAGCCGATATAATCAGTGTCGAATATTCAAAAATAGTGTTGGATATAATCGACAACGCGTCTTCATTCTCTGCACATATACCTGAAACAGAGAATGAAGTCAACCCATTTTTTAGGCAGAGACTAACACAGAATTTTTGCCACCGGCAGCGGAAGATGGATGGCTGAGCCGATATAAATTTGTATATTGCGCTCCGGTCAGTTATCCATTAAAAAATCATATTAAAAATATTCGAAGAGATTAATTGTATAACCAATCTGTCAATCATATTTTAATTTTATTTATCTCTACTGTGCATGATTTTTTAATTAAAAATAATTTTTAATTAAAAATTTATTTCAAACAATTAATTTTTTAATCAAACTAAACCCACTAGTCAGTTGAGGAAGTAATTGAAAATAGTTACGTTTTTAATTAAAAAATTAAAAGAGTTTTGCAATCAACATCAATTAAATTTTTAATTGAATCAATAAAAAAATGAAAATTTGTTAATGAGACCAATTAATTTTTAAACAAGTATTTTTTATACCCAATTGTGATTGATACTATCATTTTCGTGATTGAAGACATTGGTGCAATTAATTTCGTTAATATTCGAAATTATTGTAAGATTTTTGTTTTAATATTTGATACAAAGCATTACATTTCATAAATATGTTTCACTTTCTTTCTACAGAAATTCAGTTTGCCTTGGACCCCAGAAACCCCAATAATCAAGGTTCAAATGGTTGAAGAACAGCCTATTGGGACTATTCTTACTACTCTTCAGGCTTATGACGAAGATTCTACCATAGGAGAATATGATATCTCTGAAAACGAATATTTCGAAATTAATAAAACTACTGGAGTAGTTACATTGACAAAACGTCTTGACTATGAGACAATAAAGGAGGTGAAATTTGTTGCCACTGTGAGTGATACTGGTATACCACCTCTAACGTCAACGGCGGATGTTATTGTTGATGTTATCAATATAAACGATAATGAACCTCAGTTTACTCAAACTGAGTACTTTTTCAATATAACCGAAAATACTCCCGATGGAACTGTGGCTGGAAAAGTTGAAGCTTTCGATAAAGATCTTGGAGCTTTTGGAGAAATCACCTATACTCTTATAGGGGAAAATAATAAATATTTTAACATTGATTCGTATACGGGCAATATACGAGTTGCAAATTCTTCGATACTGGATCGTGAGAAAGTCAAACAGATTACATTAACC
The DNA here is from genome assembly GCF_050003625.1 of Haematobia irritans. Lineage (NCBI taxonomy): Eukaryota > Metazoa > Arthropoda > Insecta > Diptera > Muscidae > Haematobia > Haematobia irritans. The sequence goes on from NC_134397.1 coordinate 11,521,650, forward strand.
GTGGTAGCAAAGGACAAAGCCCCAAATCCGGTGTCAAAATCCACCTCGGCAGCGGTAAGATAACATAAATTAGTGATCCACCCAATGTCAGGAGGTTCTATAGAATATTTTTTTTCTTTTGCTTAGATTCATTTAAATGTTTTGGATGTTAACGATAATGATCCCGAATTTACACAAAAAGAGTATACATCTACAGTGGCTGAGAATGCTGCTCTAAATCCCCCAGCTGCTATTTTACAGGTTAAAGCTTTCGATTTGGATGAGGGCATATTTGGAGAAGTTCGTTACAACATAATATCGGGGAATGATGAACAATTGTTCCGATTAGATCCTCAAAGTGGTATTCTTTACCCTGCAAAAAGTCTCAATGGACAAAAAGGTGTATACGAATTGATAATTGCTGCCCGCGATGAACTTGGTCATGGTTCCGCAGAGGCAACCACCAAAGTTGTTGTTAATATTAAAGGTGTTAATCAACATCGGCCTGTCTTCCTCAATCCAGCATTATCTAATGCCACCATTGAAATTCCAGGGGTAAGTACAAGTAAAAGAAAATCCTTGCAGTAATGGGAAACTATATTGTGGTTTTCTTATAGGATATTGTACCAAAGGACTATTTAATATTAACCGTGAAAGCAGCCGATAATGATTCGGATGAAAATGGTGAAATATTTTATCATTTACAAGTCAAAGATCAAAACCTTCAAGAAACAGATGAGTTCAAAATCGATGCCGAAACAGGGGAATTAAGAACAAACAGTGATCTTCATCGAAAAGACAAGGAAAAGTAAGTCTAATTGCGCAAATAACAATGGACCAAATGTTGATTTCATTTTACTATATTTTTAGCTACGATTTAATTTTGGTAGCTCGCGATAATGGCAATCCAAAGCCATTCGAAACTTTACGTTTCCTTACTATTAGTATAATAGATGCCCATGAAAATAGACCTGAATTTGCAGACGCTAGCAATCCATATAAAATTATGGTCATGGAAAATAATGAGCGTAATATAAAGATTGGCAAAATTCAAGCAGTCGCAAGAAATAAACACAATAGAGATGTTTACTATTATATGTTGTTGGGCAACGAAGACGGAGCATTTGCTGTGGATAAAACAACGGGAGATATATATACCAACAAAACATTGGATAGAGAAGTTACAGATTTTTATACCCTATATATATTGGCAAGTATCAAACGTGATCTACATATATCCGATGAAGAACGGGCTGCATTTTCCATCAAAACATTGGATCGTGACAATACAGTAGCCAAAGTTATGATAACTGTTCTGGATGAGAATGATAATGCTCCCATGTTTGAATCAGAAGTATACTATGCAGGTGTTGATGCGAAGGCACACATTGGATCCGCTATAACTGTAGTAAATGCCACAGATGCTGATGCTGGAAAGAACGCCAATATCGAATATATGATTACAACATCAAATTTGTACAAATTTGGAGCCGCGAAGAGTATGGGATCTATAGTACCAAGTCCTTTTAGTATTTCACAAGAGGGTAAGGTGACAACGGGAGCTTTTGTTGCTGAATATAATCAGGATCGTTTCGAATTGGAAATTGTGGCCCAGGAAATAGAAGAACCAAAACGTTCGGCTCGAACAAAAGTTATTGTAAGTAAAAAAAACAATACAAATAGATTTCTACCAGCGAATCAAAGCTATTGAAATTAGAATTAAAAAAAATTGTACTATAAAATGCTAACTCAAATACTAGTATTGAGATAAGGCATTGGAATCGAAGATTGAAGTCAATTTGAATAAATTATTTATAGATGAGTGTTGAATACAAAAAAATCCAAACTTAATTGTAACATAGGTCCCAAATAGGATTCGCATATACCGAGGAACAAGCTCTTTAGAATTTGTAATCGTATGCAAAGCTTGATTTATTACACAAAATAAATAGTTTCGCAATTGTTATTATCATTATATCCAACATCTTCTTGCCGTAGGTATGGATTTATGATTACAGCCAACTTGTACGTATAATACTCTCTCGTCCTCTCGAAGAAGTTAAGCGACAAAAAGAAGAAATTGTTTCCGAGTTACGCAATGCTACTCAACATCGTATAATAGTCGATGATATTCATGTTCATGTAGATTCAATGTCACACACGCGCGCAGATTGGACGGATATGTATTTTCATGCGGTTGATCCACGTACCCAACAAATATCACCAGTAGATGAAATTCTTAAAGTAATTGATGCAAATTATGACTATTTAAGGGTAAGTTAATAGAAGTCCCCATATAGAATATCTAATTTTAATTTTGGATCCATTTATTTTGTAGGATTATTATGCTGGTTTTGCTATTGAAAATGTGGTTCCTGCCTATATAACAATCGTTCAAGAAGAATTCGATTTAGCAGTAGCGGGACTTGTTGCTTTGATTATTGTTTTATTTGTGGGAGTTGTCAGTTTCATTGTGTTGTGTTGTTGTCTGAAACATTGGAATCTATCTGTGCCTACTGAGAATAGACGAAAAGAAGCTTTAATTAAAAAACAAATAATCGAAGATTTAAACACCACCGAAAATCCTTTATGGATTGAGCAGTAAGTATTTGGCAAAGTTTAGTTTAGTGCACAGAAAACCCTTTCACGAAATTTTTTCCTATTAAAGTCTTAACAGAGTTAAAAAAAAATCAATTAAAAATTTACTTTCAATTAACATTTTATTTGATACTATAATTTCTGTGCTTGAAAACATTTTAATTAAAAAATTAATTGGATCAATAATTTCGTGATTGAATCGGATTTTTTTTGTGTGTATAAGGTCGAATAATACATGGTTAAAATTACAATTTTTTTACATAATATCTGTGCCTGAAAAGAATGTCGTAAAGTGTGCAATTTCAAAGATATATTTTCGATAAATTAAAAATTTACTACGTTCACACTATGTTCGACCATAAAGTGAACACATGGAAGGACGAATCTTGATAAAATGACGTTATAATTTGTGCAGTTGGTTAAATTTTATATTTCCCGAAATAAAACAAATTTCTCTTTCTTCCTTTCTTCTATAGAAAACTAAAATTGTATGAGGAACAGGAATTAACTATGCAGGTCTTTTCGGAACCTGATCATATGTCGAATTCAGATATTCAGGTTTGTATATAATTATGTCTCTACATTTATATCTATAAATATATAATTTATTTTTTGTTTTCTTAGGTACCCATGGATCATTGTGGCTCGTTGGAGCAACAACATGTTGTAGATAATACCTATGCTACTATTCAACCTCGTAATCATGGGGGTAATGGACCAGGAATGGTAGGAAATAATCCAAATCCGAATATTCCATCAAACAATCATGGTCGAATAGATCCACATATGACTGATTTTGCGGATTATGCTACATTACGTAATAATCGAGTACCATCGGTTAGTATTGAGACTATTTATGGATATTTGTTTACATTAACTAATTTTCGAATTTTCAGATGTTTGAATTTACTGGATCCACTTTCCAGGCACCAATTAGGGATGGTGATGATGTTGTCACCGAATTAATATAGGAATAAAGAAAGGATGTAGAAAAAAAGTATTCAGCCTCTAAACATAAGTAGTAATGTTAGAAAAAAAAACTCGAAATATTTTTTATATGTATTTTTTCTATTATAAAAAAAGTCTATGTATCCCTTTAATATCTAAAAGAAATTGATATGCCACATAGAACAAACAAATCAAGTGATCATCTAAAATACTACTGTAGTATTTTTAGTAGCAATATAACGAAAAATAAGATTAATTAAAATTGTTAGACATCTTCAACGAACAATTTCTTATATCGATTTCGCTCTGATATACCAAAAATGTCTAATTTGGCGTAGAAATTCTGATGTTTTTTGATAATTTGCTCAATTGAATGCGTTCGCTTCAAATCTCGAGAATTCCATGACCGTGGAATAAATCTTCTTTCATTAAGATTGATGAGTAAAATGCATAGTTTATTTATTGATTTTTGTGTATTTTATCATTTATTGATCGTGTAACAATATTTTATTAGATGTGTAGTAATATATCTCTTACCGATTTTTGTTTAGAAACAAAACTTAAGTATAATCAAAAATATGAAAATTTCCATAACTATTATAGATATTTGCAAAAAGTCCATCCAAAATACATATCTTTAGTAAACTATATTATTTTATTTTTAATTAATTTATTTGTAAGATTTACATTTTCAGTTAGGAAATATTTTCATTATATTAAGTTTAGCCATTCTTGCTGTATTGCAATCATTATAAGTTGCATGTTCAAATGTAATAACTTAAGTTATAGTTTATTTTTTGTGTTATCACATTAACCCCTGTTTTTATGAAGCTCCATCGGAGTAAGATTAGCCAATGGACTTGTAAAGAGCTTGTGTCACATGCTAACATAACTGCTAAACATTTTCAGTTAAAGTTAACTCACATCGAAAATACTTTTAATTATTTCTATTAACAGTTAAATCTTAATGAAGCTACATGAAAACGACCCAAACTGTTTCTAGCATAAAAAATTAAAGCTTCCAATAAAAATAACTAATCAAAACTAAAACATGGAATTATAAGCAATAAAAATATACACACAATATTAAAAGAAAATGTATATAAAATTTATTTTTACTGGCTCAATATTTTCAGGGACTTCAGCGCAGTCTTCCATTAATAAGAAAATCAAAATAATTGTTTAGTTTGGTAAAGTTACTCAACAAATTCGGTTTTATAAAAAAAAATGAGAATTTAAACGAAGACCTGCGAGACTTTAAAATGCAATTATTAGCAAATATTTGCATACCGTTAGTGTCTTTCGTTGTGCTTACATAGTAGTAAGCGCCTAATATACTTTAGAATGGACTTAGCGCTAATATCAAAAATAATCTACTTGCTCATTGCTTCAACAACGTTTATGTCCAAAATTATGTTATTAATTCGCCGTTCAGATAACAAGGTTGACTATTTCAGGATTTTATATAAAATAAAGGGTGATTTGTTAAGAGCTTGATAACTTTTTTTAAAAAAAAAACGCATAAAATTTGCAAAATCTCATCGGTTCTTTATTTGAAACGTTAGATTGGTCCATGACATTTACTTTTTGAAGATAATTTCATTTAAATGTTGACCGCGGCTGCGTCTTAGGTGGTCCATTCGGAAAGTCCAATTTTGGGCAACTTTTTCGAGCATTTCGGCCGGAATAGCCCGAATTTCTTCGGAAATGTTGTCTTCCAAAGCTGGAATAGTTGCTGGCTTATTTCTGTAGACTTTAGACTTGACGTAGCCCCACAAAAAATAGTCTAAAGGCGTCAAATCGCATGATCTTGGTGGCCAACTTACCGGTCCATTTCTTGAGATGAATTGTTCTCCGAAGTTTTCCCTCAAAATGGCCATAGAATCGCGAGCTGTGTGGCATGTAGCGCCATCTTGTTGAAACCACATGTCAACCAAGTTCAGTTCTTCCATTTTTGGCAACAAAAAGTTTGTTAGCATCGAACGATAGCGATCGCCATTCACCGTAACGTTGCGTCCAACAGCATCTTTGAAAAAATACGGTCCAATGATTCCACCAGCGTACAAACCACACCAAACAGTGCATTTTTCGGGATGCATGGGCAGTTCTTGAACGGCTTCTGGTTGCTCTTCACTCCAAATGCGGCAATTTTGCTTATTTACGTAGCCATTCAACCAGAAATGAGCCTCATCGCTGAACAAAATTTGTCGATAAAAAAGCGGATTTTCTGCCAACTTTTCTAGGGCCCATTCACTGAAAATTCGACGTTGTGGCAGATCGTTCGTCTATTCATGATGAAATGTCAAAGCATACTGAGCATCTTTCTCTTTGACACCATGTCTGAAATCCCACGTGATCTGTCAAATACTAATGCATGAAAATCCTAACCTCAAAAGAATCACCCTTAATGCGCTTTACAGACTATCAGTTATTCCGGACGGAATGTCGGTGTTTGTAAAGAATCTTACAGTGTGTCGGATCGATACGACTTGTCGGCGATGACTAAATAATCGGTAAATGTGTTATCGATCCCATAAACATGCAGCAGTATCGATTATGCCTTCGGACTTAACTTATAATGTGCACAATATATGGGATATGTTCGACACGAGCACTGTCGTCCGGAATAACTGATAGTCTGAAAAGCGCATTACGTGTATAATATGTGCTTTATAGGATTTCAGATTAATAGTTCGATGCGCTACAAACGGAATGACTGTTTAACGTGGATGAAGTTTTTCTACCACTTACGTATTTGTAGTTAGACGATCCCCCAGACAACATATTATCACTGGAAGTAGGACTGGAATCTTCCGCTGAACCGATAGTACAAGTGCTGATAAATATAAGACTAAATTACTTGACAAATGTGGCTTAGGTGCCTCAAAACTTGGAAACTTACCGCCTTTTCTTCGAAATGTTTGGCAAAAAGGCTAATGACTCGCTGAACTCCCAGTCTTTCGCATTTTCATCAACAAATACTGGGTTATCGAGGAATTCACCGCCATCGTCACCGGACTTGGATTTTCGCTTTATCTGAGCTCGGTAGCGTTTACTGTCCCGAAGCGATGCCCAAGTGGATTTACATTCAGATACTAATAAATAAATATACACGTGTTATACGTAGATTAATAAGAACGCCGTGAAAAAAATATATAATCCTGGCATTAATTGATACTAACTTGGTTTTCCGAGCTTTTCGCTAATTGTCTTCCATGCCCGATTAACGGCATCTGTTTTGAAATGACCCGAATGACTTAGGTCCCAAATAATGGGATTGCATTCTACAGCCTTTGCCAATTCATGCTTTTGAGCAACACTAAATTTGCTCCGTTTGTTAAATTTTTTGTTGCTGGTGTAGAAAATATTAGAATGTTTCTGTTGATCAAATTATTTGTTAAAAAATTATTTACCTAGTGCTGGTATATTGTGGCGTGAACAATTTTGGCGAGTCTTCATCAAAGCTTATTTCGAATCTGCAAAAATAATGAACTTTTGGTTTTATCTAAAGACCAATACTAAGTTCACGTACAAATACATACCTAGTTGATTCCATCTCACTGGTAAAGGAGGTATCGTCGAATTCATCCAAATATTCCTCAAACAAATCCTCCATTTTTTACCGACCGCTTAATTTTTTACTCACAAATAATTAAAATTGAAAACTGTTACAAGCAAAACGTTTGAAAACAATAAAATGGTTACTGTAATTACTTGTCAAAATCTCTCCAAAATAGGCTTTTGACAACCCTGTTATGAATAAAAATTTTCATTAGAGGTGCGTACCAGCTTACGAAATTGAAAGCTACCGAAAATTTCGTTAGCATAAATAGCAATGCATTTCTTATGGGAATGAAATTTTTCGCTAGAGGTGCATACCGGCCTTAAGGAACTTTTACTGAAGTCGTTTGTTTACTGCAAGAATCCAGCAAAAGGGGAACCAAAGATAATTCAAATTTGATATTTGAGCAATAGAGAAAAATAGATAGTAGATAGTGTATTACACAGTTTAAATTAGTCATGATAAATTGGTACTGGAAGGCGTTCGCTTACATTTCTGTTAATATTAGCAAATATGGTAAAATTCATTCTTACTCTTTATTAGATAAAATTACAGAAAAGTACACAAACAACCCTATTATTTCAATATGTATTTACCCACTCGACACACAGCCTCGGTTGTAATTTTATATATTATATGGCAACTATAGCCGCAAATGTCAAACAGTGTGTTTACTTGTTGACGGTTTGCTGATTTTGTGTTTGGAGCAGTAAGAAAAGAAATGAAGTTAAAAAATGCGACAAAAATTAAGGGGAAACGTGAAGTTGGTACCGATGGGGCAAAACAAAAGGTGTCTCAAATGACTGTGTCACAACTATCCAATGATGTGATTTGGGATGTAAGTTTCATTTTCGATATATTGGAGAAGCGTTTAACAAAAATGTGTTCACTTTCAGGTGGCTTCGAAATACTGGTCTCCAGAATCGCAAAAACATATGCCTTTCAATGCAGACATTATAAAAGATATATATCGCGCCGAGATCGTGGAACATCCGAATTCAACAAGACGGATTGTAATGCTAGAATTTAGTCAATATTTGGAAAGATATTTATGGCCCAACTATAAGGTGAAAGAAGCCTCACACAGCCATGTTATGTCTATCGTATATATGGTAAACGAAAAATTCCGCGAAAGAGTAGAGGTATGGAACACATTTGAACAGCAACCGGAAGAGTTCCCTGGATTTTTTCGTAAAATTTTGGAGAAATGCTTGGACGATTCAGGACAAACCCAAGTGCGTGAGAAAACGGCTTTGCTAGTTTTCCTCAACCATTGTTTCAATAGTATGGAGATCGAGTTATGTCGAAATCAAGTGAAACGTTTAGTTTCGCTTTCCATGTGGATTTGTTTACAACCAAGTAATTTCAAAGACTCAGTGAAAGTTTTTGGCGCACTTCTTACGACTCATTTTTTATTTGAACAGAACGTCTGGAACAAGAATTACGTGAAACACCAGAATGGAAACGCTATTGGAAAAAATTACAGAAAAAAGAGAAAAACGACAAGAAGGCAGAAGTGGAATGGGAACGTCATTTTTTGCAGAATCTTATAAGGCAATTTTTAGTTGTCCTTGAAAATTTACCATTGGATGACCCTATTGATCCTAGTATAATTCAGTATTGCGAAAGATTCTTAGAATTAATGATCGATTTGGAAGCTCTGCTTCCAACCAGACGTTTTTTCAATACTGTATTAGATGACACACATCTTTTAGTGCGTTCACAAATTTGTAGCCTTGTTCAGAGACCGGAGGGAAAGCTGTTTGGCCAGGTACGTAGAAATATAATAAAAATTTCTGTAAATAATACGATTCAATGCGGAGAACTTGGAATGTTCCTTCTTTCAATTGAAATTTTTGTGTATGCAAATTTTTATCCCCATTTTAAAGAAATTTATTGAGAGACCAGAGACAGCTGCGATTATTTACAAAAGTTAAAAAAGTTGAAAATTTCAATTAAAAAATGTTGACATTTTCAACTTTTGAAAAGTTTGTGAGTCGACTTTTTTATTCTAATTACAAACCCTATTCAAATCCTGAAAGTAAAACATCAACACTGCGCAACAATTCCTTCCTAGCACAACAATTTATGACTATGAGGTTAACAATCATTTTATTTTTGGGGCTACCAACATTAAATTTCGGCAAAGCCCAAGTTAAAAAAGACTGTAAGCATCCATTGAGTAAAATTATATACTTAACAATAATTTTAATATAGCACCAGCATAAAGGTGCGCATACCGGGTTTTACTTGTTATATTGGGGAGTCCAAAAAGTTTTTCGTATTTTGTCAATAGATGCCATCTATTGCCAGTGCTACCAAGCACATTAACGAAATTAATTAACACGAAAGTTCTATATTAAATTAAGTACACTTTATTCAACTTTTCGCTTATGTTTTTATAAATATATAATTAATATACATTCAATGTATACATATATAATAAAAAAATGCCTAATATTTAGGTGAGTCATTGATTAGATTCAAAACCTATGCAGGTTAACACTTAATGAATTATTGATTGCTAACACAAATGGTGAATGATTGGAGATTACGTGTGATTGAGTTTTGATTTTTTGTTTTCAAAAGAATTCATCGCTTAACATCTAAACTACACGTATATGGAATTTCGTCATAGTTGTACTTGATCATCTTTCTGTATATACTAAATACTTATATCTACAGTTTGTCATTATATCTCACATAAATACAATATATATAAAATCAGTTCGCTGCCATAATATGCTTGGGGTTTAAAGGAATGCTAATGGGTTAATAATTAATAATCATTACAGTTCATATAATGTAATTCATCACCCCAATCATTAGTGGATGGAGGCTCATTGTAACAACATGATTTCTTTAGAAGAAATGTTACATGTTTTTGTCGTATAACACATATGTACAAAAGTAAAGGTGATTGCAAGGCATTGACCACAATTTGTGCATAGAACAGTCCTTCAAAGTTCAGCCAGGAGAGACAAAGGAAGAGCCAGTTGACAGTTAGTACCATTAACATTAAAGCAAACATTATAAAGCTAAAATAAATAAAAAAAATACATTTTTAAGTATGAATATACTCTTACTATAGATAGCAGGAATATTTACTTGGCTTTCAGTTTATGTTGTATACGACCATAGACATTCCGTCGATTAATTAGCTTCAATGTAGTCACATAGAAAAATATATCCACCAATATGGTACAGGCAATGGGAGCAAAGAATATTGCAATACCTAACCATCCCATTGTTTCTTGATCGGCTACGACATTTTGCTTTTTATAGGTATCGGCATCCAAAAAGAAATGGGCAAAAACGGCCATTGCTGCCATAAATGCTGTTATACCCCATGCATAGGCGGAATAATAGCAATATTTTCGAGCATCAGTGACCCTTAAGAAAACATTGCGCGATCGAAATGTTTTCCAAATATAATAACCAAAGCTATTTAGCCAAAAGAAAGCTGCCAATATGCTAAAATACAATATTATATCTGCCACAATAAAACTAACATGTGATGTAAATTCGGTGAATATGCGAACGAGATCAGCTACTTGACCAACCATTAGACAAACGGCAATGGTGGTAACAATATTACCAACAAGATCCCTTAAAATAAATAGAAAAAATTTATTAATTTGTTGACAAACTCTTAAATCGGTCACATACCTTAATGTAGGCAAAATAAAATACACTATCGCTATTATAAGTAATATTACCAAAGATATTACATGGAAAATTGGATTTAGAATTTTACGCATTAGGAAACTCGTATCGGTCCATTTTAATTCTTTCTTTGCCAAGCAAATATTGGCAAATAAGACTTGTCTATGATGACCAGATGTTGAAATGGCCTGAAAGCAATGAAAACATAAAATGATAAAATTATTTACATCATGCAAAAATATAAAAACACATTGCTATAACAGATAAATATTTGATGAAATGTAAATAAATATTACAATAAGTTCATCTGATAGCCCCGTGGATTAGTGGTTAACATGATTCTGCTTTGGTTTATCTCCATTCAAAAAGTCATTTTAAATAAATAAATATATATAATAAAAATACTTCGTTCAGATACATCTATAATAAGGAGCTAAACAAACAAGCAGTAATAAGTGAGTAGTTCCTCGAGTTATAATACAAATGGCTCTCCGTGGTAAAAAAAGTGGGCACCGAGCCACAGTCACGGCTGGGTATAAAAATTTCTTATAATTATTATAAATTACTATCGTTCATCGCTTGTTCCATTTATATTGGTACACACTCCAGTTCTATACTTAGATATGACTAGAGAATCAGAGATCAGACGGAAAAACATTCCTTTCGAATATGTCTAATATGAAATAAATGGAAATGAAATATAAATGGAAATTGAAATATGAAATTCTCAAAGCAGCTGTAAGAACAATGGACTTTGATCAGTTAATATGAACAGGTAGCCACATGTACTCAATTATTGAGTTGTTTTTCATGTGACAACTTGAGGAAGCTAAGATACTAATCTTCATCACATCGGGAGCCCGTTTTATTCTTCATGACAATGTTCGAATATAAAGGAGAAGCTTTTGTTAATCCACTTCCAATACCTTATTGGAAAAAATCAGCAAAAGGTTCACAACTCAATCCCAAATACCATATATGAAAATGTAGTTTTAAAACTACTTATAATACCTTATGAACTTACCCTATCGATACAGTATTGATCTCTTCCATAATCATAGAATAACGGTTTGGATTCATCATCACCAAATTGCTCAGCATAATCGGAATTTTCATCTTCATTAGCGTTTGTATAATGTCTCAATTTTCCATCCTCTAAGAGAACTAACTTATCTGGGCTCTTCATAATAAAAACAAGAAAAGAAACAAATTAAAAAAGATAGAAACAATGACTATGAGTAATGAACTTACACCTTGGTAATGATAAATAGGCCAAGTTTGCATCGAACCACAAGCTGGCAAGCCAATGACGAATTTGTATTTTACCGGCATATTGTGTTCGCCGCCATAGCTGGTAAACATGGGTTGGAAATATTCTGTAAAAACAAAATGGAATATTAAATCTCACCTTCTTATTAGTTTTTATATGTATTTGTGGTAGAAAACAAAAACAACATATACATATATTACCACATCAAGCTTTCTTTCCATTCTTGACCAATATTCAATATAGCAGCTTGTTTTTAAACCACATTGTTTTATATATAAAAGAGCAATGTAACACATACCACTTTTATTAACTTGGCTGCAAACGGAGTCAATACGAATTTCGAATTTCTCACAGCATTTATTTACCATCACCAAATCCTCATCGTTTCCATAGCCAGTGCCGCCTCCAATGTCATTAATTCCCGCCTCATTACCACTGTCTCCACCGGTGGGATGATGTTGCAAGTTGGCATGTGCCTTGGTCACCAATGCCAAGGTATATATTAATATTAGCCAACGATTTACGGATGTATTGTCCATGCTGCCGTCCAAACACCTTTGTGTTAACAGTTTGAATAACATCTGCAAGATAAAAACAAGCCTGACTTACTGAACTGAAAGACGTCATCATTGCGAGATAAGCCAATATATGTCTGTGTTGGGCTCATGAATTATGTATGTGTGAGTAATGGTGAAGGTATCCAAATTTAGAGGAATAATGTGAGAGGCCTTTAAGAACGAGGCCTATTGGTTTCTTTTTCGTTTTTATTTTTTTAGTTTTATTTTTTCATTTTTTCCAAATATTTTAAAGCACCAAACATTTAGTATCATGCATTTAAAACCGGAACTTCCTTAACCACAAATGATATTTGGATTTTGGGACTTTTAATTTTTTTTTTCAAAATTTGGAAAACTAGACTTTAATTTTTTTCGATATTTGCGATCATTAAAAATGTGACTTTGGCATGATTTTACGACTTTTTGATGAGTTACGGATATTTAGATGATAGTGCAAATAAGCAAAGTGAATTTTTTAAAAGAACGAGAAATCCATGTTTGTCTATACGTATCTCTTTTACGGGAGATAAGAATTATTATTTGGGGCTTAAATCTACTTTAGTGGTCCGATCGGTCCAATTTTTGGCCAGCGTGTAGACTTTTCGATTCTAAGCACAAAATGTATACAAATATGAAATAATGGGTAAATTATTGGAATTTTTTAGACATTTATGTAATTAAATTAAAAAATGCTATTTCGTAGATATAAAATCAATTTGACAATAGGCCTTCTCATCCCTATTTTCTACCACTGGACACTAACGATCAAATTTTTTAACTCTCTCCTCTCTTTCATTCTCTCTTACTCTCTCTCACACACACACGCACGTACGAATACGAATTTGAAACATAGATACGCCAGATGCATATTTTTATTGGGATGGGATTTATTGTTGGCATTGTTTTACTCACTCTTCCAGTAAGACGTAAGTTTTTGTATACAATTGAATGGGGTGCATTAAACTGTTGTGTTAACTGTTGATGATCATCATATTCTTCATATGGTTTGTCCCGAAACCTCTATTTGTAAAAGTTGGTTCTATTTATGAATGTTTTTTGTTTATATTAGCAGTGTAGCAATGTCGAGTTAGCACAATGATTGGTTGTGGATTATATGAAACTTTTGTTTATCCATATCACTCCTCACATTGACACACACTAACAAAATCCAAGAAAAATGGGAAGTAGTTCAAATATTTTTTTCCGCTTTATACCGGTGAACAACGTTAATGCGATGCCGTCCAATACGAAAGTCAAATCTTCACTGCCGTTACAACTTAAATGCAACATTAACCCGTCCATCCTCGAGAGCTATAAACACACACTATTAGAGTCACTATACACAGGGTTCTCTTTCTCTGGGAACAATATACGGTGTTCTCTCCACCGGTAATGAGACTCAACCCCAATTTGCACATACCACTTTTTACCTCGTACCTAAAATTTTTGGAGTGAAGAGTATACAATTTACGTATATACTACTCGGGTTTCATGTCTCAAATTTAATAAGAGAATAGTCAAGTTTATTAAGTTTTGTTAAGCAAAGCTTGACAAAGCTACGTAGCTACTTAACCGCTATTCTAAATGTTAAGCGATACAGTTACTTCTCCATATCTTCTCATAATGTGTGTCATCCAAATCTCAATTCCGTAATTAAATAGTACGGAAATAAACAATTTATTGTAATCAACATGCCAGTGAATATGAGCGAAATGTTTATACGCATGTGAATTGTTGTTTAGTATGGTAATAAATGGTGGCCTCAGTGAGTTCGCCGGTCACACAACAAAAAGAGTCAGATGCATGCCTTAACGAAAGAAAGTGAAATTTAGTTTTCAAAGTAATTGAAAGCATGCTATGCAAATTGCAATTGCTATATAAGAAATTAGAATGAATTCAGGTACACTCAAAAGAAAAAGTTAGTAAGAAGAGCAAATAAAGTTGGTTATTTCAACAGATTTCTTCTGCTCAAAAGGGGAACCAGCCTCGTTTGCTAAAATAGAAAATAGCTACGATTTCCACTATAAAAACGTGTATGTCAGCAACAGAAAACTCTCAAAAATAGCAGCTGAATATTCAACTACAAACAGTTTGCAGTTGTTTTAGAGAAAGATCCTATTCTGACTACATTTTATAATCTTTTTTTGTATTTAATGCATAATTTTAGGACAAAATTTACACGACAGTTCAACTACACCCAAAGAATTTTTTTAGTAGAATATTAGAAAAAGGGAGAGCATTTTTAATTTTTATTTTGTTTTTAGTTTGCTGCAGCAAACAAACACTTTAAACTAAGGACTATTGTATGCATCACTATAAAAATAATACATTAAGAATATGTTTTATAATTGTCCAAAAATCTGAGTATTTATCAAATTAAGGCCTAATAGCAAACATTGCATTTAGGAACTTCTAATGATATTTGAGGGCAGAAATTAAAAAAAAAAATAATAATTTGGGTAACATTGTATTGTTCGTTAGACCCTAAAGTACACAAATATAACAGCAGACACCGACTGCCCTTTTTATCCGGCTTTTTAGTTTATTATTTTTCTCGTCAAAAGTTTTGGATGCAATAGCAGAATGCGTTAAATTAGCTTTTTGTGTTGTCTTCGATTTCTTTAAAATCAAATTCTAAAAAAAAAAAAAAAAAAAAAAAAAAATCTAGAGATATTTTAGCAGTAAGTCTTCAATTGCAAAATTCCAGATGAGTTTGTTTGCTCAAAAGCGGTTAACCGGTTGTAACCGAAAAAAATAAAAATTTGTGAAAATGACTTAAACGTCCATTTTATTTGTCTTCAGTTTTATTGAAGAATGCAAAATGGTCATATAGAGAGTGGTGTAGTAAAATATTATTTTGTACTGCTTAGTGAAAATGTATTGTAAGTAGTCAGCTCTTTCTGAATTTCAGAATCTCTCTATAAAAAGATGGACTTTCGTAAGAAACATATGACAAACTAAATAGAAATTTCATTAAAATACAGAAACCTAATAACCGACGGTCGAAAACGCGATTAACCGCGGACCGTATCCTGTTAAAAAGTCTGTCGGGTGAGGTATATCTCTCCTTTAAATGACCCAGAAATTAAATTATCAGTTTTTCCTACGCATCTCCATGCTCTATTTTATCTGAAGGCCTACCTCTATGTTCTTCCTAAAAAAGTTATACAAGGCACATGTTCTCCTCTCCGTCCACCAGGACACACCCTAATATTCCTGAAAATGATCAAAAACTCGGATAACTCAAGTTGAATTTTCGCATAGTCGGACAAAAGGTATAGTTCTAACTATACTTCAAAAAAAAATTGGCAAGGTGTTGATCCTCCTTTACTTCCAAAGGAGTGCCGAATTGTTGTCGCGGGACCATCAGTGAAAAGTTAAAAAAAATCGGATAATGAGAAGTTTTCCCAAAACTGAAGTTCCCTTTTTGCACAACGTTTCGGATAAAGTTTTCTGCGAAATCTCTGCAGCCGATTTCGAATATATACAAAAAAAAAACACTTGCATATTGCGATGTAGGGTTTAATATAGGACTAAACTTTGTACTTCCTTTTTCATTATTTTACACCACAGTCCATTATCAATAAATGTGGTATTTGTCCCAATTTGTGTTGTCATGGAAGTATTGTGTATTCACGTTAAACTCATAATACCTCTTATGGGGAGACATTAAAAACCAATACAGGATTCGTGATGATACATGTATAGAAAAAATGTTACATGCCTCAAATTCCTTTTTAGTTAATATAGGTGTCCACTATTGAGTGAATAGAATAAGAGCTCTCTTCAATTGGTTTGCATGTGGTGTGGTAGAGTTAGTAACTAAGCTAATGCTTACCTGTTTGCAGGTGAGAGAAAACAACCCAGTATTTCTCTTCTCTCAATTGTAGATACATTCCAACACTATATATGTATTAACTCTAACACATGTCTATATTTAAGAACGTTTTGATAATGTAATGCAATTTTATTTTCTCTTTTTACACCATTAGCTCTTGGATATGTTAAAATTTTACTCTCGATTCGAAATCAACGATGTAACGGGTGATTCGTTAACTGACCATGATATGACTCAAATCCATTACAAAAAAATAACCTCACTACAAAGGGCAGCTTTTGCAAAATTTCCAGATTTAAAGTTATTTGCTCTTTCCAATGTTGCTAATGTTGACTCTCGTGACTCTTTGGAGCGTCATTTTGGTAGTTTGGATGGTAAAGCCCTTAAACAAATTGCAAGTTTTTTGAATTTGGTACCGGACAAATTGGAGCCACCTTTCGATTGGCATAGGTTGGATGAAGAATTCCTAAAAGAGTTACTAATAACCCGCCATGAACGTCGATGTTCCCAGCTTGATGCTCTAAATGAAATGCCCCTTTATCCTACCGAGGATATTATATGGGATGAAAACGTTGTGCCTACAGAATATTACTCTGGCGATGGATGTTTAGCTTTGCCTAAATTAAATCTTCAATTTTTAACTTTGCATGATTATTTACTTCGTAATTTCAATCTTTTCCGCTTGGAGTCCACCTATGAAATTCGACAAGATATTGAGGATGCTGTTAGCCGTATGTTGCCATGGCAATCCGAGGATGGTGGTGTTGTATTTGGTGGTTGGGCACGTATGGCTTTGCCCATAGCTACGTTTGCAGTAGTTGAGGTGGCCAAACCACATATAGGTGAAAAGAAGCCGTCTAGAGTGAGGGCCGATATATCGGTGACATTGTCGGTACGCAAAGAAATAAAAGAGGAATGGGAAAATCTGCGAAAACATGATGTCTGCTTTCTGATAACTGTAAAACCATCAGTTCCCTATGGTATGTATAAGCGAATGAATAGCGAAGAGTGATTATTCCATTTCAGAAAATTTTTTATAAAATACGTGTTTCATAAAGTTTGAATATTCAAAATGTTTTTGATGCAACTTGCTACCACACAAACAACTATATTTTTAATAAAAATTTAAGTGTTTAGATACAACCATATCGACTGGCAGTGGGTAAACACTTATTTCTTATGAGAAACACGGATCATAATCCGGAATCGTCGCGTTTATACACTACAAACGACAAGGAAGAACATCTTACAGAGTACGTACGATTACACATTCATTTCGATGGAGTAGAGTAAATGTACTGAATGGAATGGGAGGAGGTGGTACTCAATATTGAGCCGCATGCCGATTGGATACGGTTATAAGAAAGATATACCTTAACATTGAGAAAAATCTTTTATCAATTTCACAATGAAATTTCTCCTTATTTTTAAAGGTACCAAATATAATCCTCGAGAGCCTTTTATACCGCAAGTAGGATTAGTTTATGTCCGAGGCTGTGAAGTGGAAGGGATGCTTGATGCCAATGGACGCGTTATAGAGGATGGACCTGATCCACGACCTCAATTGCCAGGAGAGAATAGAACGTATCGCGTTTGGCTGGATTGTAATCAATATCGTTTGGACATGGATTCATTACAAGATGGAGGAGATGATGTCTATGAAAGTTTCAATATTCTTATGCGACGAAAACCTAAGGAAAATAATTTTAAAGCTGTGTTGGAGACTATAAGACATTTAATGAATACAGAATGTGTAGTTCCCACTTGGCTGCATGATATATTATTGGGTTATGGAGATCCTAGTGCAGCTCATTATTCAAAAATGCCCAATCAAGTAAAAAACTATAAATTTAATATTAAATCAATGTACATTTGATGAATTGTTTTCTATTACTACAGGAACGATCGCTGGATTTTAATGATACATTTTTATCGTATGAACATGTAAGAGATAGTTTTCCCCATTACGAGTTGAAGTGTGATGTTCCCGAAGATAAACGTCAACCACCATTCCGTTTGGTATTTGAAGATATAGCCCCATATAAAGAATCTGATGATGTTGAGGGTGATTCAGAAATGTTTGAACCGGCCAAAGTCATTAATGTCGAAACATACAAGATACAAAATCGTGGTCCTTATTTGGAGAACAAGCCAAAACAGTATGTACATTTATTACATATATATAATTTTTGAGATTCCCAAGATTCATCTAATATTATGGATCCTAATCAGATGTGACCCTAAAAATTAAATTCTTCGATTTTCACAGAGTTATGCACTATTCTTTTTTATTACAGAAATTCCATACGTTTCACCCCAACACAAATAGAAGCAATTCGCGCTGGTATGCAGCCAGGCTTAACTGTTGTAGTTGGTCCCCCAGGAACTGGTAAAACTGACGTTGCGGTGCAAATCATTTCGAATATATACCATAATCACCCCAATCAACGTACTCTAATTGTGACACATTCTAATCAAGCCCTTAATCAGCTCTTTGAAAAGATTATGGCTTTGGACATCGATGAAAGGCATTTGCTACGTTTGGGTCATGGCGAAGAGGCTCTCGAAACGGAAAAAGATTTCAGCCGTTATGGACGTGTTAACTATGTTCTTGCAAAACGCTTAGATCTCTTGAATCAAGTACAAAAATTACAAGAATCTCTAGGTGTAACAGGTGATAACGCTTATACGTGCGAAACTTCGGGATATTTTTATCTTTATAATGTAATGGCACGTTGGGAAAAGTTCCAGGGTGAAGCCTTGAGTATGGCAAAAGATGATAACATATCGGATCAATGGAGAACCTTTTTCGAAGAAAGATTTCCCTTTAATAAATTTTTCAGTGATGCACCCCAGCCGATGTTTAAGGGTGATACATTTGACGATTATATGGATATTGCCAAATCTTGCTTCCGTTATATCTCGCATATTTTTACTGAACTTGAAGAATTCAGGGCCTTTGAACTTCTGCGAACGGGATTGGACCGTTCTAAGTACTTGCTGGTAAAGGAAGCCAAGATAATTGCCATGACATGTACCCATGCTGCGTTGAAACGCAAAGAACTGGTCAATTTGGGCTTCCGTTATGACAATGTTCTCATGGAGGAAGCCGCACAAATTCTAGAAATAGAAACTTTCATTCCTTTATTATTGCAAAATCCCATGGATGGATTTAATCGTCTGAAACGATGGATTATGATTGGTGATCATCATCAATTACCACCGGTAATTAAAAATATGGCCTTTCAAAAATATTCCAACATGGAGCAAAGTCTATTTACTAGACTTGTACGGCTAGGAGTACCAACTGTAGATTTAGATGGCCAGGGTCGTGCACGTTCGGATATATGCTCGCTTTATAAATGGCGCTACAAAAAACTCGATGACTTATCGCATATCATGGAAAACGAAGAATATCAAAGAGCTAATGCAGGATTCTTATATGATTATCAATTAATTAATGTGGATGATTTTAATGGTGTTGGTGAGTCGGAGCCTAATCCTTACTTCTATCAAAATCTAGCCGAAGCAGAATACATTGTGGCGGTGTATATGTACATGCGTCTATTAGGTTATCCATCTGAAAAGATATCCATACTAACAACATACAATGGTCAAAAGCATTTGATACGAGATGTCATAAATGTGAGATGTGGCAACAATCCTCTCATTGGATGGCCAAATAAGATAACCACAGTTGACAAGTATCAGGGTCAACAGAATGATTATATTTTAATATCTTTGGTGCGTACAAAAGCAGTGGGTCATATACGTGATGTAAGACGTCTGGTAGTGGCCATGAGTCGTGCCAGATTGGGACTCTATATTTTTGGTAGGATAGGTTTGTTTAAAAATTGTTTAGAATTGCAGCAGACATTTAAATTGGTAAGTAAAGTTACATCCGTTGTAAAAGAGAAGGGCTCTAAATGCAAAAACAAATTTCAATTTTAGTTGACCAAACGGCCTCAAAAACTTCAACTTGTGGAAAATGAGATATATCCAACAAATCGCAAAGCGGCTACAGATCCTGAGGAAAATATTAAAATAATGGAGAATATGACACAAATGGCTCACTACGTGTATGGGATGTATGTGAAGAAGCTGGAGCAAGTTAAAGACAAACTTCCCAAAGAATCTGCAGACATCGAAATATATGCGAATATACCAACAGAACAAGACAACGAAGAAAAGCAGGACGATGCTACACAAGAAGAACAAAATGAATTAGCATCGATGGAAGTGTATGAACCACCAGCTAAAAAGCCAGCAAAGGAACCACAATCAAAGGAAAAAACAGCAGAAGTTTTTAAGCCCACACTAATCATTAACGAAATCGAGGTAGAAGAAGAAGATGAGCACGCCCAAGCATCTAAAAGTAACGATGCTAATAATGAATGAATAGTTCGTTGTAAAGAAAAATTTATTTAATGATAGTAAAAAGATTACATTTTATAAAAATTTATTGTAAGAATTTATTTCTTTGGAGCTGTAATGCCTTCTAATTGTGCCTTAAGTTGTGTGTTTGTCTTCTTGAGGAAGGCAACTTCTTCTTGATATTTCTTTTCTTCGGATGCTCTTAATTCAGCATTTCTTCTCTCGGCCTGTTCGTTTTTCAACTTCATATCAGATATAATGTCTTCCAAAGTTTCCTTGTCACTTTCAAGCATTTTAACTCGATCCCTTAATATTTCCTTTTCTTCATGGGCCTGTAAAGCTTTTCTCATACCAAAACTTACCGAACTACAATATAAAGTTTCGTAGGCTTCCATGGACATGGCAATTTCGTCTCGTATACGCAAAAGAAGCAGGCCACGTTCGGAACAATTTATGGTAACTTGACGAATAATTTCATCTAAATGGAATATATTTTCTTGATATATAAATAAAAATGAAAAAAATCGGAAACTTACCAAAACACTGGGAATAAAGTTCTCTTCGTATTGGACAAATTCCAGTTTCTCTAGCTTGTGTTTGCTGTAAACGGGTATCAAGCATTTCCTGTAAATTAATAACATCTTGCCTCGTGGCTGGTGTACTGGAAACTGTTTGTTGCCACAATTGTCCTTCCTCTTCCCAACAACGAGGCGGAAGTATAGAATTTAAAATTTCCTCAGTTTCTTTCTTGGTGTCCAAAAGAGCTCCGGCTGTTTGGGGTCTCTTCAATTCCTTAAAAAAAGGTTCAATTTTAGTATGAGTGATGATTTCTTTGAGTTAGTGATATTACCAAATCCGCAGGGCCAGCTTTCTTCTCAACATGCTTTACCACCAAAACTGGGTTATTATATCGCACCAATGTTGGCAATTGTCCAACAGAAGGTTGATCTCCATCACCATCCATTTTTGTGGTATATATTTTTTTAATAAATGATAAAAATACAATTTCAAAATAAACAGTTTTGGAGCCTAGCAACCGTTTATGATAATTCGTCGACACATTTACTAGAGGTGTAAACACAGTCATGTCGATTAACGATAGGCAATCCGAAATGCCTCGTTCATATATAAGTTTATCCGGACGATAAACTTAAAGTAGACATATCTCACAATACAAGTTATGTTCGAAGATATAATCTATACCGCATCTTGTTAATGTGATCGATAACACATTTATTGATCATATTGGACACGGGCATTATATTCCGGATAAACTTATATACTACGAACGACGTATTTTTGTCCGGATAAACGAACAACGCATTATTATATACGAACGGCGCACATAATGCTTCGTATCACACTTTTGAATTTGCTGTACAATATTTTAACAGATTGGCAATTCATTGATGTTCCATAGTAAGTTGGCAACAGTCAAGCCATTCGATGGTTTCAATCGATAGTATCGGTACTATCGGATATCGATAGTATCTTAAAAATAAAACTATCGATAGTGCTATCGAAAGTTTTGCGGCCACCAAAAAATAGACGCTTCTACAATAACATTAAAATTTATCAACAATTTAATGCACAATTTCATGTAAATTATAAGTACCTTTAACTTGACAATCAATTAATTATGGCCTTTTATAATGATAATGTTGGTGTAAGTATATATGAACACTTTCATCTACACGGCATTTCTTAAAAGAGGATATATTTTGTTGGCCTTTTGTTTATAGAAGAGAATAGTGGAAGTCCTGAATTTCCCGATTTTGGATCGATGTTCGGAGCTGAGTGTGTTATTTGATAGGGGTAATCTACGTGAACTGCAAGAGCTCTTTCCCACCATTGTTAATTCTGTATTTGGCGTTGGTACCGGTGGTCTAGGATGGGGATTGAGGGCTACCACCAAAGAAAATTCTCCCCAATGCTTTGACATGCTATTTAACTTCTTTGCACCAATGGGACCAATGTTCCGTTTGTGCTATCGATTACTAAATGATGCCATTAAATTCGAAATATCTTTGGAAAATCTGCCGGTAAGTAAGAGAGGTTAGAGATGGCTTCCAATAAAACATGAATGAAATTATTAACTTTTTACAGCACAAATTAGTTGAATTAATACATTCGGGACAGTATTCAATGTTCTATGCTGATTTGATTAATATAGATCCCTTCCGGAGACAAGTTACCTCCCTTAGTTTAAATGCCTTCGATTATTATATATTGAATTTTGTCATCCATGCCACATGTCCATTACACAAAAGCTATCCAGCTGCTTTGCAAGTACACAACGAGAGACTGAAGACTTGTTATTTTTTCTTGACTGCTGAATATTTATGTAATTTTTTGCCCAGCCGACCTGATGCAATGGTAATGCCTAGTAATGTCTGCACCAGCGTGAAAGCTCCACAACCTATGCCGGTTCAACAATTGCAACCAAAAAGGTCACCTAAATATTTAAAGATTCCCCAATCAAATCAAGGTCTTTATGGATCCAGTTCGAATAATATGTCACAGATTAACCAGAGGAATTCAGAAATTTCTCCTCGAGCTCATGCTTGGCGTACAGAATCCGTATTGCATTTTTTTGTGGATACTTGGTTGCGATATGATGTGGATGAAGCGAGAGTAAGTAAATGACATTCTATTTTTTGTGTATATTATCAAATCATTATGGACCACTAATACGCATAATCGAGCCTCATAAGGACCTTCTCGTCCAAATACCCGGCAATGAATAAGTGTGTTATATTCCAACAAAAAAATCTAATCATCCCAGTGGCTACAACAACTATTAATACAAGTTTGTGGGGATGAGAGCGTGAGTAAAATTTGTCAGATGATCGGCATTTGTGAGAAGGAACTATGCTCAATTGCAAATAAAAATCGCATGTGAGTCAAATTCTCAGTCACACCAATTATTATTGGTGTAAAACAGACATGGAATTTTTTGAATATTTAGTATTGCAAATGAAAGATAATTGATTTAAAATTAAAAATTGAAAAACCTAAATTGATTATATTTCATGTGATCGCTTTTGTTATGTATGAGTTTTCTTACGATTTACAGGAAAAAGGCGATAGTTTTGAAGGATTTTTTAACCCATAAACGCTCAAAATGAAACTGCCGGACAAAAATTAATTTTATGGGTTTTTGTTAACTCAGTAACGTTATATAAAAAAAACCGACACTTTTTAGAAAATAAGGCGTCCCCATGTGAGGACATTGATCAGATTAAGTATGACATTCTCCAAAAATCTCCATTGCCTGGTAGAACAATTTTAAACTTTTTATTGAAATAAACTTAACGCACTGAATATGACACTTGTTTATAAAATGCGACCAAGTATCCTTGTTTAAAATTCCAAAAATAACGGGTAGCGCATAGTTGTTTGATTTTAAACAGGTGTCCTCATATGGAGATAGAGGCCGGTAATGAGATAATGTACGATTGAAAGGTGGATCTAATGCTTCAGAGAAGTTTATTTAAATATTGTTTATGCCCATAAACATTTTCGTAAGTGGAGGGGGATGTTTGTAACATATCGACACATCAAAAACATTGTGGTAATTTTTTATTATTTGCAGAGAGTTAAAAATACAAGAGAACGAACGACCGCAACGTTGGTATTACCGACGTTGCGGTCGAAGCGCTGTTTTGATAAATTGTTTATAAAGCCATCCGCAGTTATAATTTCAAATTATCTGCCAAACAATTTAATAGAATGAAAAAATTTATATAAAAGAACATTTGTTATTACAAAGTTCTAAATCCTATTTTTCTTACGTTTCATAAAGCCGGCAGAGAAATGAACTGGGTGACGCCGATGCAAACTGTATGATATTTGAAAGAAGCGTCGACAAAAACTGCATGATATTAGAGAAATTTTCCTCAAAATTCCTGCCACCTATTGACGCAGTTTCGCTTGACAGTTTCGTTCTCTTGTTTTTTTATACTCTCTGTTATTTGTTCTTAAAAAAATTGCCAGACTTTTGGGATCTTTTAAAAATTTGTATATCTTATACTCTTTGATAGATAGGTAAATTTGGTCGATTTTATATAAAATTTATATCTTTTGATATAGCCACTCTCATTTTGATACCACAAACTTTCATGATCTTCAAGCAATTGACTTCTTCACTATTTAAACTTTCACTTATGGTCTTGGTTTATGGTATTTCTTTCCTCCAATAATTTAATTATATATCATACAAATGACAATCTTCGTTGCCTATTTTCAGGATCTTCCCAGTAGTGAATTCATCCGTGTCGTTCGAATTCTAATTAAACAAACACATTCATTTGCCAACTCGGCAAATTTGGATCAAACCGTAATGACTTCACTGCGTAAAATTGCCCAGCCAATGATGAAACCACGCATATATCCATTTATTAAGAGTATAATTGGAAGATGGCCTTTGGATAGTTCAATGTCCGTGGTATTGGAATTATGGCTTAGCTATATTCAACCATGGCGTTATACTTTCGAATGGCAAAATAATAGGTATATATTACTTTCGAAACATTTACACCTTTATAAATTTTCATATAATCCCGCATATCCTAATTTTAGCGGGACAAATATTGAAGTTCCCATTAATAGCCGTTTCGATTCATTTATTGCTGAAAATATTGTAATATATACACAAATATTTGTACATATTTTACCACGATTTGAGAGATTAGATTTTACGTCATTACGTAATGTAATAATGCTGCATCGGTTGGTTAAAGTAAGTGTCATCAAATACGATAGCTTAGCGTCTAAGTGATATTGATATTTTGTCCATACAGGTATTCAGCCAATCCACTCTGCCAAGTAAGTTATGTCAAGCCGAAAAGGCATATGCAGGTAATTCCACAAATTTCATTGACTCTCCACGAAAGCATCATAGCTCTTTTCTAAGGTAAACAAACCCCATTTTTTGAAATTCCATACCGAGAAAAATAAACTTTTTGTTAATATTTATGACAGTTCAACATCTTCATCTGTGGAATGGGATGGTAGTTTCTATCATGAAGACGTATATACACCAATGTTTGGTGCTGCTATTAAATCCGAAATAGAACAATTTATTAAAACAGTATACATTTCACGTATGTATGTGGGCCAAGAAATTCAAGCAATACAACGCGAACAAATGAATCGTCGCAATTCACTGGGCTTCTTTAGAAAACTATTTGCCTACGTTTTTGTGGATATGAGTCCCAGTGAATTGAAATTACAAGAGATTAGTAAAATACCTGACATACTTGATTTGGCTGTTCGTTCCCTGTGTAATATGTTCTATGTAAGTGTTTCTTTCATTATTCCCCAAATAGTGGCACCCAACATAATTGAAAATGAATTCAAATTTAGGTTGAATTACCAAATATATCCATGGAACAATTGGAACCTTTAGTTGGACAAAGCTTTCAAAGGAGTTTAAACTTTTCTTTATATGACAACAGTGATTATATGGACATTTCTCGTGTATCGCCTACACAAATGTTGGAAAATCTGGCACATATGAGAAACACAATTGACCCAGCCACAATACCAATACAATCTCATGAATGCATTGTATTGGTAAGGATATTACATCAAATTTCATGTTTTATAAATGCCAAGGTAATAAAAGTTGTAACATCGTAGACCAATTTAAGAGTAAGATATCATACCATTTGCACTTTCAGTTTGGTGAAGAGTTTCATAAATACTGGTGTAGGCCGGATTTTGTGGGTAAAATTTTCCATCAAATATTATATCCCCCCATGACTGCCCAGTGGTTTGATAAACCAAGAGGTTGGTATCAATTACATGTCTATATTTTTGCTGTAGCATTTTATTATTTCTAATACAAAAGTTTGCCTGCCCGTTTCAGGTGTTAGTGAATTATGTGAGGAAGAACTCCCGGCCCGTTTATGTCTACGATTTCTTGGGTCATATCGAACCTTAGGTCTTATATTAGTGGCCTTGCTGATTGGCTACTTGTTTTGGGGTTCATCTGTTACTGGAATTATTGGATTATTGTTTATATCTATCATATATGTGTTGATAATGGCTCTCATATCATAGTAACTAGCAAGATGATGTTTAATAAAAATTGTGTTTTGTTTTTTTTTTTTGTAAGATGAACAAGCATTTTTTATTGTAATTTATTCAAAAAGTTAATAAATGATTATTGAAATGAAATGTTTTTAAATTTAGAAGATTGTGTATTTGTTTTCTTATATACTTATCCTATAAGTTCTTGTCCTCAGCGGCTCCTATTGTGTTTATCTTCTATCTGGTAATGAACTGTTCCTTTCTTCATGTCCTTACGAAATAAATTCGCCATAATAAAATGATTAGCATGCTCGCTTGCCATACAGATACAGACAATCGATTGTCTTGGTTTTAACAGGTTGGCTGATATGTCCCCGTTCTGACACATAGATGGCGTCGCTAGTATTTTTATATAGTACCAACCTTCAAATGATTCGTGTCAAAATTTGACGTCTGTAAGTCAATTAGTTTGTGAGATAGAGCGTCTTTTGTGAAGCAACTTTTGTTATTGTGAAAAAAAAAATGGAAAAAAGGAATTTCGTGTTTTGATAAAATACTTTTTTCTGAAGGGAGAAAATACGGTGGAAGCAAAAACTTGGCTTGATAATGAGTTTCCGGACTCTGCCCCAGGGAAATCAACAATAATTGATTGGTATGCAAAATTCAAGCGTGGTGAAATGAGCACGGAGAACGGTGAATGCAGTGGACGCCCGAAAGAGGTGGTTATCGACGAAAACATCAAAAAATCCACAAAATGATTTTGAATGACCGTAAAATGAAGTTGATCGAGATAGCAGAGGCCTTAAAGATATCAAAGGAACGTGTTGGTCATATCATTCATCAATATTTGGATATGCGGAAGCTCTGTGCAAAATGGGTGCCGCGCGAGCTCACATTTGACCAAAATAACAACGTGTTGATGATTCTGAGCGGTGTTTGCAGCAGTTTTTCCGTCGATATGTGACAATGGATGAAACATGGCTCCATCACTACACACCTGAGTCCAATCGACAGTCGGCTGAGTGGACAGCGACCGGTGAACCGTCTCCGAAGCGTGGAAAGACTCAAAAGTCCGCTGGCAAAGTAATGGCCTCTGTTTTTTGGGATGCGCATGGAATAATTTTTATCGATTATCTTAAGAAGGGAAAAACCATCAACAGTGACTATTATATGTCATTATTGGAGCGTTTGAAGGTCGGCAAAACGCGAAGAAGAAAAAAGTGTTGTTCCACCAAGACAACGCACCGTACCACAAGTCATTGAGAACGATGGCAAAAATTCATGAATTGGGCTTCGAATTGCTTCCCCACCCACCGTATTCTCCAGATCTGGCCCCCAGCGACTTTTTCTTGTTCTCAGACCTCAAAAGGATGCTCGCAGGGAAAAAATTTGGCTGCAATGAAGAGGTGATCGCCGAAACTGAGGCCTATTTTGAGGCAAAACCGAAGGAGTACTACCAAAATGGTATCAAAAAATTGGAAGGTCGTTATAATCGTTGTATCGCTCTTGAAGGGAAATATGTTGAATAATAAAAACGAATATTGACAAAAAAATGTGTTTTTATTTGTTAGACCAACCTGTTATAGGCCAACTCAGCTGCCTAGGAAAGTGTGACATAGGATTTGTCTCATTCGGATTCGGACGTTTTTATCAACGTTATATTGTATGTTCTCTATTCGTTTTGAGAGAAATAGCCCAATTGTCTGTGAAGTTAAACTGATTTGGACTAGCGTTCATATTTTAAATTATCATCTTAAATAAGGTAGAAAAAGGTATCAAATGTTTCGCGGGGATGCATTGGTACTTACCCATAAAGTGAAATGCCATCAACATAGGTTGTAAAATTTGACGCCACATACTTCGTATCGTCTATGGGCTGATCTAGAAGAGAAAAATTGTTATCACAGACAAAATAAGGCCTTAAAAGCTTGAAGCTTAATTCATTTAAATTGTATATGATTTATATCGGAATCGATTTTTATGTGTCAACTTTATCAACCCTGCTAACGATGCCTTTTTGAAGAAGAGTGGAATAGGTGTTCTCAGATAAAGTGGCGCTCAACGTGAAGCTTAAGCATCCTCAAGGTAAGTTGATATAAAATTGTATTTTATTTATACCGGAAATTTGACAAAAACGATTTTTAATTTTCCTTCAACAAAAATAAGAACATTTCCATGATGCATTGCTCCAGACTGAACTACAGTTTTATTAGAACTAAAATTATTTTTTTGTACAAAAAAAAAAGAAAAAACCGTCAAGCCATGGGCTTTAGTACTAAAAAAAATAATCTTAACTCAAAACATATGAAAAAATCTAATATAGATCTAGAAGGTACTTAAAATTATGTGATACGCGGACATAAGCCCAATATTAGCGGTTGATTAGGTACTGTAACCATTCGTAATATACTTTCGATGGGTTTTGTATTTTCGCAGCTCATTTTGAAGTTTTTGGTTATCTATAAAGGGAGAACGAGAACAATCGTTAGTTTGATTTTATTGACTTACAGATTACAATTTGATAGTCAATCTTACCTCTGCTATTAAATGATGCATTTGAGAAATAGCCAACTTACGACCTATACAGGAACGATTACCTATAGCAAATGGAAGACTGGCATGGGGTTTGTAAACACCTTTATAGTCGCCTGTTTGTTCATCACGCAACCATCTTTCGGGGATTACTTCTAAAGGTTCCGGAAAATGTTTGGGATCTCGTCCCGCAGTGTATAATGATAACAATACCAAAGTCTGTAATAAATATAAAAATGTATATAATATATATTGTACTAAAGATGGTCTTCCGTACTACAAGAACCTACATCTTTTTTTAAATGGTATTGATCTATTTTGGCATCTTCCGGTAAATAGCGACCAATAAAAGGTGCCACTGGATAAAGTCTTAAGGTCTCTTTAACTAGACCTCGTACCATAGGCATATCTGTACTATGACTATGGCTATGTTCTTCATAGATTTTCTTTTGTAATTTACTATCTTTCGATAACAAATACAAGGCCCATGCTGAGGAATATGCTGTCTAAAATAATGGGAGATAAAGGGATGAAAATTATTAAACCAATTTGCGCTTGTGTACTACAAAACTTACGGTATCACCTGCAGCAATTACCAAATCGACAAATAAACGCTTAATCGTATCCAAAGGTGTATCTGATTCTTTTAGTTTTGCATAGAGTCCATCTGGATACTCACAACTCAATTCTAAATACATGTCTATAATTTCACATCCTTTGCTTAGAGCTTGCTGTACACTGTTCTCAAAGTCTGTCCATATGGTCATGTTGAAATATTCGGCCAATTTCGGTGGAAAATTCATAAGTCTCGAACTACTTTCGAATATTTTGTGAACAATTTGTGTGAAATCTGTTACAGCTAAATGAAGAGCTTTATTAGATTTTTCTGTTGTGATACTGCCAAACATTACGGAGATAACCACTGTGAACATAAAAAAACAAATTAATATGTAATAGTTTTGCAAAAATTTTCCATAGAAACAAAATCTTTGACAAAATTTTCTATAGAAATAAAATTTTCTAAAAATTTCTATAAACATTAAATTTTGACTAAATATTCTATACAGAATTAAAAGTAAATTAAGATTATTAAGATAGACGACGAGCACAAGAGGAACACTTGGTTAGAGCACCTGAAGCAATGTAACATAGGCACAGGAACTGGTAAATTGTGGTCAACAGTGAGAACCCTCTCGAACCCCGCTACAAGGGATGATGGGATTTCAGTCACCTTTGGCGACGTGACTGTGACTGATCCGAAGAGATGCGCCAAATACTTCAACCGACAGTTTGTCGAGCATCCCGAGAGTGATAGAGCGAAAAGGAGAGCCATTCGTCGCATACGTGGTCTCCGAGCCGACGACACACCACAATTTACCGCAGCCGAAGTTACCAATGTCATCACCAGCGCGACACCATCCAAGGAGCTGGCCCCCGACGGAATTTCAATGCTAATGCTGAAACATCTGGGAATACTGGGAGTTGAGTACCTGGGAAGAGTGATTCCACTACTGAAGCCAGACAAAGATTCGAGTAAAGGTGAATCGTACAGGCCGATATCCCTTCTCTCGCCAGTAGCCAAGACACTTGAGTCACTACTCCTCCCCAGCCTTGTGGAGAATTTTCCAGCTGCCCACCATCAACATGGATTCCGTAAGGTACACAGTACGACGACAGCCTTACATGCCGTTTCGACACATATCAATAGGGAACTAAATCAGCCCAAGCCGTGTCATAGGACGGTCCTCGTGGCGCTTGACCTATCGAAAGCGTTCGATACGGTCAACCATGCCACATTATTCGAGGACATCGAGAACACGTCCCTACCGGCAGGAACGAAGCGTTGGGTTCTGAATTCTATGTGTGGAAGCCAGTCGTACGTGGAATTCAGGGACATGAAGTCAAAACCCCGTAGAGTTAAACAGGGAGTTCCCCAGGGCCGGGTGATATCTCCGACACTGTTTAACCTCTACCTGTCCTCGATTCCACCCCCTCCTGACGGCGTCGAGATTGTGTCTTATGCGGACGATTGCACAATCATGGCATCCGGGCTCATTGTTGATGACATTTGCGATCGATTAAATGTCTACCTTGCTGATCTTACCAGTTATTTCACTGCAAGAAATTTGAGGATATCTCCCACCAAATCCTCATCCACACTATTCACTACATGGACGGCGGAAGTACGCAGGCAGTTGAATGTCAGAGTCGATGGCGAAACAATTCCGACAACAAATTACCCCAAGATTCTCGGGGTCACATTCGACAGCCTTTGTAAGTCGTCCTCCCATGCCACTGCAATTTGTGATAAGCTCCGCGGTAGAAACAAGGTCCTCAAATCGCTTGCCGGCAGCGGACAAAGAAACCTTGTTAACTACCTATAAGGCAATTGGCCGGTCAGTGGTAAACTATGCAGCGCCAGTGTGGACACCTCAAAAGAGCGATACGCAGTGGAATACATACAGACCTGTCAGAACGCTGCCCTTAGAACCGCAACAGGATGTCTCCGCAGTACACCCCTGGATCACCTTTATGCGGAGACCAAGATCATCCCAGTGCGTCGACATATCTACATGTTGTCAAAGCAGCACCTCTTGGGTTGCCATCGAAGTTGTCATCCGAATCACTATCTTGTGGATAGACAACCTCCACCCAGGAATGTAAGGGTTGATCTTAACTTTCTAGAGCCCGAGATCCAGCGTTACAAAAGAGCCTCTAGATCAGGCGGCATACCAGACAGGTCTGAACAGTATTCATGAAGATACTGTAGCTGAAGCGGTGACAAGCTACAAGGTTAATCCTGTTCTCGGAGTCCGACCGCCGCCCATAGCACCGGAGGAGAGAGACCTCCCACGGCAGACAAGGGTAGTTTTGGCCCAATTGAGATCAGGCAAGTGCAGCCGCCTCAATTCCTACTTATCAGTGATTGATAGCAGCGTGATTTTATGTAAAAAGAATATTATTCCAGATGACATTGAAGAGTAATAGTTAACAAAATGTTTGTATATTTTAATGATATTGCTTGCGTGGCCAAACCTCACGGTTTTGGTAACTTACCTTCTATAGACCATCTATAGAGTTGTTGTTCCAAATCATCGATAACCATACATTCATATCCTGAGTCTTGTTTCACTTTAATCAAATCGTCTTTCCATTTTGTGATCAATCGATTTGTACATTGCCGTACATGCCAATCCATCCAATTTAAATGACCACTCAATAAGATTCGGCTTAATAGACGGCGATTGTGAAACCATTCCTCACCCTCCCTGTAAATGGAAAAATACTGTTCAGTTTGTTTGTTGCGATTGGTTTTTGGTATCTCCTCTACCATTGGTGAATATCGCTAATGTATTCGAATGAAATTCTTGATCTTATTTTTATTTTGTCTCTGTCTTATTTGTGACTTACATAAAAAATAAACCCCGTTCGCATTTATGCTTTCGATTGTATAGGATCCAAGCATCGGGCAGTGGATGTTTTGGATAGGAACCTTCATGCTGAAAAACCGAACGCATTAGATTTGCTGATGATACGAATACAGCATCTTGTGTACCACCTAAACGTTCGCGAAAAATGGCTCCATATTGTCCATGCCGTTTGTCGATGTAGATGTGTAGTCTGAAAGATAAAACGAAATAGTATAATCTTGTGGTAATTTTGAAATCCATGAATATTATAAAGAGATTTGAAATACATATGTAGACGCATTTTTATGTCCGCATAGGGCGATTCCCTTTATATTTTCATCGATTCGACATAAAGAAGATTTATTTTACTTTGGTCACGTAAGCCATAGTACAACAAAGCGGCTATGAAAATATCTACAAAAGAGATGAGAACAAACAATTTTTGTAATCTATGATATGTTCTTCTAACACGCCGTTAGCACCAATCATGTTTTGGGGATTGAAATGTTTTCCCTTTATAAGCATTTCAAAACGAGTCGTTTTTCCATACAAAATATCAAGTTCAAAACACAAGTTTTCCTCAAAACAACGTCAATTTTAGAATGTGAACCACACTAATTGGGAATACACACACAAATTTTTTTCTGATTCAATCACGATATTAAAAAAAATTAATTGATCCAATTAAAAAATTAATTGGTACTATTAAAATTTGTTGAATCAATTAAATTTTTAATTGAATATTTCTTAAAACTCAATTACAATTTTAATTGGAAAAATTTTCGTGAATTTTTTTTCTGTGTATGCCTTGAAATAAATTTCATAGAAAAAACGAATATACATACAAAGGCTTTGAAGAACATAGGGATATGAAAATAACTTAAAAAATGTTTTCCCTTTGCGGTCGCGGAATTTATATATTTACATTGCATATATTTGAATTAAGAGAAAAAAGGAATATCGAGTTTCCGTAGCAACTGTCAAACTAAAACATCTCAACTCGGTACAAAATATACATGGCTGCAGAAATCAGATACATACGTAATTTTCGAGAAAACATAACATTTTGCTCTTAAAACATGTTTGGGGATGATCATATTCCTTCTCTGGGTGCACTTAAAAAAAAAAATAAACCATTACTCTTTTACGGGGAATTTCCGGGCTTTCTTTAGAAGAGGTGATCACAATTTGTCTTAAAAACCTTGGGATTTAACACCTACGCCAACAGCCCGGCTTTGATTGGAGGTCTAAAAGATAGAAGTCTTGAGATTAACGAGGGCTCAAGCCAGTTATGTTTAGGATTTGGTTATGCAAAATTTCTTGAAAACTGTATGGTGCTGTAAGCATAATTGTAGTGTTCATTTGGTTGATATTTAGGGTTTTCTTTTTCCCGGACTTTTTGCATTCCCGGGAAAGCGGGAATTTTTTTTCGAATTTCTCGGGATCCCGGAATCCCGTTCAAAGGGAAACCTGCTTTGATATGGACATTTGAATAAATTAGAAATCGCCTAAAGCTACGGTTATAAGGCGCTCTCTGGACAACTAACAATATATATTATGTTGTTCTCTTACATCAGCCATAAATCATACTAAAATACGAAATATTTTGTAATACAAAACATTTTGACAATGGTTAAGGCAGTCTCTTTCGGTATAGTTTTCGGAAGAACACTATTAATATAGTGGGATTTTTTGTAACACTAAAAAACTGTTTGGAAATGAAAGAAACTTATTTCGATTTCACCATCGTTAAACGGGGTCAATAAATGCACACGTTCAGTCAATATTCGCAAAAGGGAAACATTACCATGTAATACGACATTCACATTACACTTCCAAAGTACACTTTAACTAGATTTCGGTTGTCGTATGCCCTAAAAATAAGGGATTTAAACCCCAATTTTATTAGATTTCAAGCATAATGTGTATAAGGTATAAATTTGAAATTAAAGTTACTATAACAGGTTGGCTGATAAGTTCCCGGTCTGACACATAGATGGCGTCGCTAGCATTAAATGCATATTATTTTTATATAGTACCAACTTTCAAATGATTCGTGCCAAAATTTGACGTCTGTAAGTCAATTAGTTTGTGCGATAGAGCGTCTTTTGTGAAGCAACTTTTGTTATTGTGAAAAAAATGGAGAAAAAGGAATTTCGTGTTTTGATAAAATACTGTTTTCTGAAGGGAAAAAATACGGTGGAAGCAAAAACTTGGCTTGATAATAAGTTTCCCGACTCTGCCCCAGGGAAATGAACAATAATTGATTGGTAAGAAAAATTCAAGCGTGGTGAAGTGAGCACGGAGGACGCAGTGGACGCCCGAAAGAGGTGGTTACCGACGAAAACATTAAAAAATCCACAAAATGATTTTGAATGACCGTAAAATGAAGTTGATCGAGATAGCAGAGGCCTTAAAGATTTCAAAGGAACGTGTTGGTCATATCATTCATCAATATTTGGATATGCGGAAGCTCTGTGCAAAATGGGTGCGAGCTCACATTTGACCAAAAACAACAACGTGTTGATGATTCTGAGCGGTGTTTGCAGCTGTTAACTCGTAATACGCCCGAGTTTTTCCGTCGATATGTGACAATGGATGAAACATGGCTCCATCACTACACTCCTGAGTCCAATCGAAAGTCGGCTAAGTGGACAGCGACCGGTGAACCGTCTCCGAAGCGTGGAAAGACTCAAAAGTCCGCTGGCAAAGTAATGGCCTCTGTTTTTTGGGATGCGCATGGAATAATTTTTATCGACAGTGACTATTATATGGCATGATTGGAGCGTTTGAAGGTCGAAATCGCGGCAAAACGGCCCCATATGAAGAAGAAAAAAGTGTTGTTCCACCAAGACAACGCACCGTGCCACAAGTCATTGAGAACGATGGCAAAATTCATGAATTGGGCTTCGAATTGCTTCCCCACCCACCGTATACTCCAGATCTGGCCCCCAGCGACATTTTCTTGTTCTCAGACCTCAAAAGGATGCTCGCAGGGAATGGGAGCCACCGTGGTGCAATGGTTAGCATGCCCGCCTTGCATACACAAGGTCGTGGGTTCGATTCCTGCTACGACCGAACACCAAAAAGTTTTTCAGCGGTGGATTATCCCACCTCAGTAATGCTGTTGACATTTCTGAGGGTTTCAAAGCTTCTCTAAGTGGTTTCACTGGAATGTGGAACGCCGTTCGGACTCGGCTATAAAAAGGAGGTCCCTTGTCATTGAGCTTAACATGGAATCGGGCAGCACTCAGTGATAAGAGAGAAGTTCAGCGCTGTGGTATCACAATGGACTGAATAGTCTAAGTGAGCTTGATACATCGGGCTGCCGCATAACCTAACCTAACCTATGCTCGCAGGGAAAAAATTTGGCCGCAATGAAGAGGTGATCGCCGAAACTGAGGCCTATTTTGAGGCAAAACCGAAGGAGTACTACCAAAATGGTATCAAAAAATTGGAAGGTCGTTATAATCGTTGTATCGCTCTTGAAGGGAACTATGTTGAATAATAAAAATGAATTTTGACAAAAAATGGCTTATCACCCAAGCTGTTATTAAAAAATGTTGGCATTTTCTTATTTCATAAAAGACATCCTTGAAATAATTATGAAAGTTTGAAATTATGCAATTGTCAACGTGGGTTACATAAAGTAAAATGTCCGCTTGGTTTTAAAGGTTTACTCAGTCTACCAGTCTATCGGAATGTCGGTTTACAGAAATATGACAATCATAAATTAGGAAGTGCAAACTTCTTTTTAACAATTGGGAGCCCGTTGGATTCTGGATTAGAACCCACGACTATGTATGTTCCACAAGGCAACTACTACGACTTGGTACCATAGTTATTCACATTACACTTCCAAAATCCACGTTAACCAGATTTCAAGTGTCATTTGCCATATAAACCCCTCTATTACACATAAAATATTGTAAAGAAAATTTCCCGGGAATTCCCGCACTTCATTCCCGGGAAAGCGGTAGCGAAAAAATAGCAATTTCCCGGGATCCCGTTCCCGGGAAAAAAAAACCTATTGATATTGCTTCCCAGCAAAAAAAAGTAGTGCAGATGTTGGTTTTGGATCCGGAAGTGGTGCAATAATGTATTCTAATGCTTATATGAAACCTCAAATATTTTTAAAAATTCGTAATTTTTCTAGAATGGATTTAGAATTTTTTTTTGCCATACTAATTCTTACTCTGTTTTTAACCTATTTGAAACAAAAAATATTAAAATTAGCCATTAAAATATGAAAAAAGCGAACTTGTGTAGTTAAAATAAAGAACAAATTTGGGAGGATATTATTGGAAGTGCTTGTGCCTTTAGAACAACTACCAAATTATTTTTGCTGGGTTTTTATTATTAATGGCATACTTTCTCCTTTATTATGAAATAAAAATCAGATTAGTGAGTAGTAATCGATTTTTTATTGTGATTCTAATCCAATGATGTGTTTGGAAACGTCTTCATTCGTTTCTCTTGACATTGCTACACCAGTATCATTATAACGTTAAAGAGAGAAGTTCACCACTGTGGTATCACAATGGACTGAATAGTCTAAGTGAGCCTGATACATCGGGCTGCCACATAACCTAACCTAACCTATAACGTTTTATGGTGCAAAACCCAAACCTTTTGTTTACTTTGAGCTCCCCAATAAAAGCCGGTTTTTATTTTCCAGCAAAATCTATACAAAGACAATACACTTAGGAAGATGGGAAATTGGCTTGCGTCATACCAAATGTTGCATGTACCATGCTAGTCCCATATTTGTTTGTAATTTCTTTTATTTGCATTTTTTTAAATGAAAAACTTAATTTTTTAAATCGAACAGTGTCAAATATTGATCAATAAATTAAAAATTATATTTTCCCTTTTGTTCCAAGATATTTCCAACTCTTAATTTCTTTTTATTTGCATTTTAATGTGTCGAACCAAACGCCTAAACGACAAGTAGTGACCTAGCGCCGTAAATGGTTTGATGTCTTCAGCAGCCAATTTCCCATCTTCCTAAGTGTATTGTCTTTGAATCTATATAACCTATATAAATACAACTCCCTGGAATTCCTTTACGAATAACTTTCTTTTTAAATAAAATCATTGGTAGATATTTCACGCGAAATTTTTTATATGGAGTAGTAACAGTTTTTCATGCGAAAATGCAATCCTAGTTTAGACCGAAACAATCAAACGTTTAAAAACACAACTATCCCTCGCTTAAACCGACCATCGCTAATGTGCAAACGAGGCTTTACAAATAAATGCATTTCTTTAAGAAATTCGACCCTTTTGGTTCTGCTACGTAAGGGGGCTTGTCAAGTCATAAGTGGGTTTTATTGTTGTTGTTGTCATAGCAATTACGTGCTGTTTCTTTATATTTTACATTATTCGAAGGCCTACATAAATATTTCTTCTTCTGATTATATGTATGTGAGTGTAAAATTACCAACACAAAAGACACATTGATTGTAAGTACATATGGATTTGTTAAACGATTTGTTCCGCTCGGAAGGAAGGTTATATTAGCCATATTAACTGACACACTTTCATTAATGATGACTGTTCGCAATGTCCGTCCGTCTTGAAGAGTGACGTTTTGAGGAGTTTCTTTTTCGTACCATGTATAGGCGGAATTGAATTTTTCTTGAATTTATGACGTATACTTTAAAAAAGACCATAAGTGGGAACTTAATTTTATATGCTTATTAGTAATGGGAGTTGATGAAAATCATATTGAGTCCAACGAATCAAATTTAATTTTCAGCCTCCGTCATATTCAAATAGGTAGTAAAGAAGTGTTTATAGAAGAACATCATACACGCAGAGAAGGAATGTTATCACCTCAAGCATGTTTCAAAAGCAAAATGTTATTTTTGTATGGTGACCATGTAACATGTTTGTCACTAAAATGTTATTTTCTCGTCAAATATAACCTGCTTGCCGAAATCAGATACATAATTTCCGGGAAAATAACATGGTTGCAAAAACCATGTTACATGGTCACCACCCAAAAATAAAATTTTGCTCTTAAAAATATGTTTGAGGTGATCATATTCCTTCTCTGGGTGTAGATTTATCAATGACTTTCTTATCCAACAATACACACAGAAAAAAAGTGACCCCTTCTTTAAGGTAAAATGAACTTATTGTGAAGAAAGTTGAACTTCGTATAGCGCCAAAGACATTTTTATTTGTTTGAACGATATGATTTTCGTAGAAATTAGTTAGAATGCATTCTATATATTATGTTAGTTAACATTTTCCTATATTTATGTACCACTATACTACAGAATGAAAAAATTTAACTGAATTGAATTCATATATGGAATTATTTTATTTATTTTTTCATTCATTTGGACAAATCTTACATATTTGTGGTAAACCTTTTACTTCAAAATTAGAACTACTTACCTTCGTTTTTAAATACAATTTTATGTATTTATATAAGCAATTTTTTTTTCAATAAAAGACATGTTTTATTAATATATTAAATATATTTATTTAGAATCAACAACATCGACTGGCCTTGAAATATTAAAACACA
The DNA here is from genome assembly GCF_050003625.1 of Haematobia irritans. NCBI lineage: Eukaryota > Metazoa > Arthropoda > Insecta > Diptera > Muscidae > Haematobia > Haematobia irritans. The sequence continues at coordinate 11,560,961 of NC_134397.1, forward strand.
TTTTTTTCTTCTTCTAGCACCTTTCACTTTGAATAAGTTGCTGCCTAGCAATTTTGTCCACCTTATACAATTTCAAACTATAAATATAACAAATATAAACAAAAAAATCCTAAACCAATTTTTTCACAAAATGTTAGCGTCACTGAATATTACCAAAATGAAGGGGTTGCTATTCTGCTGGTGTTTTCTTTTTTATAAACCAATTTTCAAAAAACGAACATTTTTCTCACTAATTTAAAATAACAAATATTTTATATATTTTATTTGTTTTTTATTATATTATTTTACTATATTATTTTTTTTAACAATCTCTCCGTATAACAACGCGATTCCAAATAAAAAAACAACCCACGTGCAAACATATCGATTACATCGATGACTGGTATCGATTACAGATAGATAAAAGAAATGTAGGAAATTTTCCTATATTCTAACAAGTGTGTTTCCTTAAGTTTTGAAAGGATTGAATACTTCTTAGTACGAATGAACTAAAATATTTTTCTATGCCAAGTGTTATTCGTATGTATGATAAGCTTTCTATAATAAAGGAAGTCAGAATTATCATTTTATAAGAAATTTTACTAAATTTGAGGAAACTTGGTTTTAGTTCGGTTTTTGTTTATTTTTACGAATGTTTTTTTATCAGTGAATAAAATTTTCTTGTTCAGTAGTAAATTCTTATACCCAGCGACGAAAACAGTATTAGTAAAATTCCATGCCTTTTTCTAGTTAATGAACTATTCCTAACTGCTTTCAGTTTGGGATTTTTTTACTGAAACAAGTAAATTTTATTATTTCACACAGAAATTTAACTGAATGAAAATAAAATGGCTAAACTAAATTGATGAACATTTGTTCCTTTAGTTTCGAAGACACTTTTTTCTGGGTGTAAGAGTTTGGTTCTCAATGTATTTTTAATGTTTATAGCGCCGTTCATCTGATTGCAAACGATATTGATTTATTCTCTGATCAGCTATTAATCGAAGGATAAGAAACCGACGAAGTTTTTTGTCCGTTAACGATATTTATCTAATTTGATATTTATCCTCTTTGCAAGCGGAAAGGTATGGGTTATGTTTCGGAGTTGGACAAATCACCAAGACATTTTTCAATGATGTTTCCCCACTAATGCTCTTTTCGTAGTACTTTAGGCCTGTAAACACTTCACTATAGATAAAGCCCGGTTTCTTTGTAGGAACGAATACATCGTTGCTAAGGCTGATCAACCCTTTCACTACCGATGTCCACTTAGAAGGACATTCGAAAAAGACACCAAATTCTATTTTCCAACTTAGTTTCGGTTTTTTTTCTCGATGTTATTTTAAAGTAGAGGCTTTAATATAAATAAGCTATAAATATTTTCCACATTGGTGAGGTCTAAAATACATTTTTATAAACTTCTTTAGAAATAAACTAAAAATACGAAAATTTGAGACAATTTTTCTATTATATGTTTCTAGTAAATGGACATTCATACAAAAACTGATACTGATACTTTTTCGGGTTCTTTTTTGTATTTCTCACACTTTGAAGGATACTATAGGCCAAAAAGCGCTTATTTTCGTAAGGCCATTTGGTCACAATTCAAGAATCAAGTTTTCAGAACAAGCTCATATAGCTCTTGAAGTAATTGGAAATGACAATTTTTGTTCTACATGCTGTTAGTACAAGTAAAAACAGAAGAAAAATTAAAGTGTTTAACATTAGGTTTATTTCGGTAGTGAAAGGGTTAATTCAGCTGTTGTTGTTGGTCGACAAACAAACAGACAATAGTATTGTATTAATTAATAAGGGATTCATTTGAAGTTATTTGTATTTTAGTAGATTTGCTTAACTATTAATTAGCTTAAGTCCCACAGCCTCATTATCCGTTAAGAAAAAAAATGTACCTGCTCTACATTCTTTCTCTTTACTTCACGTGTTTGTGGTGTCAAAATGGCATGAGCTTTTAATTTTCGACATAACACACGTATTATTCAAATAAATACACATTTTGTTGTTTTATTCGACAATATCTTCCAGGTGGTGAGTTTGAATATGTATAGCTACAAGTTGCGAAATTTCGTTGCCTCACATAGTTGTGTTAGAGAACATAATGTACTCGCACTATTTAATACCTCTGTACCCCATGTTCCCGAAACTAATTAGTGTTCCATTTTGCCTTCAATTTAAGACAGACCTCATATACTGCAAATGCGTGATAAGAAATCAGCGTGATGTTCATACTAAAATGTGGAAAAGCGGGTCATGTGACTCCGAAAACTTAAAAATTAATCAGCCTGACATTATTTATCTGGTTTGTTTGGAGCCATTCTTTTATCACTTTGCGGGTATGTTTAGGATAATTCTTCTGTTGGACCAGCCTGGAAAGCGGGTATGTGATTCCGACAACTTAAAAATAAATAAGTTTGACATCATTGGTATTTATCTGACATCATTGTTATTTATCTGGACACATTATTTTATCACTTTGCTCGTATGTTTAGGATCATTCTTCTGTCGGAACACCCACGCAAGTGGCTGAAGAATTGTAAGATAAAGAAGAATTGTAAGATAAAGAACCTCCTAATGTATTAGATTCGACTATTTCCGTGCAATGGCTTCCTTCTAGGCATTGGAGAGCCGCTATAGAGGAGAGGATGAAATGAAGTGCCTAACATGTTTTTAGCAATTATTTGTTTACACGTGCTTTATGGGACGGTGTCGAACCCTGAAATTATATTCATGGTCTACGACTGAAAAATTTTCCTTTTAATCCCCACGCTATGATATTCGGAATCGCAAAATATTCGTTTAGCAACATTTTCCTAACCCTAAATATAGTTTGCTTTATTGGGAAGTTCAAATTATTCGGGTATGTTCTGGATTTTCCTTCACATAGATTTCACCTTTCATTTTGATTCCCCCCCAAAACTTTTTGGTTGTTCTTGGTTTCCCGTGAAACAAAATTCGCCGAAAAATTTAAATCTGCAAATTATGTGGTTTTCATAAGAAAAAATAAACAAGTTGATTACACTGGTGTCATAAACTACTATTTTCCAAAGTTTTTGGAAAAAAAATACAAAATGTCTTCTTGCTTGTTTTTATTTAAAATGTAAGCATAATAGTATTCACACAAAAGTCGTTGATAATTAAAAAGTAATAACATACGGGTATGTTCTGGGTTTCCCATGAAAGACTTGCGGGGAATTGTTCCCGTAGGGATTCTTCTGTATGCAACTTTTCACCTAACAGATGGGAGTACTTTGTACGGACATTTTTTTAGTGGAATCTTTTATATTTGCAAAACGAAGGATTTAAAACCAAAGTGAATCATTTATTTTCAATTTTTCATATGATTTCTATACACTTCATAAATATTGGGTCATAAAATAACATGAAAGCCATTTAAAACCCAATTTTAAAAATATACCACAAATTGTTCAATAATCCCCTTTCACATGTTGCAAAAAAGGCGGTTGCTTAAAAGCAGCTGATTTTATGCATGTTCGAAACGACAGTGTTGCAAGATTTTGAGAAAACGCATTGAAACTTTTGTAATTGAAAATATGTGTGTTAATGCTTTTTAGATTATAATTAAGTGTGTATGAATATGATAATGCTTAAATTTTAAATAAAAACAAACACATTTTTGAACCAGATAAGACAACTTAACTTCTGCCAAGTGCCGCACGCAAGAGTCAGTCAATTATAATAAACTGCGTTAAGAGTTGTCGCCGTCGATAGAAAAAATGTACGCTTCACAAAATTATTTGTTTTATTTATTTATAGAAGCATAAAAAAATAATACGCATTTTTGGATTTTAAAGACGATGAAAATTCATAAATTACATTTGCAATAGATTTTAGTTCGGTTATCAATATTTTTTCTAAAGGCGTTAAATGTTTTGCGTGCAGTCCTAGTTCCTCAAATTCGGAGCTTGACTCTGAACACTTACAATAGTAAACAAAAGATAATTGACCAAAAATGTAAGAACGATTTAATGATTTTTATAAGTATTTTACAATCCAGTAGTTTTTCTTTAGATTGCAGAACGTGAGTTTCTTCGTATTTCCTTCCTTAACATTTTACCACAAACTTAGAAATAAAAGAATTGTGCCACATATTTGATTATATGTTTACATTTTCCTCTGCAAATCATATGATTTGCAGACTTTGATTTTACGGCAAGCGATATCGAAAAATCTTGTTTCACGGGAAATCAAGGACAACCAAAAATGTTTGGGGGGAAATCAAAGTGGAAGGTGAAATCTAGAACATACCCGATAATAATTTCAATTACAAAAGATTCTTTCTCATCTTGCAACACTGTCGTTGCGAACTTACATAAAATCAACAATTTTGATCAACAAGTTAAAGTGAAATCTTTGTCAATTTGTGATATATTTTTAAATCTTGTTTTTGTAGGTCTTGGATACTATTTTATACCCAAATATTTATGAGGCATATTAGAAGATTGAAAATAAATTATTTACTTCGGTTTCAAATCCTTCTTTTTGCAAATAAGAAAGATTCAACTAAAATAACCGTGAAAAGTTTTCTCGTCTGTGAGGGGAGATGTAGCTTACAGAACAACCCCGACGGGAACAATTCCCCACAAGTCTTTCATGTGAAACCCAGAACATACTCGATACGGGTAAAATTTTTTGTAGTAAACCCTGGCGTTACCAGTATCATTATAATAGTTTATGGTGCGATACAAAAAAACATTTTATTAAAAAAATACCGACCTTATTGTATATTAGTTTTGTATTGATTTCTGGAATTTCTAGTCAGGCTTCAAGGGTAATGAGTTATACAAATAAAACATTTTGTTCACTTTGAGATGTTTCGAATCTAACAGTACTTGATTGACATTTTTGAGCAAATCCTGAATGAACGAGTACTATGTTTTCTTTTAGTCCGTCCGCGGCTTGGGTATCCAGTACTAAAAGAAATTAGCCCTATTATAATCCATCAGGAATAACTTTCATTCTAAATAAACACAGACGCAAATTCTTTTGGCGATTTGTAAACAAAATAATAAGTTCTCAATAAAAGAAATATAACGCAATGTTCATTGTATTAAAGTAAATGTTTGTTGTATAAATGTATATTACCCAACGAACATCAATCGTTAATATTATGATAGCGTTTTTCTGCATCTTTATTGAAAGTAAATTATCGGGTTTTATTTGACTTGAAGTTATTGCTGACTCTAGATTCCTTGAATCACCTTCTTTTAAAGATAACGCGACTTTAAATAAAATACTAGTAAACTTTTTGTGTGATTGGCTATTATGAAAAATATGTAGCAGTATTTCACTTTGAAGCCTAACACATTTTTGAGGAATAAACAATTAAAACGAATTTTAATAAATAAAATAAAAATTTGTTTAATAGCGAAATTTTTTTAGGAAAAAGTTGCAAAATATTTCCCCCTTTTAAAATTTGTAATGTACTTACTTAGGGGCTGCTCCAGCTGCCAATAAATCGAACAGTGTTCCCACTACTGGTAGACCTTTAACTATTGGTATTTTCCGAGGACCACCGGAATGATGCTGATGCTGGTATGAATCTTTTGAACACCAAATTTTATCGATTGCACTGTGATACTTGCGTAGTTGGGACAATGCTAATAATATTTTCAACCACAAATATTTTATTAACGCTCGCACTTGAGTTAATACCAATGTGGTCACACCGATTTTATGCGTACTTGAAATCATTTTGATTGTGTTAATTTCTTTGCTTTCATTGAATTTTTGTTTTTATTTATTATTATTATTATTTTTTTTTTTGATGTTATGTGTGCACTATATTTTATTTCAAAATATTATTGCTAATACAGCAAAATTTCCAATTAAATTCTTCCTTCTTTTTTACGCGTATTCGAAATTTTCATAACAAAAAAAAAAAATATGCGACAATACAAAAGACCGACTGTCCAACGGACCGTTGACGACTATGTATTTAAATTTCGAACTGACAATAAATTCGAATTCATCAAAAAAACCGATTCGACAAAGACAATCCGTTCCCAAAAAACACCACATACAAATAAGGCAGCGAAAATCAAATAAGCTTATTTCCAATCCAAATTAAAGATTCATTTTTTTTTTGGTTTACACAATCAACGGGAGTAGATGATCTTGCTATAAATCGATCACAATGTACAAGAGTACATACACTGAACACCGATGTATTCACGGACATTATCCATCCTTGTGATGTTGTTAGGTTCGTTTCTTAAAGTAATCTGTTGCATTGAATCGACGGAAGGGAATAATGACACTAGCAATGGGTTTGACATTATTGAACCGCAACTGAATTGTGTGTGAGCGAACTCTCTAGGTAGTCGTATTAACTGGCAATCAATAATACGATGAAGATACACTAAAATTATTATACATATTGTTAAGGCTCGTTAAAATGCGTTTGAATTCATATTAAAACAAAAAAAAGAAAAATAAAACAATGGTCTACAGTACAATAACGCAAAGGCTCTCTCTCTCAGCAAGTAATACAATTGTGAGATGATTGAATATTGAGTATGGTCATCGATGGTTTATTAAACGAATTAGAGAGCCAGAGATGGGAATCACTAATTGCGAGTATAGTTGCCAGATTTTTAAACACAAAATACTATGCAAGAGAAAATGTCCAAAAAATATTTCCTAATTATCCATATCTGTGGCAATCATTTTCAGTACAATAACAAAGAGCATTCAGTTAATAAAGGCAGCCTTGTGCTCTGAAAATGAGCGAACACATGTCAAAGTGTAGAGGGCTATGAGAAGAAATTGATTTTCTGTTCAAGGCAGCTCTGTTCAGGAAAACGAAGCAACAATAAATATTCACTGTCTAACACACACACTGCAAAAAATTTCACGAACTCTTTTCCAATTAAATTCTTAATTGAGTTTTAAAAAATATCCAATTAAAAATTAATTGATTCAACAAATTTTTTAATTGAAACAAAAAACAATCACAAACATTAATAGTATCAATTAATTTTTTAATTGCATCAACTAATTTTTTAATTGGATAAATTAATATTTTTATTGACTTTCAATTAATTTTTTAATTGATACTATTATCATTTCTGTGATTGAAGACATTTCAATTAAAAAAATAATTGGATCAATTAATTTTGTGAATCAGAAAAAAATTTTTGTGTGCACACTTTTTAGTTTATTTTTCTATTGCCATTTGTATTTCTTTTGTAGTTTTTAATTTATAAATTTATCAAACGGAAACTTCATGACCGGAATAGCAAAATTTTTGTTTGGCGATATTTTCTTAAAACTAAAACATATAAATTTAAAATTTTTGCAACATATTTCTCTGTAAGAAGAAGTTTAAATGCAAATTGAATTTAAGTCCGATGTATCTCATTTTTTCTTTATAAGAAAATTAAATTTTTGCGATTAAGAATATCGGAATATGGGTGTTTATGTTAGATTAGGTATTGTGACAGCCCGATATTTCAGGCTCACTTAGACTATCCAATCCATTATGATACCACAATGGTGAACTTCTCTCTTATCACTGAATGCAGCCCGATTCTATGTTAAGCTCAATGACAAGGGATCTCCTTTTTATAGCCGACTCCGAACGGCTTTCCACATTGCGGTTAAACCACTTAGAGAAGCTTTTCTACACTCGAAATGTCACCAGCATTAGCGACGTGGGATAATCCACTGCTGAAAAATATTTTGGTGGTTGAACCGACGACCCTATGTACGCAAGACGGGCATGCTAACCATTGCACCACGATGGGGGTTTATGTTAGTAAAGACTGCAAGCGATTTAGTTTTGTTTTAATCTGAAAAGTCTTTAATGCAAACAGTAGCTTTCTAAATAATGACTTTATATTTTGATTTTACCATGGGCCCATCCGAGAACAACATTTTTCAGTCTACTTAGTTTCAGTCTACGACGTTTGTTTTGTTGAGGTAAACGTTTTGTTGAGATCTATTGGTCTGATAAGCGATGGTTTTTTTGCTAAGGAATTACATTTTGACGCCGTCATGGTATTCTGTCCCGGATTTTGGGCTTCCCGTAAGATATACACGGAAACAAGTGTTCGCCTATACCTATTGCTATCTTAACCCTGGAAAGCCATCCTTTTTTTGGACACTAACCACATCCTTCGCCATTTTGACTACGGCCTATTTTAAGGCGCTATAATTGGCATCGTGTGCAAAAATGAGTACGAAAATTAAGTTTATTTTCTTATTCAGACGTATCTACAATTAAATCTAAAATAAAAATTAAAGTTAATATCATAGGTGTTAATCAAACAAATATACATATGTGAATAGTAATTAGTTGGATATAATCTACTTTAGTCATTACTTTCGTGGAAAACAAATTCGAATGGATTGAGAATAGAAAAAGAACCGTTTTGGTATAATTCAACGTCACCAAAAACTTGTGAGAGAAAATTCTGTAAGCAAATTATTTGCAAGCAATTAACCCTCTATTGCCCCAATTTTTTTGTCATCTGATTAAATTTTCAATGTTAACGACACAAAAGCAAGAGAATTAAGCAAGAAAAATTTATATCCTAAAATTCAGCATATGCTGCAAAGCCTCTTGAATAGTTTCAAATAAGTTTTGTTTTTATTTTGCCCATTTTTGTTGTTTTAATGTGTGTTTTACTAAAAGCTTCCTTATTAAATGAAGGCCGCCTAAAGGCGGACTTGGGCATTAGAGGGTTAATATGATTTAAAAAACAACAGTGGTATACAATAGAGCACAAAGTCTCTCATTCTCAATAAGTCGAGATTCAATATTGAGTAAGGTTATCAATGCCGTATTATATAAAGTACACGCACAGAAAAAAACAGGTTTGGACATGGTTGCCGCATCCATTTAATGCTTATCTAGAGTAGGTAATTGTCGCGAGTGGAGAAAAATATATGTTGGCAATAAGCATTTAAATGGTTCTCAAATGTCGCAAACATGTTATATTATTTAAATGATAGAATTTGAAACCTTTACATGGTCGTGAAAATCATGTACCTGACCATTCAATTTTTTACTTTTTTGCAGACAAAAAAAGTATTTTTATAGGTTACGTATGGACATGTCTAGAACCATTACATGGCCATAAAGACCATGTACATTGTTTTCGTGACCATTTAATATTTTTGCAGCGAAAAGAATTTTATAAAAACATTGAGCAGGTAAACACGATTTTCATTTTGCGCGTCAGTCGTGTGTTGGTTGTTTCTTGGAATGGACGGAGAATACGGAATTACTGTGTTAATTTATTTATTCAGAAGTGGCACGTGGTTTTATGTGAACACAAAAACGGAAAGTGTAAGTGAAAAAAATGTACCTATTTTGATATATGGTATAATTTATTTTTATTTGCAGTTACATGATGTCTGCGTTGGTACATTTGCACGAAGTAATGATGGAATGATTACTTATTGTTGAAATTGAACCAAAATAGAGTGTGTAAAAATATGTCATGTTTGCTTGCACGACATTATAAATACAAATAAACAATGAATTAGTTTATAAATAAATAAACACAAATAAATAAAGTTAATTTTGTGTTTTATTTTCTCAAGTGGCGTCCTTTTTTCGACGACGAAAAAAGTTTTTTCATAAAGATCAAAACATTTTAGGTTGTGACCATGTTCTTTTAACTGGAAGAAAAACAGTTGGGAATTTAGGGCGGTACTATGCCCACTTTTTGCTTTGTAATTTCCGCGATTAATTTATTAATATAGTGCGATTAAAAGCAGACAATTTAACTCAATTGATACACAATGACTTTCAATTAGATTTGATTAAGATTTAAAAATGTAGAGCTTTCCTCAGAGAAATCTGAACTAATCAAAAAATGGTCCACAGCATCAATTCAAAAAGCCCATCTTCTTTCGTCTGTAAAACACGAACGTTAGGTAACATTTATATATTTGGTAATCATTTGATTAAATTTCAAATTCGTCTTTAGAAAATTGTTTGATTCATATAACATATGTAAATTTTAGCTCTTTTATGCCCTGTTAAAGAATTTAACACGTTGCTCTTATTATTATTATATTAAACATCGACCCTTAAAATTGACCATAAGTTTTTTGCTACGTTGTAGTATTCATGAAAAACTGACATATGATAATCATTTTATCCCCGTATTACGCACCAAGTTTGGCCCAAATGCTTTGGGAAGAAGTTTTTACCTAAAGTATAATATATGTATATTCAACAAATTCCTTGAGGAACATGGGCTGTGTACATAGAATCTCCCTTGGTTTCTGGCCGCCGCGATGTAACATAGTTGGGCAAAATATTTGCCAGACGAAGAATATGTCTCCAGATTGTATGTGGCCTGACTCTACTGTTTGACCCATGAAGACTCCATTCGAGGGTCTCATGGCCTATTTCATCATATGGCTTTCGATGGATGTGCCCCAACCAGTTGTACTTTCTTCTTTTAATTTGTGTGTTCATATTGTCTTGATCGGCTATTTTAAGATGTTACTCGCTGGAAATATTAAGTGGCCACCAAATTTTTAGGATATTGCGAAGATAGATTCAGAAGATTGCTGAAAGCCTGTAATTTCTGTTTGATGCTGGCAGGCAGTTTTGACGCATATGTTTATTTTGGTTTTTAGTGTAAGGTTATTTGACTTTCAGATGTTTCGGAGCTCGTGCCAAGCGGTTCTTGCTTTCTGTATTCGAGAGTTTACATCGTCATGGTTTGTATTCCATATTTCTAAGCTGTCTCCGCTAAATCTTTAATTTTGCTCTTCATATGTTTTCTGTTTGTGGCCAGAAGTACCAGGTCATCTGCATAATAAAAGTCCTCCAGTTGTGATTAATTCTCCAGTGTAGGTTTATATACAAAAAATATTTGATTAACTATTGTTCTTAAAGTAGCGCCCATATTGATATAAAAAATCAAATAAACCAATATTTGAGCAACGACGCTGCATAGAAATCGCGTCAACAGAGGTTGGCCTGTAATGGGAATAAACGAATAAAAGTACTCAACAATATTGAGATTAGTAGAGAATTGATGTACACGACAAGTCTGTATCGAACGCCGTCAATGGTTTGATACTCTCTTCTGCTGCTTTCATATCTTCCTCTTCTATTGTTTTTGCTTTCTACTTGCTCAGATACTTTTTAAGGCGCTCTCACACAATACCAAAGGGAAAGCCGGCATATAAAAACTTCGATACACTCATGTTGCAATCATGCAAAATGTTCGATGTCGGATCTGGATATAGAGTAATCATCAAAAACAATGTTGCAAGTGATGGTATTGTTGGTACAAAAATGTGTGCAAAACAATTAGTAAGGGTCAATACTGAGTTTGATTTCCTCAGTGAATTCGATATAAAAAAGTGAGTAAATTTTTTATTTAAATTTATTTTTCAAAATGTTGAGCTCATGACTAACAACACTGAAAAAAGCATGTCCGGTTCTAAAGTCTTTACACAAATGATTTTGGTATTGAAGTAAGGATACTACATAATTGCCTTTTAAAGTTGTTTCTGGGGAAAAAATTTTAATTTATTCGTTTTTTTTCAGATTTTTTCTTCATGTTCTATCAAAATCCTTTAAAAACGTATTAACGAAAACTTAAATTTCCAAATTCAGACTTGACTTCAAGTAGAAATTATGCTAAGTTTCAAATATAAAACTACTTTAAAAAAGTGTTGTAAACATCTCCTATTTTTTTAAGGCTTTTAAGGTTTGTAGTGAAGATACAAAAAGACAACAAATTTAAAGTCAATTTCATTAATTTTGAAGAAATTTTCAGAATTGCTAAATTCAATTTGATCTTTGTCAAACAAAACTTTCTTTCATGTTAAAACACCCTTTTTTAACACACCTGACTTAACTATAAGTACAAAACGACTTCATTGAAAAGTTTTTTTTTTTCGACTTTTGAACTAGGAGAAATGCCTCTTGTATGCTAAGCAAAGCGCAATTTCGTTTGTCTAAAAATTCGTTCCGAAAAACTTATAGAGAAATTAAATTAGAATTATAAACCTATCATATTTATATCAAAATCATGCTCATAATCGAGTATGATATGAAAGTTTGATCGATTTTCCCGGGAAGTTCTAATATAATATCGGACTTTAGGAACAAAACTTCGTTGGTGTAAACTTTTTTGTGTGTACTTGCAAATTGTAGCTTTAACAGTTTTTCGAGACTTTCAAATTTCTTCTGGATATCTTTGATTATTACCGTAAATGTATTTCGCTTCACCGAATGATATATGTGCCCTCCCCAAAAACGTACTTTTTTATACACCAGAGATGGTACTATATCATTGGTTGTAGCTATCATCTCTGGCTTTTGCCAATTGTAAATTAGTTGTCGGTACGCGTTCGAGTGTGGTGGTGGTCAGTGTATTTGTACTCGGTGTGTCTTGCGTTCGTTTGGTACGTTTCGATTGCAGTGAATTTTGAGATTCGTAACAGAAAACACATTTTAAATGGCAAAGAGAAAATAATAACCTGTTGGGCCATAATTGTGAATTATTACAATACATAAATTTTTTTAATTACATTACAGTTTTTTCTAAGAAAAATATCTAGCACATCAATTTAAAAATGTTATTATTTGCAAATTTGTTTCGATTAAAATGTATATTTAATTGAATTTTATTTCGTATAGTTTAAAATTGGCGACATTACACAATTTAATTCTATACAAAAAGAGAAGAAAACCCCATCGAGTACATGTGAAATAGTATTATTAAAACAACTGAATGCGAGAGTGGTGAAAAAGAGGAAAAACAATTCGGTCATCAGACATAAGACAACAAACTTGACATCAAAAAGAGAAAAATATCTCTCCAAATGCAATAAGTGTAAGTAACCCCACATATTCACAAATGTTGTAGTAAAACACATTATGTGTGAGTGTAATATCTGCCGCTGTTTAACTTTGTGTTATTTTGTTGCTGCTTTGTTATTTTTTCAATGAATACGAAATGTTGTCATGACGCCTTTTCATGAATTCTAGCGTGCAAACATCTACATCTCAAACACAAATGTTGATAATTGGCGCAATTTCTGCAGATCTGTTAGTTTGGCAATGCGGCCAATTTCAGATGATTTTCATATGAAAATAAAAAAAATGCATCAGAAGAATAAATTTGTTTTTTTACAATATTTACTTTTGACTTGCTGTTATTTTGTTTACAGAATATATAAGAACACATTAGTTGGATGAACGGTGTTAGATATACAAAAAATAAAGAAAATTTGTTTTACTTTTAATAATAACATAACATGTTACTTGTGTACTTTTTCAGTTAAAACTTGTAAGCGAGTAAAAATGGATTTTATGCCAAAATTAGTAGAAATTTACGTGAACGTAATCCAGTACCAATTTAACAATAATTATGTGCTAACTGTTTTTATTGGCAAATAAATCTTCAGCAAAATTTTGTTTCATTCTCTGTATTTTAGTAGTGCAATGTTAAGGGTGGTAGAGATTATATTAAGAACCAAAAATAGACATTTCGATCTTACAAAAAATTGTAAAATTAAAAATATAAAAAATCGATTGTTCGAATTCGAGTTTTCGATTATTTTTTTATAAATATGCGATTTTAGACTTTGTATCACTACAGCAGCGTCATTTTTGGTGGAGAAAGTTTTGTATCATTAAATTTGTTAAAAAAAAAACTCAAGTTGTTAAGTTCAACGAAACATCAATAATAAACTACAAAAGAGCATACCATTCGTACATTTTGAAATGTTAACTTATAACTACATTGAGAAAAAGAGTAGAAGTTACATGCAATTATATAATTTGTTGTAGGTTTTCCAATATTAGTCGTTCACTTTATTTGCAACGACTAAATTTCTTGCTAAAATATCAGAATCACACACTTTAAAAATGTTGATACAATATTCGTCACTTTTAGACATAAAGTCAAAATATCGGTCTTGCCTTCATGTTGATACAAACGTACTTTATCAGTGGTAGTACGAAGTATTAAAAACTAGCTAATGAACAGAACAATTGCCAAATTTCCCACTACCCAGCAAAAAAAGCGTCGTCAACAAAAGTAATGAAAATGTTCTTTTTGGATCCGGAAGTTGTGCAAAATTGACGCAGAAGCGATGAATTTAACATGGGATTGTCATAGGACGGAAGTCCTCCATTTCAACAGCCGTTGCACTGAATTTGCATCACTTCTTTAGGTGTGATCCGAATTTAATGTTTTGGATGTAAATTAAAAAAATTCTGTGATATTTTGTCAAATAAATAATTTTTAAATTTTTTTTTTAATTTTTGATGGATTCTAACGCTTGTCTGAAACGTTTGACCTAAAATATTTTCAAAAATGCACAATTTTTTTCAGATTGGATTTAGCATTCTTTTCGACAAAATTTTAATAACTTGTACCATTTTATGAATTCTTACTGTGTTTTTAACCTATTTGAAACAAAAAAAAAAGTAAATTTATCCATTAAAAAAATGAAAAAAGCATGTTAAAAATGTTAATTAAAAAAACTTCCTGCGTTGTTAAAATAAAGAACATCATTGGGAGTACATCCTCTGGAAGTGTTTTTAAAGTTGTGCCGTTGGAAGAACTTCCAAATTTTTTTGCTGGGTAGTTGATAAACTCCTTAATAGTAATATTCATTAACATTGTTATTTTTAATCATTATTAATCATATTTTTAGGTTTTGTTCAAAGACAATACACTTTAAAAGATGGATGTTAGTATTTATTTAAAAAAACTGTATCAACGAAATTGATACAGTTTTTGGGGGCGTAAAGCAAATTGGTTTGGGAAGCTCTGCACTACAGAGTAGTTGACACGAAATGTTGGCAATTCAAGTGACAATATGGGAAAGTCCTACGGGGTTCGAGCTCCCACTCGCCGAAACATTTCAGGTGTAGCTGCACCCAAAAAAAGGGAACCCACAATTAACCCTGGAAAGTCATTGTTATTTTTTGTACACTAACGTCATCCTCGTCATTTGACTACGGCTTATTTCAAGACGCTATAATTTACATCGTAAGCAAAAATGAGAACCAAAATTGAGTTTATATTCTTATTCAATTTGTTTTTAATTAGTATAAAACAAAAATTCATAAAATGGTTGAATTAGTATAACTTAAATTTATCTTTTCCCAATCGACTAAAATGCCTTTATATTCCATAGGCCAGTTGGGAACTTAACTGACGAAAATTTTTCAGTTAAAGTTAACCGGAGAGAAGAAATTTGCAATTTACTTTCTGTTAACTGTCAGTTAAAGCCTAACGAAGCTACATGAAAATGGCCGGAATTAACTTTCTGAATTGGCTTAGTGTTTTTAGTTTAATTAACAATTGATTGCTTGAAATAAATTTTTAATTAAAAATTAAAAAAATGTTCATCACTTTTGTTAACTGACTTAGCCTTCCGAATTCGATAAAAAAGTTAATTGTCGATTAATTTTTTCATTAAAATTTTTAAAATTTTCAATCATTGACTTAATTAACTTAAAGTTTCTATCTTCATTAAAAAGTTAATTGTAACAATTAATTTATTAATTGAAAAAATTTTCAACTTCAATTAACTTTTAAATTGGAAATATGGACTAACTTACAATTTAGAAGATAAAGTTAAGAAGATTTAAGATACCTTGCCTTCGGCTAGTGTTTTAACATATGTGACAAAGATTTTCTTTGATTTAAAAAAAGAAGATTTTATTACATCAATGCAACTTTGTTTCTTCTGTTTTCAAACTCTTTTTCGAAATCTTAGCAGAGAGATGACTAATGTTAAATCTATTATAATCTAACAAATTATATTGTATAACATTAGAGGAAATGAATGAATCGTTTGTTCCATGTTTTTATTTCTCGTTTTAATTGGAACATCACATTGCAATTTAGGTTAAAAATTCCAAGGCTAAATCTTTGATGAGGGGAGGAAAGTGTCGCATCACAGTACAAGTAAAGCGGTCGGCGATAAGAATGCAGAATGTAATCATATAGTATATAATGTAAACTATGTATGTAAGAAAATGACTTTTTAAATGAATGCATTGATGTTTACAACATGCCATTTGAATCCAGTCAATAAGAACGTCTTTTCGAACCAATTTCTTTGATGTAATCATCCGAAGACAAAAAATATTAAGTAAGACATTTTTAAATTAAATTTTATATTGAATTCTTTAACAAAGTTTTCACAATAAGCAGTAAAAACATACCAATGGGTGCATTAAAAATAGCAGACGACCTAGATTGTAGTAGGACATAATTATACCCTTCACCACTACTGTGGTACAGGGTATAATAAGTTTGTGCATTTGTATGTAACGCCAAGAAACAGTGGTCATAGACTCATCTTTTAGTATACCGATCGGCTTAGAATTAAATTCTGAGTCGATTTAGCGATGTCCGTCTGTCTGTCTGTCCGTCTGTCTGTATATGTAATTTTGTGCACAAAGTACAGCTCGCAATTTAAGTCCGATCGTCCTCAAATTTGGCATAGGGCCGTTTCTTGGGACAGAAACAATCGCTATTGGTTTTGGAAAAAATCGGTTCAGATTTAGATATAGCTGCCATATATATTTATCCCCGATGTGGTCATAGTTAGCGTGTTTATCAACCGATTTTCTTGAAATACCGTACATCCAAATATTTTATGAATCTCGAAAATCTTGCAAAATATCAGCCAAATCGGTTCAGATTTAGATATAGCTCCCATATATATCTTTCGTCCGATTTAGACTCATATGACCACAGAGGCCAAAGTTTACTACCGATCTTCGTGAAATTTTGCACAGAGAGTAAAATTGACATTCTACCAATGCTTGGTAAATTTTATTGAAATCGCTGCAAATTTAGATATAGCTCCCATATATATCTTTCGTCCGATTTGAACTTATATGGCCACAAAAGCCAGAGTTTTGCCGTGATTTGCTTCAAATTTTGCAAAAGGGGTACGTTTAATAGTATCGTTAAGTGTGTCAAATTTTGTTAAAATCGGTTCAGATTTAGGTATAGCTCACATATATATCTTTCGCCCGATTTGGACTTATATGGTCTCAAAAGCCAGAGTTTTGCCCTGACTTACTTCAAATTTTGCACAAGCGGTACTTTTTACGATACTATTGTATGTGCCAAATATGGTCAAAATCGATTCAGATTTAGATATAGCTCCTATATATATCTTTCGTCCGATTTGAACTTATATGGACACAAAATCCAGGGTTTTGCCGTGATTTGCTTCAAATTTCGCACAAGGAGTACGTTTAGTAGTACAGGTAATTGTACCAAATTTGGTTGAAATCGGTTCAGATTTAGATATGGCTCCCATATATATCTCCCGTCCGATTTGCACTCATATGACCAGGGGGGCCAAAGTTAATATCCCATTTACGTGAAATTTCGTATAGATAGCAGACTTATTATTCTAACTATACATGTCAAATTTAGTCAAAATCGGTTCAGATTGTATATAGCTCCCATATATACGTACACCAGAGTTGGAGAAATATGGTGGACTGTTTCATATTTTAGATCCATTTTCAATGGTATTTTCATCCAATTGACTGGATAGTTTCCACAGAGAATACAAATATGGCCAAAATTCTCACACTTTACACAAAATTATGTGATGATTTCCCCATATCTTAGCCATATCCTACACACTGCAATGCCAAAATTTCCACAGAACGAATGAGTTTTAAATAAGGCTCCAAGTCGCCCGACTAGACCAAATAATATATCACAACCCACACTTGACCACATATCTTGGCGAGATCTAACCAATATCCTTGAAAATCGCCACTGCTGAGTAGCAAAAAATGTAAATATTACTCTAATTGTCCTATATCTCGAATACATATGTATCGCCTGAAAAATCGTAAATCTCTTTTGTACAATTGCATTAAAATTTCTATCGCTTCATATTTCCAATATTTTTTACTAACATTGTGTTTCATCCCAGGGCGTTAGCCGATTTAAATTTTAATTCTACAGTTTTTGTAGAAGTGCAAAAAATTGGTTCCATTAAAAGTATTTGTATCTGGAAATGCAAACCTTTATATAGCACCCAGCAAATTTTAAGTAGTTGAGATGGTAACACAAATGTTTGTCTACATAGTGGTGAAGGGTATAATATAGTCGGCTCCGCCCGACTTTAGACTTTACTTACTTGTTTTTTACTAACATTGTGTTTCATCCCAGGGTGTTAGCCGATTTAATTTTTAATTCTAGCGATTTTGTAGAAGTACAAAAAATTGTCTCCACATCGTTTCAGATATAAATATTTGTATATGGGAATATAAACCTTGATAATAACTCCCAACAAATTTGAAGGAGTTGAGATGGTAACACAAATTTTGGTCTACATAATGGTGAAGGGTATAATATAGTCGGCCCCGCCCGACTTTACTTACTTGTTTTTACCATATCAATGACAAGCTTCATTTTGTTATAAAGAAATTTTATCAGTTATGCTTCTAAGAGTAGAATGGTCGAATTTGACCCCTTTTTCATATTTTCCAGAGAATGAATATGATCACCTCCTAGAGCAAAATGATATTTTGAATTTTTTTTATTTTCTTGACAAAAAAAATTGTTCTCTAAATCAGATACATACTATCCGAGAAAAAAATGGTTGTGATAAACATGTTACATGTTTACCGTCCAAAAACAACTTTTTGCTCTAGGAGGTGATCATATTACTTCTCTGGGTGTATGTATTGATGTAAAGCCAAAAGACCTTAATGTGAATATAATTTTACTAGATTACTTTAATACCTACAGGATATGGTTAAAATGGCAAGAGACGATTTATACAATCATTACTTGTATTTATTATCACTTTTTAAAATCACAGTAAATATAGCAAAAACAAATCTATGAACCCCATAGTTGAATAACCTCACCTAGCTTATCTTTTACACTCGCATGAGTGGTAAAATCGCAGATCAATTACACAAAAAAATATATAGTATGTATGTGCATTTGCTAACATAATTGTTGAAGTAATTGGAGGAACATTATAAGACGATATGTATGTTAATTTTTACAACAAAATTACACAAATAACAATCAAACCGGTGACCGGTTGTTCTAAATTATAAATATACATTTTATAATTTAGCGGCTAAACTCGAATTTAATACCCACCTTAACCTAGGAAAGTTCTAAAGCAAGAATGACTTCTTAGGCATCATAATCCGCTAAGAAATGTTTACCACAAGTATGAATGCGGAAGAGAAAGTCACTGCACGGGGTTGAACCTAAAATTCCGGCGGATAGCATTCGTGAACCGTTCAACACTTTTTTGGCGGACTCAGAGAACTCATCAAGAAAATGAAAAAGGTCGTCATGTCAAACAAAATTAAACTTAGATTACTTCGACGTATTTTTGTAATTTGAATCAATTAAAAATATTTTCAACATAAATACCTTAAAAACCCTAAAATTGCACAATAATATGGACAAATTTCTTTAAAACAATGACATTTTAATTAAATAAAGGTTATAATTTTTGTTTCAAAAATTTTTTTTGTTAGGTTTACGACACAAATCTTGGAAATTTGCATCTTTCCGTTTAAGTCGCAGGTCTTTGAAGTATGGCAATTTTTCCTCAAAGTAATGAAAAACCTTTTTAAGTTTAAAAAAATCGTTTTTAAATTAAATAATATATTGAATCTTTATATTAAATATAAAACTTCTTCAAATATTTATTTATTTATTCAGTCATCAGAACAAAGGAAGCCAATAAAGACCTATTATACGAGGGCGGTTCGGAAACTTCTTAGCCTATCAAAGAAAGAGAATAGTTAGTTTTTCAAAAATGTTTTTATTTTTCAATATAACATAATCTCCTGAAACCTCAATACACTTAGTCCAACGCTTTTCTAACAATTTTATCCCTTGATTAAAGTAGCTTTCCTCAAGGTCTTAAAAATAGTGGTTTACAACGGTAATTGCATCTTCATTTGATGCAAGCGCTTGGCAGCAAGGATTTTTTTTAGTTTTGGCAACAAGTAAAAGTCGCTGGGAGCTAAATCAGGAGAATAAGGTGGGTGGTCAAGCAGCTCGTACTTTAATTCGTTGATTTTAAAAATGATTTTTTGTGTTGTAAGCCAGGACGTTTATCTCGAATTTGTACATTTAATTGATCCAAAAAGTTGCAATAGTACTCTGAATTTATTGTTTTACCCTTTTGCAGATAGTCAATCAATAAAATACCTTTGAAGTCCCAAAAACCCGTTGCCATAACCTTACCAGCCGATTGAATTGTTTTTGCCTTCTTTGGGGCACTTGCTCCAGCTTCAGTTCATTGTATGGATTGTTCTTTTGTCTCTGGAGTATAGTGGTGGATCCATGATCCATTAAAATCCATTTTATTTCGCTTAAAACGATCCAAAAAAGCTTGAGAAATGTTCATTCTTATGCGTTTTTGATCGACTGTTAACAAATGCGGAACCCATCTTGCAGAAAACTTTTTCATCTGTAGTTCTTCATCCAAAATTAAATGGACTCGATCATTTTAGATGCCCATGATATTAGCAATTTCAAGTATTTTTATTCGTCGATCATTTAATACCATATCATGTACTTTGGCTACAATTTCTGTTGTTGTTGCTGTTTTTGGACGTCCACTACGTGGTTCATCTTCAATGCTTGTACGACCACGTTTAAATTCAAACCAAATTTTTTACTGTTGCATATGAAGGAGCACTTTCACCTAACACATTCACCATCTCATTATGAATTTCTTGTCCCGATAAACCTTTTTTTATGTAAATATTTAATGACGGATGCCTTTTTTGAACACCTGTTTCTATATGAAGGAGTTGCCAGATCGAAACAAAATTTAACATGTGTTCATAACAGAGATGGAAGTTTCCAAAACACTTCACTTTTTTGTGTTTATACATAGCTTTTTGTGCTAGGCTAAGAAGTTTCCGAACTGCCCTCGTACATGTAGTAAAAAAATATAGGCTGACTTATTTTGAGGATTTTACATCTTTGGTCTAAAGTTTTTTGGAATTAAGAAACATTTTTCTTTTTTTGACGTATCCGTTATAATTTGGATTTTTAAATTGTCATTTGTTTCTATGTGGATACCTTTATTAATATATCGCAAAACGAGAGCGAAATGAGACTTGCATCTTAATTTTATTGATCCTATGGTAGATTTAAAACCAGATAGATTGCTAAATTTGTCTTTATTTTAAAGAAGCCGAATCTTTGGTTCGGGATCAATACCGAAAACCTTATGGGAAGGTCAAAATCTTTGGATACAAGTAAACTTTTTTTGAGTGTAGGGTCGTTTGATTTGGTAACACTTCGTGTTAGTTATCTGCATGAATGATTTAAGTATAGAACACCTTGATTAAAAGTAAATTTAGCCTATTTTTTGATACTATATAAAAAATGATACCTTTGTTGCGATTCGAGAAAATAGTTAACATAGATAATGATTGCGCCATTATTTCTTCCATAACTGCATTGCAAATGTGTTTTATTTATTTTTTAAATTTTATTTGTTTCTTTTATTGGATAAAATTTCAGACAACAAAGAATGAGCACCAACCATAGTTGCAATAATAGACCATGTGTAATATAAGAAATACAATAAATTTAACAATGCAAAGTTCAATGATTTGTTATATTTTAAAATCAGACTAATCGCATAATCATTTTTCATGGAGAGAAGAAGCAAACAAATCATAACGACAATTAAAATTAATGAAAGCATAAATCAAGTACAGTCCTCAGAAAAAAGTCGAGGAATATTTCTATAAAAAAAAATCTAAAAAAAAATTTATTCAAATAAAGTACACAATTTTACTAATAGTGGTTCACACTTTTCTAAAGTTAGTGAATTTAAATTAAATAATTTCTAAAATGAGTAAATTTTACATAGTTGTGTCTGCCTAGCACTTCCTTCAATTTTTTTTTAATTTTCTTATTGCATAATTTGTTCAATTAGTTCAAATTTCCTCCAGCAAACCTACATTTTCTTTCACAGTGAGTTAAATTTTTTTGCGTGGTTTGGGTATACAATTTATATAAAATTTCTTTGTTTTAAATTTTGATGCAAACCAATGTTTTACAATATGATAGCGTCATTCCAATGACGGCTAGACCGTATAATAACAGTACGCAAGTAAACAACATTCGGAACAATGACCCATATAACAGAATTCAACATTTGATAGCAAAAAAAAAAAAAATAGAATGCATATAATTTATTTACAGCTGCAAATTTGATATTGAAAAGGTTTGATGTTTTTCTATTTGGTTTTTTACAAGATTTAAAAAAATTCCGGTTTTTTTAATTTTAATATATTTTTGTTAGAGTTTCCCAACCCAATTTGCTTTGATGAAATTTGTATCAAAAATTTTAAAATGTGTGAAGACAAAATTGGACACAAGTTCCGATATTTTAGCCAAAGGTAGTGAGACCAATAATGGAAAACCTTCAAGGAATTCCCAGCAAAAAAAAAATGGAAGCTATTCCACAAGCATTTCACTTAAATCACATCCCGGGATGCCCCATCGATTTTTTCCACTTCCGGTGCAGTCCTTTTGGATACGTCTTAGAAAGTACGGAATTAAGCCGTTTTAAGTGAAAATTTAAGCTTTGGACAATTAAATTTCAAAAAAAAAAAATCGAAAATCTATAGAAAAGTTAACAATAATAAAAATATGGAAGTTCTTTCAGAAGGTTTTGCAAATTACGAGAATTTTTATTTTTTTTTTTTGATTTTTAATGGAAAAAATATATGCCGAAAATAACAAAATAAAAACAATGTATAAAATAAAAAATAATATTTTACAAAAATATTTGATAAAAAATTCACCACCGGTGAGATTTGAACTTGCGTTCTTTATTTTTTCATTCATACTAATAAAGAACATCTCGAGAAGCAGTTAGAATGTTATGCCTTGATGTCATATTTCGATCATATTATAAATATTTAAATTGATTGTGTTTAATGACGTTTGTGATTGTGGGTGCTAAGGCGTTCTGTTATGGTGTCAACAAATCCAGGTTCAACCACCGGTGGAGGAAAAAAAGTTTTCAAATTGTAAAAATTGGATACTAAGTAAACAAAAGTATAAAAACAAAATATTGCTAAAAATATGAATTGAAATTGGTGAAAAAATGTGTGTTTTTTTTTACTTTTTTTAAATTTCTTCATTCAAATGAACTTCCAAGGCACAACTTCTAAAGCAATGCAAAGGATCCAAAAATGAAGTACTTCCGTCCTATGACAAGCCCATGTAAAATTCATTGGAGATGATCCAAGTTTGCGCTACTTCCGTTTGGATCACAATAGGGATCCAAACTACTTTTTTGAAAACTCTTTTTTCCTGGGTTATTGCATTACATGGAAGTTCTGCTTTTTTTCTCACTTTGGTTATAAAGTAATATTTCGAAAATTTTGTTTTGTCCACTGGCGTTTATGAATACATGAATGGCATTCGTTTTTCTTTGGCCATTTTTTTTTAATTTTTTATAAATTTGTAACCATTACGTTTTCAGATCATGAACGTTGGTTGTTGTTTTGACAACGCATGGTGTCATTCTTACGTTGTCAGATTGATCCCCTGTGTGTTGATTCACTTTTATGAACGGATCGTTTTGAAATGACCACGTCGTTCATGATTTTTTCTATGGGTGAAGAGGCTTCGGAATTCAATCGGTGGGTTTCGGTCGATATGGGGGCTATATATAACTATGGACCGATATGAACCATATTTGCATATTATCCGACCTACATCAATAACTAACTATTTGTGCCAAATTTGAATCCGATAGCTTATTTTGTTCGGAAATTAGCATGATTTCAACAAACACATTGATGAATGGATATCGCTAGATCAACTCAGAATTTCACCATGACCAAGAATATACATATATACTTTATGGGGTCTGAGACCAATATTTCGATGCGTTACAAAAGGAATAAAGAAGTTAGAAATGGCCCCCATTCTATGGTGTAGGGTATAGCAATCAGATGCTTTTGACATTTCGTCCGTTCGATTCGGATATAAGAAATTGGCTGTAAATATACGACATATACTTAAAAACGATATCTCAATTGGAAGAAAGCACGTCAATACCCAACAAATTGAATGCATGTAAATACATTTTTTGTGTTTAAACAACAAACATTAATAAGCACAAAAATCAAATGGAGAAAAAGACAAAAATTAGGTGTTTGTAAGATAAGATATCTAATCATAGTACTATTTCAATGTAACCAGTATTGAGACATTGCTTTACAAAAGGGACTTCGCATTTAGTTATGGTATATCTATGCTTTGTTTATATTACATTTAGTTTACGCTAATATAATCCATATTATCACACTCAATAAAATGTTTACCTTCTCTTTAGGATCTTGTTAAAACTACAACCTAAATTTGATTACAAAAATATGTTCAGAGGCCGGCATTGAACAATATTGCCAAATAAACTTCGTGTCTATCTTGTCTCCTTATGTGTGTTGCAAACATATGCATTAAATCTTCCAACACGCAAGTTTAAAATTCACTCCTAAATAAATTTTGAGAAATTATTGTTTGGGTTTTAAAAATAATATACTTTTGAATATTTATCTTTAAAAAAATATAGTATTCGATGGAAAAAAATTAAAAAATAATTATAAAATTGGAAGCATTTAAATATTACTGCATACACTACTATTCTGCGCAAAGTTGTAAGTGCGGAATTCAGCACTACTTCTTCTAAAGGTGTGAGTAAGTTTTTCGTTTATAGCGGGCGACTTATTTAATATTTTTTATTGAACGCCCGACAAAAATGCGTTAAACTATGGAAGTGCTGAAAGTGCTTGAACAAGAGTAAGCGGGTGCTTCACCTTCGCTTACCAAGTCGCACTTCTATAAGCAGGACCTTTATTTTATTTTATCACGACTTCGTACGAACGAACGTAAGAAGTCGTGATACAACAAACATCATAAAGTTTCGGCAATATTCAAAAATACACTAAAAAAAGTGAACCCTATACTTCATTAAAGCCGATTTAATTCTATTTTAATTCATCGAATTATTACGTTTTAAGAAAGTTTCCATGGCTTTAATAATTTTTTCGTATGTTAGTTAAATTAACTAAAATAACTGAACTAAATTCGTGTCTTCCACAAAATAATTCAGAATTTCTTAAAATTTGTAAATTTTACCAATAATGCGGCCATCTTGAATTTGGTATGGCACTAAAGACAAACTAGTCGCACGCATGCGACTAAAGTCGCACAAAAGAGAAGTGCTTAAATTTAAAGCACAAAAAGGAAGTGCTTAAATTTAAAGCAATTTTTATAAATGGGAATTAATCGTCGTGCGCCTTACGTGGTAGCCACCGTTGTGCAATGGCCCTCCTTGGTCATGGATTCAACCCCAGTTTTGACCAAACAGTGTTTCAGCGGTGGATGTTGAGTGTTTCAAAGCTTCTCTAAGTACTACACCGCAATGTGAAACGCCGTTTGAACTCGGCTATAAAAAGGAGTTCACTTGTCATTGAGCTACTTATAGAAGCACACAGACAATACAGATTGGTTGTGACAACCGAATTTATTGCCAACCTCCTTTTGGCAGTTGTAGCAACTATCAGTTGGCAGTTGTGTCACCCGACTGATTCGGTCGACACAACCAATGCCTAATGTGATATTGGTTGGGTCTGCCGACGACATTGGTTGTAGCTACCTTCATCATTCGGTTGTGTTGCCCAACCTTAATAATACTCATGGCCAAATTAAAAACCAATTCCTTCACAATTAAATATTATATTTTATTTTATTTAAAAATATGAAATGAAAATAAATTTTAATTCATTGTATTTCATATCAAATAATGAAAATTACAATTTATAATTTTTAGCGATTATGTTGGTTGTAAATCATCTCGTATATCCTTCGCCATGAATTTGCGCATCATCCTATGTTGCAAAAAAATTTTACTACAAACAAAATAAAAATTCATTAATAAATTAATTAATATATGTTCGTATCGAAAACAACTAAATACGCAGAAAGATCAAACCGATATGAACTTTTGCGCGTTAATTAGAGAGCTAGAATTAAAATATGGGGTTTGTTTTATATGGGGGCTATATAACTATAGACCGATATGTACCAGTATTTGTATGATTGATATCGGCTATATACTGGCACAATGTACTAAATTTCAAACGAGTCGAATGAATTATGGGGCTCCGGAGGTCAAATCTGTGGATCGGTTTCTATGGAGGCTATATATAATTATAGCCCGATATGGACCAATTTTTCATGGTTGTTAAAGACGATATACTAACACCACGTACCAAAGTTCAATAGCATCGGATGAATTTTGCTCTTCCAAGAGACTCCCGAGGTCAAATCTGGGGATCGGTTTATATGGTGACTAAATATAATTACGGACCGATATCGAACTAACACCACGTACCAAATTTCAACCGAA
This sequence comes from Haematobia irritans, assembly GCF_050003625.1. Lineage (NCBI taxonomy): Eukaryota > Metazoa > Arthropoda > Insecta > Diptera > Muscidae > Haematobia > Haematobia irritans. The sequence continues at coordinate 11,587,394 of NC_134397.1, forward strand.
TCGGATGAATGTTGCTTCTCTAAGAGGATCCGCAAGCCAAATCTGGGGGGTCGGTTTATATGTGGGCAATATGCATTTGCAATACCATCCGACCTACATCAATAACAACTACTTGTGTCAAGTTTGAAGTTGATAGCTTTTTTCGTTCGGAAGTTAACGTGATTTCAATAGACGGACGGACATGGCTAGATCGACTCAGAATTTCAGCACGACTAAGAATATATACTTTATGGGGTCTCAGAGCCATATCTCGATACCCTCCACCCCATCATATGGTGGAGGGTATAATACCCAACTCAATGGAGGACACATAAGAAATTTACTTGAAGACTCATCTCGTAACATATTGCATGAACATCTGCACCTGTTTAGCTGACATGTACGTAAAATGGTGAAAATCGTTACTATTGAGATTATAGCAGATTACAAGTATTTACTTTTTGCCGACGTTGCCAGCTATCGAGAGAGTTTATATTTGCTTTAGCACGGAATTAAGTTGTCAAACTCTCTGGCCAGTATTTGACTAAACTAAAAGACAAAAGTTTTGATTAATTGATCAAATCACAGACTGGATGCTAGGGTTAAATACCTGTTGGAACTGTGAAGATTGGTACATTAAAGTGGTGTCTCGGAGCACTCCTTGACCATTGTGGAAGTGCATTTCTCATCCGATCTATTACATTCCGAGTTCTCCAGGTAACAAATTATGTTTAGAAGATTAAAAATTAAAAAAAATACGTCTTCCTTAGACATGAATTAATATTTTAATAGAAATGACATTTGTACAATAATTCAAATGGCATTCGGTTGTGAAAGCCATCCGTAAGTTGTGATAACAAAGTGACAGTTACGACAACTATTTACGGCAGGTTGTGTCATCCGAATACGGGCAAAATTTTTTAAAGTAGAGACATTTGGCTCCTACAACTGTCTGTCTTCTATCACAAACGTAAATCCATTGAAATAATCGAAACATTGTAGTAGAGACCCACGTATGATTGCAAATATAGTACATAGATTGGGGCAATTGATATTTAATTATAAATGTAGAATTTTCATTACTTCAACCGATTTCCAACCAATCTCTTCTCTGTGTGCACGCATTAATAAGAAAGAAGTAAATCATGTATAGTATCACTATGGACACCTAACCTACGATACCTAACCTACACGGTGTTCTGGTTTGTTCAGTCGTTATTTTATTGCATACCATTTCAACCAGTAGATCCGTTATAGTACCAAATAATTTGTGATAATTATCACAAATTTTTACTGGAAGCCGTTCGTTTACTCCAAAAATCCAGCAAAAGAGAGCCAGTGAGAGAGATCAAATGAGACATTTGAGAAATAGAGAAGTTGCAAAATTTTGCTAGGGATTTTGTTTCCGGAAAAACTTGCAAGAGTTTGTCATAAACAAATCATACGTCCAATATATTTCACAGAGTCGATTAGAAGTGTAGTATAAAAAATATATTGATTATTTTAATTGATTTAAAAGCTTTAAATCGGTACTGGATGGCGTTCGCGTACATTTCTGCTAATTTTAGCAAAGATAACAAATCTATTTTTACTCTCTTGCAAGTTTAAGTTTTACTGGATTTTTTTTTACAATAAGTTGGTAAAATATCTTTTGATGTTAAAGGGACTGTTCCTTTATTGTTTTTGTGTTGATTTATAGAACATTTTTTGTAATAAAAAGACCTTACAAATGTAAGCGACTTTTTTTTTCATTATGCGACTTTTTTGTGACTTTTTCAAAATTTCCAACGGTAACACTGGTCTCAAAGGTGTCATGAAAATTGTTATAACTCTTTGCCATAGAAAGGTTTTATTAAATATGCATTTTGAATTTTTTTCTAGAATACATTGGCATGGACAGTTCAAAGAAACCTCAAAAGGAAAATCCCCGACGATTTGCAAATATCTTATCACAATTAATATTTGGCTGGTCCATACCATTACTGTACAAAGGATGTCGACAAGGTCTAACAACAGATGATCTTACAAAATGTTTAATCGAAGACTGTTCCGAAGACTTGGGCGATCAATTGGAAAGGTATTTCAACTACATAATAAATGTAACCATTTTTACATTATCCAACTATAATATAAATTACAGAAACTGGTACAAAGAAGTTGAAAAATCACGCATAAAAAATCGACAACCATTACTTCGTACTGCCATATTGAAGACATTTTGGCGTTCTGCCATTCTAGATGGTTTAATATGTTTAATTTACATTACTATCAAGTAAGTAGAATCGATCAACGCCGTCTATTGTTGACTCTCTCAGGCGTCATATAACAACGAATTCTAGAAATTGATTGGGTTCTTTGTTTTGGTTTGTCTTCATTTATTTCAATTCAAACATGTGTGAATATGAGACATCCAATGCCATATCATGTTAATTGTTTTGATTGCACTTTCATTATAGATCACTTATTCCCGCCGTATTAGCTCAATTACTGCTACAATTTCAAAAGCCTACAACAAACGCCATTATTACAGCAGAAAACACAACATTCTTGTTGGATACTACATTGTCTCTCTACAATGGAAGTGAGACTCGAGATCGTAATGTGCGTTCCATAGACATTAACTCGGACACAAATAAAGGCTGTAAGTAATTAAAGTAGTCCGTTGTTTATTGATGGAGTAGAAGTGTCAAGTCTTTTTTGAAAGAAGTAGTTTGTTTTCTGAAAGAAGAGTTCTATTTTCTGAGGAATGAAACTTTAAGCAAAACGTTTTTGGTTTGGATGCAAAACAATTGTTTTAAAAGCAAAAGAAATTAAAGAAATATGGAGGAAATCGTGGCAGCACTTCCCATAAATTCGGATCTATTTCCCCTAAAGGAAATTTCGTTTGTCTAAACTTTTGGTCGGGAGGAAAGTATTATTATATTGGTGTAGATAGATAGCATCATGATACAATTATTTATAAGTTACCATCTCTAGGACAAAAATAGCAACAAAAACATAAAAGCAGCTCATCATAACGTCAAACTAAATGTCAGTAAAAAGTAAATAAACAAATACAAAAATGTTTGTTTTGATTTTGTGTTACTCATGAGCAAAGACAATATACTTTAGAAGACGGGAAATTGGCTTGCGTCATACCAAATGTTGCATCGACGGCGCTAGGTCCATACATGTTTGTAATTTCTTTTATTTGCATTTTTTAATGAAAAAGTAAATTTTTTAAATTGAACAATGGTAAATTTTGAGCAATAAATTAAAAATTATATTTTCCCGTTTGTTCCAAGATATTTCCAAATTCTTAATTTTTTTTTATTTGCATTTTAATGTGTCAAACCAAACGCGTAAACGACAAGTAGGGAACTGGCGCCGTCAATGGTTTGATGTTCTCAGCTGCCAATTTCCCCATCTTCCTAAGTATATTGTCTTTGCTCATGATAAATTTTTCTTATTGGTATGGAAATACATTGTGAGTAGAAAATATTCAACTATGTGCAATATTTTTGGAATTTCTGTATACAGTGATGCCCACTGTTTGGGACATGTATTCCCCCAGTGAGGATGTTGTTGAACTAACTCCGTCCAATTTTGATCGGCTTGTGGTTCAAGATGATGCCATTTGGGTTGTCGAATTTTATGCATTTTATGGTGTGGCCATTGTCAGAGTCTAGACTCAGAATACAAAAAATTGGCCAAAGCTTTGAAGGGTGTCATCAAAGTAGGAGCTGTGGATGCTGACGAGCACAAATATTTGGGTGCTCAATATGGTGTACGTGGTCAAAGATTATAGATCACAGAAGATGGGAGATTGGCTACTGAGCACATCAAACCATTTACCACATTAAAGGGTGATACGGTCAAAATTTGGTCAATATAAACTTGACGTATTTCTTTCAATTTTGCATTTAAAAAACCTGATTTTAAAGGTGTGTGTGTGTAGAATGCTGCTCCTATTTTGATTTTGGAATTCACTCTTCAGTTGTCAAAATGCCGACCAAGCAAGAAGAGCAGCGTATCAAAATTTTGCTCGCGCATTGCGAAAATCCGAGCTACTCGCACGCAAAGCTGGCAAAATCGTTAAAAGTTGCCAAATCAACCTTTACAAATGTAATTAAAGTGTTTGGGGAACGTTTGTCGACAGCCAGGAAGTCTGGATCGGGGGGAAATCGAAACCCGGAAGCCGCTGAGACGACAAAGAGAGTTGCCGGTAGTTTCAAGCGAAACCCTAACCTCTCTCTCCGAGATGCCGCAAATAAGCTGGGTGTCTACAACCGTGCATCGAGCCAAAAAACGAGCCGGGCTATCGATTTACAAGAAGGTAGTGACTCCAAATCGCGATGATAAACAAAATACGACGGCCAAAGCGCGGTCCCGGAGGCTGTACACGACGATGCTGGCGAAGTTTGACTGCGTGGTAATGGACGACGAAACCTACGTCAAAGCCGACTACAAGCAGCTTCCGGGACAGGAGTTTTATACGGCAAAAGGAAGGGGAAAGGTAGCAGATATTTTGAAGCACATAAAACTGCCAAAGTTCGCAAAGATATATCTGGTTTGGCCATCTGTACCTGTGGCTTGAAAAGCAGCATTTTCATAGCTTCCGGGACTATCAACCAAGAAATTTACGTGAAAGAGTGTTTGAATAAACGTCTGCTGCCTTTCCTGAAGAAACACGGTTGTTCCGTACTGTTTTGGCCGGATTTGGCATCTTGTCATTACGGTAAAAAGGCCATGGAATGGTACGCCGCCAACAACGTGCAGGTGGTTCCCAAGGACACGAACCCTCCCAACACGCCAGAGCTCCGCCCAATTGAGAAATACTGGGCTATTGTCAAGCGGAACCTAAAGAAGACCAAAAAACTGCTAAGGACGAGCAGTTCAAGGCAAACTGGCTTTCTGCGGCGAAGAAGGTGGACAAGGTGGCTGTACAAAATCTGATGGCAGGTGTCAAGCGTGAGGCCCAGCAATTCGGATTTGGAAAAGCGAAAGCCTAACTGAATATTTTTCCTGAATTTTATACTAATTGAACTTGAAAAAGAAATTTAATTTGATTTTTTAAATAAACGAGTTCACCGATTTACACGCGTTTTCCCTTGACCAAATTTTGACCGTATCACCCTTTAGCTTAATAATCGAACCAAACGCGTATACGACAAATATTGACATAGCATTAAAATGCAAATAAAAAGAAAAGTGCACGAAATAAATTTCCATAAAGGGGAAAATGTAATTTTTTTTTGTTGTTGCCCAAAATTTAATATTGCTTCATTAAGAAAATTAAATTTTTCATTTAAAAAATAAAAACGAAAAACAACTAAAAGATTACAAACATGTATTAAACTAATCTGGTAAATGCAACATTTGGTATGACGCAAGCCAATTTCCTTTCTTCCTCAAATCTATAATCTTTGTATGTGGTTTCCCTACAATCAAGATATTTGGTGCTAATTAACGCTCGCCCACGGACTACAATGGACAACGTACGGCAATAGCTATGGCGGAGCCGGCTTTGGCCGAAGCTAATCGAAAAAGTTCAAGCGGCTTTTGGAGGTGACAGCAGTGGTGGTATCTCTTCTGGTGGAGATAGTGGCAAAGATGACGTCATTGAATTGACAGACGATTTTGCAATCTGAAAACGATTGGTTGGTTCAATTGCTCGCCCTCGGTGCGGTCATTGCAAAAATTTGGATCCTCATTTTATGATCCCTGTGAAGGAAAACCATTGTGAGTTATCTCTGTTTTACCTTATATACATGACTGTGATGCAGACGTTAATTACAACAACATAATTTAAAAATGTCAACAATATTTTTTGACATTTTGATGAGCCGTTCAAAGTTACCTGATGAAATTAATAACCCAGCAAAAAAAATTGGAAGTTCTTCCACAGTCACAACTTTAAAAGCACTTCCAGAAGATGTACATCCAATGATGTTCTTTATTTTAACTACACAGGAAGTTCTTTTCATTCAATTTTTTATAACATGCTTTTTTCATATTTTTAATGGGTAATTTTAACTTTTTTTGTTTCAAATTGGTTAAAAACAGTTTAAGAATCCATAAAATGGTACAAATTGTTTAAATTTTGTCGAAAAAAATGCTAAATCCAAACTGAAAAAATTGTGAATTTTTGAAAATATTTGAGGCCAAACGTTTCAGACAAGCGTTAGAATCCATTAAAAATTATAAAAATTTATAAAAATTATTTATTTGACAAAATATCACAGAATTTTTTAATTTACACCCAAAACATTGAATTCTGATCACACCTAAAGAAGTGATGCAAATTCAGTGAACCGGCTGTTGAAATGGAAGACTTCCGTCCTATGACAAGCCCATGTTAAATTCATCGCTTCTGCGTCAATTTTGCACCACTTCCGGATCCAAAAAGGACAGTTTCATTACTTTTTTGGCAACGCTTCTTTTGCTGGGAATTGTATCATGGATAGCATTTCGCATTAAAAATATTTTCTGTAAGTTTTGTGATTGGTCGATTTTATTTGTTTGTTGAGTCCCATGCAGTGTTACCGTTGTGCACTTTAGTGGCAAATTTGCAATTTTTCAAGCGGTGATACTTTTTACTATTTTACGCCACTTTTTTCATACTGTGAAAATTAATTCATTTGTAATTACATTCATTTGTACTGTAATATATTTTATACATTTCAATCGCAAATATCGTTACTTTTCCCGTATGTGTGAAGATTTTTCTAAAGTAGATAAACCGGGTTTATCTTCTTAATACTGAATTTCAACTATATGGAGATAAAATCAATGTAAGACTAGTTAAGATCTAAATTTAAAACAAAATTATTTCACTGATATAAATGCGTTTAAGTATTGAATTTTCTTTATGAAAATTGAAATTTCGACTAAATAAACTATATTAATTCTTGATCGGGAAGAAATTCTCAGATGATATAACAATGTCCGTCTGTTTGTTATAATCACGGTAGAGCCTTCAGTTGTGCTGAAATTTGGCACAATTTTTTTTTTCTGCAAGCAGGTCAAGTGGCCTACAAAGGTCCAGGTTTTGATATAGCCCCCATACAAGCCAACAACCCGATTTGAGGTCTAGAGCATCTAGACACCGCGATTTTTATCCGATTTTCCTGAAATTCAAAATCTAGAGGACCTTAAGTCCTTCAATAGGTGTGCAGAACACGGATACCAACGGATACAGAGATCTTCCGATTTTACTTCTCAAGCGTTTAGACATCCCAATTTTTATCGAGTTGCCTGAAATTAAAAGCATAGAAGCATTTTGGGTCCAAAAATAAAGTGTGACTAATATGGTCCATGTTTTAGTATAGCTCCCATATAGGCAGATCTCCCGATTTGATTTCTTGGGCTTCTAGACGTCGCAATTTTTATTCGTTTTGCCTGAAATTGGGAGTCGAAAGGAATTTTAGGTCCCCACATAAGTGTGCCGAATATGATGTATATCAGTCCATATTTTGGTATAGCCCCCATATAGACCGATCTCCCGAGATGACTTGTTTAGCAACTTCTTTTATCCGATTTGCCCGAAGTAGGAAATCTAGAGGTATATTCGGTACATGGTACATATCGATCTCCCGATTTTACTTCTTGAGCCTCTAGACACCCCAATTTTTATTCATTACTTAATTTATTATTACAAATTACAATAAACTTAATTTATACGGGCACTAGCAACTAGAGGCTATCGGCCTACATCCCACTTTTTATCCGATTTGCCTGAAATTCAAAACCCAGTGTGCTTATACGATTTGCCTGTAATTTATATTCTCTTTTTAGGTCCATAAATAGGTGGGCCTAATATGGTGTCTTTGTGTAATTTAAGAACGTAAAAAATCAAAATTTTATTTACAAAGAATTTAACTTCTATTTTTTGGTTTTGTCTATTTAAAGTGTGCTAAAGGCTAGCTCACACTAAGTATTACCAATTCGAACGATCATATAACAATATTTGTTTTATGTAAATATTTCGAATTCAAATATGAAAATATTTCATATATTCATTTAAATAACATAAAAAGATTAGAAGTAAACTTCCAAAGTAAAGTAAAAACAATCACTTACCTTCCTGCATTACAGCAAAATTCAACTCAATAGCATCATCGAGTGAAAAACTAGATACAACTGAAGCATATGATAATCTTGATGATCAGTCGCTCTCGGAAAAATTCATCGACTGCATATTGAATGATGTTCATTGGTTGGGTGCTATTCTTGTCCTTTCTACGCTTATCGGTTGTTTTCTTATCCATCATGTTGATTTACGCCAACGGCTTATGGGTGCTCGAATGCGGATTGCCTGTTGTTCACTAATATATCGCAAGGTAAGTAAATTAGAATGACACTCCTACCCTACTCGTCCATAAAAAATTCCCTTTAATCTCTCTTCCAGACAATTAGTCTCTCTATGAAATCTGCTGGTCAGACACCTGCTGGTTATCTCATTAATCTATTATCGAATGATGTCAATCGATTGGATTATGGTTTCATATTTGTCCATTGGATATGGATTTTACCCTTACAATCTGTTCTCATTTGCTATTTGATATGGACTCGCATTGGTTTGGCTGCAGTGGTGGGAGTGCTGGGCTTATTGCTGAAAACAATTCCGGTACAGACGGGCCTCAGCAAACTGGCCTCAAAGCTACGCATGAAAATTGCCGAAAGAACCGATGCCAGAGTGGGAATTATGAATGAATTGGTACAAGGGATTCAGGTGATTAAAATGTATGCATGGGAGAAACCATTTCAGAATGTTGTGAAGGAGGCTAGGCGCCGTGAGGTGAAGCAAATACGTTATGCCTCGTACTTGCGAGGATTTTATCTCAGCACCATGGTATTCACAGAACGATCGACTCTCTATATAACCATAGCTGCTGCTGTCCTAATGGGCAGCGCCATTTCAGCTGATATTGTCTTTGCAATGGCAGGTTATTACAATATATTTCAGTTGGTGGCAGCAATTTGGTATCCCTTGGCGGTTTCTTTTGGAGCCGAAGCTTTGGTCTCTTTAAAACGCGTACAAACATTTCTGCTGATGGATGGGTGTGAGGAGCATACAAAGGGCCTAACTTACAAACCAAATATTGAGGGTGATAAACAGGCTGTCACTCTGAAGAATGTATCGGCAAATTGGGATATGTTGAATCCCAGGAAAACGTTGCAGGATATCAATATAGTTATTCCTAAGGGACAATTGTGTGCCATTATAGGGCCAGTGGGTGCAGGCAAGGTATTTATATCCATTATTTCATACTTCGTTAAAATTAAAAATTTCTAATATTTTTCTGTGCAGAGCTCCATTACACAACTGATTCTCGGCGAATTGCCTGTAACGACTGGCAATGTCGAAGTTCAAGGAGATATTTCATATGCTGCCCAAGAACCATGGCTTTTCACAGGAACTGTACGCAATAATATTCTATTCGGCGAAGATTTCGATCGCAAACGCTATGATGAAATCACAAAATGTTGTGCCTTATCAACGGACTTTGCCCAATTGCAAAATGGTGATAAGACGGTAGTTGGAGAACGGGGAGCATCATTGTCAGGAGGCCAAAGGGCTCGCATCAGCTTGGCTAGAGCCATTTATAAACCAGCCAATATTTATTTACTTGATGATCCACTGAGTGCAGTTGATGCCCATGTCGGTCGCCATTTATTCGATGAAGTCATAGGTCCCAAAGGACGCTTGGCCAATGAGAAAGCCACTCGTCTTCTTATCACCCATCAGATACATTTTCTCAACGAAGCCGATTGGATAGTAATTGTGGAAAATGGACGAATTTCACGCCAAGGTACCTATGATGAATTGCTCTCAAGTGAATTGGATTTCGCCAAATTATTGGATAGACCCAAAGCTTCCACCCCGAATGGGGGAACAAATTCCGAAGATCCCAGTCTATATGATGATGATGAGGATATACCTTATATTGATGGACAACAGGATCCGGAGGGCTATAAGGCCGTTAGGAGAAAAAGTAGTGCAATTGATGGTTCCTTAAGGAATAAATCGGTAAGTGATAATCTCACGAAAATGCATACGAAGTGAAAAATCAAAGGAGTGGATTTGCTTTTTTTATTACTTTTAGGAAAGTGCAGAGCGCGATGAACCCGATAGCAAAATGTTGGATGAAGAGCAGGCCGATGGCGGAGTAAGTGGTCGTGTTTGGTGGGAGTATTTCCGAGCTGGCAGTACTCTAATGGGCTTTAGTTTCATGGTCTTTGTTATGCTATTGTCCCAAGTGGTTTGCAGCGGTTCGGATTACTTTGTAAATATCTGGACTCAACAAGAGTATCTACGATCGACCAATCAGACCACAGTTTTGACGACATACGAATGTTTGTACATATACGGTGCTCTCATTATAGGAGTTGTAGTGGTTAGTAATTCGTTCCAAGAGTTGAATAACTAAGCCCATTTGCATTTTCCTCTCATAGATGACCGTGTTTCGAGGTTTCCTTTTCTTTAAAGTTTGCATGCATGCTTCCAAGGTGCTTCATGATCGAATGTTTGCTGCCATTCTTAATGCTGCTATGCGTTTCTTTGATCAAAATCCTTCTGGCCGTATACTTAATAGATTCTCCAAGGATATGGGTGCTATAGATGAATTTCTACCAAAGGCTATGATGGATTTCATACAAATAGCTTTGGTGATGTTTGGTATATTGGTAGTTATTTGCGTGGTCAATCCCATACTAATGTTGGCCATACTTACGGTTGCCATTATTGATTGTCTAATATTGAAAATGTATCTAAGACCATCACAGGATCTGAAACGTTTGGAAGGAATTTGTCGAAGTCCTGTATTTTCCCATCTATCTACTACACTTTCTGGTTTGGCCACCATAAGATCACGTAATCTTCAGGATACTGTTGCCAAAGAATTCGATCAACTTCAAGATGTTCACAGTGGGGTTTGGCAATTGACCATGGCTTCTAACACCGCCCTGGGGCTGTGGTTAGATTGTGTAAGTTGTTGTTTCCTAACATGTGTCACCTTTAGCTTTATCGTCATCAGTGGTCGTAAGTAAAAAACAATTGACTGCTTTGAGACAATATGAAAAACTTTATTCTCTTCACTCTATTCTCTAGAAACCTATAGTGGCAACGTTGGCTTAGCCATATCGCAAGCTATGATCTTGACTGGCATGGTCCAATATGGTGTGCGTCAAGTAGCTGAATCTTTGCAACAAATGACCAGTGTAGAACGTGTATTGCAATACACAGATTTGGAGGCAGAGAGTCATGAAATCAAACAACCTCCTATTAGTTGGCCCACACATGGTCTTATCGAATTCCGTAACATGTCCTATCGTTACGATCCCCATGGTGAGGCGGTCCTAAAGAATCTAAATCTGATAATTGAACCAGCCTGGAAAGTGGGCATTGTGGGTCGAACAGGGGCTGGTAAATCTTCGCTGATTGGGGTATTGTTTCGATTGGCCAATATAGAGGGTGGAGTCATCATCGATGGTATTGACACGGGGACCATTAATCTGGAATCATTACGTTCTAAGATATCTATTATTCCACAAGATCCAGTTTTGTTTTCAGCAACAATACGTTACAATCTGGATCCCTTTGAAAAATATTCCGATGCCGATATATGGAAAGCTTTAGAAGATGTATGTTTCTTTTTAGTGGCCTAATTCTATTTCAATGAAAGAGAGAGAGAGTAAAGAAATGATTTTTCTCTTTTTCAGGTGGAATTAAAAGGTGCTATACCAGGTTTAGATTTTTTCGTTACAGAACGTGGAAGTAATTTCAGTGTGGGCCAACGACAACTCATTTGTTTGGCGCGTGCCGTATTGCGCAACAATAAAATATTGGTTTTGGACGAAGCAACAGCGAATGTAGATCCACAGTAAGTAAATTTTTAGTTTGAAAATGGTAGTAGTGCTTAGAGTAAATTTTTAAAATTAAATAAAGTCAAATAGTGGAATTCCAAGAAATGTTCCACTATTGGCTAGCAGCCGAAATCGCGAGACGTTTTTTAATCAGACATACTTTTCGACCTTTCAACTTTTTTTAAATTTTTAAAAGTCGACTTTTAGATTTTTTCAAAATATGAAAAAGCCGGCATTTGAATATTGCAAAGATCGAGATTTAATTTTTTCCAAATTTTGTAAAGTTTATTTGAGAATGTCGACTTTTGATGTCGGACCTTGGACTTTGTGGTGGGTTTTCATCTTACAAATAGCTACAGCATATTCCACTCTCTCCTCACAAAAAAAAAAGAAGTTTTGTGATTCAATCACGAAATTATTTGGTCCAATTAATTTGTAATTGGAATTTCTTTAATCACGAAAATTATAGTATCAATAACAGAATTAATTAGAAATAAAAAATATACTTGAATAAATAATTTAATGATTTCTTCCGGCACTTTCATGTATTTTTTCAATTAAAATTTTTATTTATTTTGGTGGATCAATTATTTAAAGTTATAAGTTATTTAATATATTGTTTATTTATTTATAGTTATTTTTCCTTTAGATACTTATATACTTTGTTATGAATTTTTCGGTTGTAATTATAGATGGATTTTTCTTTAGATTTGAGTCAAAAAAAAAAACATTCATAATTTGATTTTGAAGAAAAATGTCGACTTCGAATTTTCAACAAAAACTCGATTTTTGACTTTTCGTAGTACGCAGCTAATGTACAAAACTAATAACTTGTATTTGATTTCATTAACATCTTTACAGAACTGATGCCTTAATACAACGAGCAATTCGTATTAAATTCAAACATTGTACAGTTCTCACAGTAGCTCATCGACTACAAACTGTTATGGATTCTGATCGCATATTAGTTATGGATGCTGGACAAGCCAAAGAATTCGATGTACCCTATATACTATTAAGAAATCCTAATGGTGCCTTACGACAAATGGTCGAAGCAACAGGAGAAGCAGATACACTTAAGAAAATAGCCAGTAAATCTTATCACAGTGCTTAAATACATACATATAAATTTAAATGTATGCTCAAACAAATACTTAAGAATGTTATATAAAGCAAAAACTTAAATCTTAAAAGATATATGAATTTCTAAACTAATCCACCAGTACTTATAAAGTTATTTTTATATTTAAGTACTTACATGAGAAAAGTAAAACTTTTATGTTATATGTAATACTTAAAACATATATAAATGTAAAATCGTCTTCATAATAAGTGTAAAATATTTAAGAAATACTTGACGAATTTTATTAGAATCCGATACCAGTACCACAACCATATTGTCTTGATTTTTGTTTGCAGTAGCTTTACCAGTGGCATATAAAGTCTGTCATTTTTGATAATTAAATTTAAGCTAAGTACTTGTACTTATTTGTCCAGATCCAATGCTTCAATCAAAAAGATGAAAGATTTTTTTTCCATTTTTTGAGCAAACCGTTTTTTTTTTAATTCTTATATTTAAAAATCCCTTTAATTTTTTTAGAATGTTTATTTAATTTTGCATCCGAGCACTTAGACTACAAAAAGGATAACACTCCGAGGAATCTTCAAACATGTTTAAAAGAAAAATACGAATCGATTAGCCCGAAATTGCCGCAGTAGTCTTAGAATTAGTACGAGAGAATGTTACTGTTGGAACAGGCGAAGAGGCTAAATAGTAACCGGAACATATATTGCATTGGTCCGATAAGTATTAAGCCTCAAAATGGAACACTTTTTTTGTAAATTTAGAAGACTTTCGAGTTTTCAAAACCCAAAAGCTAGATCACTCATTTATTGCTATTTTTTCATATCCATATCTCATTCAAAAAAAAAATATATTTTTCACTAAACAATATCGTTGGAAACCATGTTTTTTCTAAAATAGTAATTTTTAGCCTTTTGTGAAAATGTACTATATGAGAGTATATTGCTGCTGTAACAGGCGAAGAGGCTAAGTAGTAACCGGACCATATATTGTATTGGTCCAATAAGTAGTTAGCCTCAAAATACAAGATCATTTTCAAAACGCAAAACCTAGACATCTGATTTATTGTTTGTTTTTATTTCATGTTTTCCAATCTGTTTAAAAAAATAATTTTTCACCAAACAAAAATGCCCGAAGGACATTTTTTCTAAATAAAAATCATTTTGGAAACAATCTTTTTGTGAAATTGGTACTTTTTAAATTAATTTTCCAATATTTGATTTGATTGTACAGAATTCAATTTTTTGGGTTTTAATAAATATCAGGCGCACTCATTCATAAATGACAGATTTTATTCGACTCTCACACCACTGGGCGACACAATTTTTTTAAATGCTGTCTTTAGGCAAATATTAACTACACAAAAATTGATGGCCAATCAATTTATTACATTTCATTTATCCCCTTTGGTGTTTCTTTAAATATATATTTTTCGAATATATACAACTGAATCTACTTGATGTAGACAAAAACAAATTTAAGATTCTAAATCAATAGACAAAAAAAAAAAAAAAACAAATACGAATATTATCTTTATTTTATATTAGAGTTTTTTCTTTAATTGTATGTTAACATCATTAAGAAAATTATACATCTTTTAGGTTAGTTAAACAATTAATGGTCGCATTTTGATACCAAAAATAAATATATTTTTTGACTAAAAACTAGTTAGAGATATTATTACTAGAAAAAAAAAAACAAATTTTAAAAAATACAATCAACAAATAAAACTGTTTTCCATAAAAAAATAAAACTTGTATCTGCTTTCTAGACACATATGTCTTAAAAAAATTTCTAACAAATAACATTTTGTGGCAGTAACTGCAACTTATAAATATTTTTATTAATATAAAAAAATGGTAAAACCCGTGGCATTTGTGTGGGACGAAATGTAATCCTAAAGTAATAAATAGTACAAAAAATTTTAATATAGCTAATATTAATTTCAAGCTAACATTTCAATTTAAGCTAGAAATTTTACCTAAATTTTAATTTGAAAATGAACAGAAAATAATATTTTTAATCAAAATGAATTCCCAACACTAAATTAGGTTAGGAAGCAATAGCAATAATTGAAAAAATCAACAAATTTTTATGAAGTGGAAACAAAATTGTTCGCTATACATGAACAAATTAAATCTAGACGAGGCTAATGAATTTTGAAAGTCTGAAAATATAGACGATATTAATTCATATGATTGGCCAGTTAGTAGAATGGTGGGTATGTATACATATAAAAAATGGAAAATGTAAAAAAAATATATATACATATATATACATAAAAGGGAGAAAATTTCCAACCGCGTAAAAATGTTCTGTAGGCCTCCAAGTTTGAATTTCTCTTCATTTTTCTATTTGAAATTCAGGCTTTAGGGAATTCCTGGTGACCCATTATTACCATTTTTAACTAAAAATTAAGATTTTTGTCGCAAAAACTAAAAAATTCTTAATCGTCCTACCAGTGTTGAAGTTATTAAAAGATCACATGCCAAATAAAATAGCCTATACAACATAAAATGATTACAGAACTATTTGTTGTTGTAATTCCTAATCGTTAGCACTTCAATTTAATTTTTAATATTTCCACTAATGATGTTGGTAAATAGAGGACAAAATCCTAATTACCCTACGATGGACTTTTATTTTTTTTTTGTAGTTTATTCATGCCTCTCAAAGTGGACACTAGAGGTAGTCATAAACTATCATGTTTGAGGACAGGTAAAATGCAGAAATAATGCAAGTCAAAAAATTCCACAGGTATCTTACCGCCCATCGGAGGGTTGAACAATCTTTCAAAATTTTGCAATTCCATTTCAATATTTTCATATTTTGAAAAATTAAAAAATTCAAATTTGGAAAAAAATGTTGCCAATAGATTTCGCATTAATTAGCAGGTATAGTTAGTAGAAATTACACAGTGTTTTCCGAAAGGAAGACATATGAATTTTCAATTTTCTCATCCTCGTCAGTTTCTCTATTGGCATCGATGTTAAAAAAGTAAAATTTCCAAAAATAGCAGACATATTTTTTTTAAGAATTCATTACTCCACTTCATGCCAGTCTCCAAACGTCTAACTGGAGATTTATAATTATTTTAATTTTATTTTTAAACATCCATACAAAAAAAATCCCTCAGCTTTTTGTCAAATTATTGCATTGGCCGTCCACCGGCTTTTTAATTTTGTCGACCTTTATTTCTTTTTTTGGTGTGCTTGAAATCAAGATTTTTACGAAAATCAGAACTCCATTTGTATATTAACCTCATTATTATTTGATGTTATGGATTAACTTTACCAATGTATCTAATAAGTGGAAAAAATTTCTATGGCAATTAATTTGAGTGGTGTACTTGGTAAATAAAAACGTGTCCCTGTTTTTGGTTATTTAGGATTTTGTAAAGGTTGATTTGGAGTTTCGCCAATAAAGGGAACAGATGAGGATGTACCGTCATCTAGCGTTTTGTGACATTCAATAACATGAATTGGAATGCAACTTCGAAAAAGTTTTTCGCTTGTACATTAAAGATCACATGGCTGATATGTACAGTGAGCATCACAATAAAGTGTACATACGAATTTGACTTTTTATTGCAGCCTTTATATCTACGATTTTATTAAACATTATTTGGTTTACATGTAAGTAATTATTTATCTACTTAAACTTAAAATTAAAAAGGTCAACTCGTCAAAACTCGCTACTAAAACATTTTATACACTTTATTTTGACACTCACTGTAACTTTTCTGTTTCAAAATATAAAAAAATCCAAGTACATTTTTTTTTTTTGAAAAGTTATCTTTGGCACTATTATTCTTCTGTAAGAAATTTTTAAATATGTTTTAATAGAATCTTCCAGGACAATGACTGTGATCGGAAAATAAAAATGCTTGAATGGAATATAAAGGAATGAAATTGTTTTGGAATGTATTGAATGAATAGGCTTAAAAAGGTTATTGGTATAGGACAAAAAAAATAAATTATTATTTTTTTAATAAATATATCCCCCGTATGAGGTAAATGATAAAATTAAAAAGAAAGTAATAAATAACCTATTCAAATATAATAGTTAACAAAATGTCACATTTTACTTGGATCATTATAAAATTGAACACCAACGATATCGTTTTTATATCTCTAAAGGTAATTTTTAATGATGTTTGTTTATTTTTTTTTTGTTACTGGCAGTCTTTAAATTTACTAATTTGCCATCGTATACTTATTGGCATTTCCTACCACCCAATTTTTGTTCTTAACAAATAACAATCAACACTACTAAATTGGACTTACATTAAACTATTCCGAACTTTGATCACCTTTATCACCCGCATCACTAATCTGCCATCGAGGATCCTTTGAATGATCATTGCCATGAACAGATGATATACGACTTTCTCCGGAAAATAATTGTGTAGATGATGCATTCGATGGAGCACGGCTTGAGGGTGTTGAATGTGTTTGCGATGATTGTATGGGAACTGGAG
Source organism: Haematobia irritans (assembly GCF_050003625.1). Lineage (NCBI taxonomy): Eukaryota > Metazoa > Arthropoda > Insecta > Diptera > Muscidae > Haematobia > Haematobia irritans. Next base: position 11,604,784 of record NC_134397.1, read on the forward strand.
TTGAAGTTTTTTGACGATCTAAAGTATGTTGGCCAGATTTACTAGTCGCCGCATTAGTATGTGGCGTTAGAGAACCTATAAGAGAATATAAAAATTGGCTACGTAGAGAATCATCAGTGCTTGAGGTAGAGGTTGATGTTGAAAAATTCGCATGTTTTAATAGTTCTCGTGTAAGAAAGTCCCGCAAGTTCAATGGTCGTCCAATTTCATTAGAACTGTCATCTAAAGAAGTGGACTGAAAAAAAAAAATATATACTCAAATTAAATACATATAATTTAGCACATAAATAGATAAAAAATAAATTAAAATAGATAAAAAAAATAAATTAAAATAATTTACCTTTTGTAATTTTTTTGCTTTAGACTGATCTGTTGTTGAAGTGGTTGTACTACTAAGAGATTGGTAAAGTTGTTTATATTTAAAATTTCTCTTTTTGCCATCATCCGCTGTCCACTGCTGCATCATACCTTTTACATCCGCCTCTAGCACAGCTATAGTATTATCAGATGTTGAGAGTTTTTCTATACCACTTTCACGTTCCAAAGCTTCCACATAGAACTCACTATCTTCACCATGGTGAGCCGTAGAAGAAAATATACGTTTAGAATTCGAATAACGAAAAGAATTTTTCAAAATTTTCCTCTCTTTCAACTCTTTTTCTATATCCAATGATGCTGATTCGCTTTCTGTTATATTTTCCAAACTTTCTGTATCCAATAGCAATTGTTGGCCATCATCATTGGTCAACGTTGTTGCAGTTTCTTTAGCATAATTCTGTTGGACATATTCTCTTACAGCAGGAAATTTATTTGCTTTCAGATTTGTCAGACGTAGTTGATTTAATGATTCATCTTTAGGTTCTGCTTGCTCCAATATATGTTCGCTTTTGGTATGATTCATGTAACCATTCATGGAGGGGAATTCTGTATATTGTAACGAAGTTTCTTAAAATTTGGGAGAATGCATGAAAGAAGTTTAGTTTAGAATTTTTTATTATTATTAAATTAAAATATTTTCGTCGACAATAAAATTCTGCTTCAAGGGAGAAATTACACTTGAAGCAAAAGCTTGGTTTGATGACGGGGTTCTGGACACTGCCCTAGGAAAATTCGACACCAATGGGTAAATTTGGCTAAGTTTAGACGTTCACTGGATACCCATATTAGATGAATTTTATATAAGCGTGGATGATCCTGTTACGAGTCATACAGTGACACTAAAGTGGCTTCCGAAAGTGCATGGTATAACCACAGGCGGTTTCAACCCGCCAACCTTAGTCCAGAGGGGCGAAAACTAATTTCAATTGGGGACACTCACAATTGAATTGAATTTTATGGTGGGGTCTTGACCTTTTATCCCCGAATTTGTTCCCTATCATGGTCCTTGTGGTTCTAATTAATATTTTTCCAAAGACCTTGAATTCCACACACTTGCCCTACCCCCAGATAGTCTCATAATTAACATTTCAGTACAAATGCTCATGAATTAAATTTTTAATCTAGTACATGCCCGCCTTTAACGACTAATGTAACTCAGGGAACTACCAAATTGAATTGTTGACTTACTTGGCTCTTTCGTTTGACTTCTTTGCATATCCTCCATAAAAATTGAAAATTCTGCTTGCAATTGTAAACTTTTTTCTTTATCCAGCTTTGTTATATCCAAATTCATACGCTGACAATATTCTTCGAATTTGGGAAATATGATGGGGTGGTGAGTAGTAGTTTCCATCCCAGATGGATTGGCATTAGTTCGCTCCTCAGTTGACTGGGCCACAGCAGTATTAATACGAGAATTAGCTGGTGTATCAACTTCCAAAATTGTAGATAACTCATGAACCAAATCATCTTCTTGGAATTGTGGACTAAATCGTCTTAGCGATGGCGGAGGTTTCAGTTTTCGCTGATGTAAACTATTGCCTTGTGATTCTGTGGATGTCTGAGAAATGGGTTCAACATCATTCAAGCGATTCTCTTGAGCAGTTATTGGACGAGATTCAGCTATGCCACTATCCTGGCTTGCATTAATTTGACGATTCTTTTCCAATGTTGATAATTTGGGTATTTGATGTACGATGTCCATAGACGGTATAGATTTTGGAGGAGCAACAGTTGCTGTTATTGCATCTTCAGTGCTGCTTGCCAAACTTGATTCACCTTCATTTGTCATTCGGCTCTTGCCTTCTGGTAATTCCAAATACTCTGTAGATTGTCTTCCATTATCGCTCACCGAACTGAGGGTAACCTCCAACAGTCGTTGCTTTTCTTGACGTACACGATTAATAAGTTCGGTTAGTTCGGCTATACGATGAGTACAGTTTTCAGTTAACTGAGCATAGCGTGCTATTTGCGAATCCTGCTCAGATTTATCCAAATCATTTGATTTTTGGGTTTCTACAGCTTTGTCAATTTTACGAGAGTTTCTAATGGTGCCTAATATTTCAGGGCTGCTATCAATTTCGATTCGGGAGAATTTTTCTTTGTTCTTTGCGATTGGACTAATGGTTGATTTTGTTTGATTTAGCCTATCGATGTCGGAGCTATGCTGCATTTTATTGGATATTATTTTACTTTGTGTTACATTTCCCCCAGATCTTATTTGCTTCTTTGTTGTTTCTTTGGATTTGTTTACAATCTTCTCCTGCCTTAATTTTTCTTGAACATTTTGCCCTTCTCGTGGCCTCACCTTTTCAACCTTTTGTTGTTTTAGTCGTTTACGCCAGATTTCATCAAATACCCTCATACTATTTTCTAATGTGGTATCATTTTGAGATTTCAACGATTGCTCCAACTCTTTTATAAAGCTACGATTTTCTTTCACAAAACTCTCAACAAAAGCCAAACGCTCATCCGAAATTAAAGACTCGCATGATGTATTATTCGCCGAAGTGTTAATTAGGCTAGAACTTGGAGTATCAATGTCCGATGAACTTACACCCAATCTCTGGATAGCTTTACGAGACATACCCAAAAGACGTTGAACATATTGAGCAATTAGTGGATTCAAATGTGGCGCCGGCTTTCTAAATTGACTTTCTTGACTTTGATTATCCGTGGACGATTGAGTGTCATCAATATGATGCATATTTTGTTTTTTATCAACCAATGTACCCAATTGAGTAGCTATTTGTTGGGGTAAACTCATGTAGGAGGTAGAGTTAGAGTCATAAGAATTTTGTCGTCCCAATACAGCTTTCGTAGTTTTTTCTAGATTAGTGGCAATTGGAGTAGTTCTTTTTCTTGGAGTGCTCTTCTTATGCATTGCTTTTGGCTGTGGACTTTTGATCAAAGAGGCCAATTGTGTTGGATGTTTCTTAGGTAGTGGCTTTCTTTTACTTTTTCCGGGAAACTTGATAGATTTTTTATCTCCCTGCACAGTAATGACAATTTCCACAGGTGTTCCAATAGAGGTGCAATTTTCTTTTTCATCACTTTCCATATCCGTTTCATGACCACCACTATTTGTAGAGGTTGGCTCTGAGATATCTTCTGTTCGTTGACAACTTTTTGGAGTTTTAGTTTTTTGCTTTTGCAGTTCATAAAATTCTCTAACTTTTTCCTCCAATATTGCTTCTTTTTGTTGCAATACTTTTTCCCTTTCATCCAGAGGAAGTTTCTTATTGGTTTTCATTTGGTTTTTCGTATGATCATTCTCTTTTCCTTTAACCTTTTGTTGTTGTTCAATATTATCCATCATAATATTTTCCCGTTCCCTGCGATAGGATGTTATATCCTCGATTAATTGCTGATAATGACTTTCCTTGCCAGATGATGGAATTTTCTTAACCTGAGAATTTTTAAGTTCTTCGAGAAGTGAATTTCTTAGCTCATCTAAACGTTGAAGTAAATTACGAAGACGTCTCTGTTTTTCAATATTATCTTTATCGGATGATTTCTCCAAATCTTTTCGAACTTGGCGACTTTGGTCGTCAACATATCCAAGAAGTATGGAACAACAACTATCACTTGCAGCATCATCATTTGGAGTAGTATTATCAGATGTAGCGGCACCCACATTTAAGTCATTATTCCGATTTTTATCATTTCTTAATAGTTGAGTTTCAGCCTCAGCTCTATTATTATCTTGATGCCCAGTTTCAGTGCACGTTATGACATTGGGTCTGCTGAGAATTTTCTCCACAGCCGAATTCATTTTACTTTCTAAACGTAATTGTTTATCAACGAATATATGGGGATTTTCCTGCAACAATAATAAATGCTGAATATGAGGTAAAAGGTATCTAAAAATCGATTTGTTTTATTACATTGGTAGGTACTTGACGGGGATATTGTCGAGTGAGAGCATCCAGTTTTTCAGTTAGATCATTACAGTCTCTTCGTATCTTTTCACGCTCCAAAGCCTTTTGGCTACGTTCATCCATTTGCTTGCTATTTAAATAATGAAAAAATTAATCGAATTTATTTAAATTCATGCTATATAATGTATACATTTTGGAAAACACCAACATTCTAAACGTCGACCTTTACAAAGTCGAAAGTAGGGATACAAAACTCGAAAGATTTTTTTTTCTACAAATTGACTTCATGATTTTTTTGAAATTTCGAGTTCGACTAATCGATTTTTATATTGATAAATTTCTTCTAATAGTTTATCTCAAACGATGAAAGTCACTACGTCAAAAACCGAGTGTTTTAATTATCGCAAAAGTCGAAATATACTTTTAAAAATTGCAATATCGATTTTTACATAGATCCGGGAATTTTGTAAATGTGAAAAAGCCTTTAAGTAGACTTTTCCAAATTTAAAGGAGTCATTTCCAAAATTTGAAGAAGTCGAAAAGTAGACAATTAAAAATATATATTTTTTTTGATTTCCCTCCAAAATCTCGAAAACACGAAGTTCCAGAGAAAAAATGGATATGGTCCACCTCTCCAACGTAATCTACTAAACTAAAATTTAAAAAAATCCGAAGAAGCCGAATTTAAACAATATAGACATTTTAAAAAGTCCACTTATAAGTAAATATGTTAGGTCTTTAAAAGTTGGCATTTTTATGCTAACTACAATTTATAATTCCAGGTTTTTAGATTAATTTTAATTATACAGAGATTTGGAATTTTGCAATGATTGTGCTCATAAAAGCTCAAAAGCATTTTCAACAAACATTCAACTTATCCATGGATTAGGCCTATTTCCATGGTTTCATGTCGCTAGAAAGTGTGTACAAATTATGTAAAAGCATGTAAAACAATGTCCGCTTGATGACCATTAGCTATGAATTGCGGTCACCTCAAATTGACATTGCCGAATATGTTGCTATGGTAAAGGACAACCACATGTGTAAATTATATTTGTACATTCGTATGATTCAACTTACTTTTTTAATACCATATCCTGTTGCTTGTCGTATTGCAAACGATTTTCCACACTTGCTTGTTCCATTGCTGTGGGCAGAATAGTATCCCTTTGACGATTTACTCTAACATTGGTCTGTGATTGTGATCCCTCTTTGGCAATTTTGCTATTGTAGTCATAGAATTGCACACGACAAGAAGTGCCATTAGAGCTTCCCATGGCAACAGTATTAGTTGAAGCTGCTGAGATTGAGGATGCCCGATTATTTCCTGTGGCAAAGGGTTTAGAGGATTTGGAAGAAATACTTGTGGCCTTTGTAGGTGACGTTGAGGTTATGGTGTTTTGAGAAATTGGACGTGATATAGGTGGTCTTGATGTTGATGGTAGGGCAACAAACTTTCGCGGAGAGCTTCGCAGTGTGTTTACACCATTCGTTGGCCTCTTGTTAGGTTCTGTGTCCTTAACAATATTACATTCATTTCCTTGCTTGTTAACCAAATCGGAGATTATTGTAAATCGTTTTTCTTTGCTGTCTTTTGCCTTAGATGTTTCATTGGCAGAACATTTCTTAGATGTTTCTTCACTTTCTTTATAATCTCTCGATGTGGTTATTGTGGAAGCCGATGTAGGTTGATTGCTGTCCATTTCAGCCTCACGATTTTTACTCCCCTTTCTTGGACTAATGCGAATGACACGACTAAATTGACGATTATATTCAGCATGCTTGTCCTTTATTTCCAAAGGTGCTGAAATCAACACTGAATCATCAGTTCCAACCTCTACATCCATGTACACAGCTGGAGTCTTTTTTAGATTGTTGTCCTGACAAATCAATGACGTCTGAGTGGCCATATTATTGATGCTTTTAGATGGTGTTATGCTGGAAAATGAGGAAGAATCCTTCAAAGTTTCGTCATTACTTGTTTCTTCATCATTTTTTTCAGAATCCGAATCACTGGAGGAACACGATTCATATCGTTTTCTTTTTGGAGTTTCTACTCTTTCCCCGCTGCAGTTTCCATAGCACTTCCATTGACATCGGCTATTGGCTGGACATATGTGGATGTTTTTGCAAATAGTTTCCGATGGTTTTGCATTTTCTTTGTTGTGTTTTCTTTCCAAAATTTGCTTACGAAATTCCTTGTACATACCTTTCTTTTCCAGTTTTTCGGCTTGTGCTTGATTTTCCCGCTTTGCAGCTTCATGAGCTGCTCCTATTTGAAATATGGCCCGGCTACATTCCATCTCATTTTTCTGCATTGCATTTCGCCTCCACGTTTCAAATTCTTCCTGTTTTTTCGATTCAAACTTTTCCAAGTCTTTGCGTCTTGTTTCCTTAACATCATTACGTATTTTCTCAGCAATTTTTTTCGATTGCTCGCGGACCTTTCGAATAAACAATTGGTAAGGACAGTACTATATTTTGGATTGAACGAAACAAACCTGTAACAAGCGCTTTTTCCTCCTCTCTTCTTCCAATTCCTTTTTTGCCTTTTCGCGGTCCAGCAATAATGGATTCTTTGAGCAATGTTTGGAAACAAATTTTCCATTGACTGTAATGTTGACGGACATTATTTCAAGTGTCCGAGCAATTAAATCTAAATTTTGAATGTAGTGGCATTCGGGGTTGCCAATTTCAATCAATGACCGAATTGCCAATTGCCTAAAATGAACATCTTTGCCAATTGCCTTAAATGAACATCCTACTTAAACACGAATTAAGGGCGTCACAAGGTAACTGAATGGGATCGAATCAAAGTTTTACAGTGGTGTTAACACCACCACCACCACCACGTTTTCTTCCTTTCAGTAACGCTAGAGAATAATAAAAAAGAACAACATTCTCGTGTAGACGGTCGGATAAACACTACGAGAGAGGTTCGTCTATTTGTTGTGTGTTCGTTCAAGTTTTGTCCTTACACTGCGCGAACAAATATGACAACATGAAAAAATAAGAAGAAGCATAAACATGCAACGAAGATGTATGAAGAGTTATAGGAGAAACCATTTTTTACTGAAAAAATGGAAGAAAATAATAATAATCCGGGTATATGTTGCAAAACAATGATTCCTGAAGTAATCCACCTGGTAATCTCGCCTGGTTTTCCATTGAATGGAAGTAGAATTTTTCTACGTTTTTGCCATAATTCTGGTTTAGATATGTATATTTCTATAATTTCCAACAAGAATTGGCAATATATCATTAATTTCATTGTAGAAATGCCTGTTTTTAGCGTAAAAATAGATTTGTTTTTGACAATGTTTGGCGAACATCCCCTTACACCTAACGATTTGTGCTACCCAACCAGAAAAAATTAAAGTTGTTTTGATTTTATACTAACACGTCCATGCAACATGCGAACATGACCTTATACTATCGAATTTGTCACCGCAACGTGTTGTGTCGCAAGGTTTATCCGACCGTATAAGGTGCCCTTAAAGGAAAGTCAGGTGTTCTTGAAATTTCAGTCGAAAGAAAACGTTCGATTCGGATATGAGAAATTGGCTGTTATTCGTTCCTTGTGTATTGGCAAAACTGATGTGACGTTTAAATCTGGCATCATTGACATATTCGCATTCAGTTAAAATGTAAATTAGCGCTTAAATTATTCGTATCATCATTTGTGAATTTGTTGAAAATTTATTAATAAGAATATGGATAAATATGGTAAGTCGTTTTATAATTTTATGTTTATATAAATCATACATCGGATTATAAAAACCGATAATATTCCGTCATAGTAATGTTCCTTTTCTTTTGTTTTCACGCTTAATTATTCTTTCTACTCCTATTTAATTCTTCTGTTTCCAATTAGAATTATGTTTGTTTCGGAAGCTACTACCTAATAACTAAAATAATAATAAACATTTGTTAGATTTACTTTTTTTATTCTTTATTTGTTGTACTTTTTTTTAATGCTAAGGGTGGTTTGGGTTATCACAGTTTCTATCACAGATTTGTGGAATGGTTATGGGAGGTACTTGTATCTCTATTGGCCAAATTATTGTTGCATGACTTCTCTGCACGGCTTACCAGGGTCTCCATAAACCTTGTTGTTCTTGTTGGGCAGCAATGGGTGAATTGGCAGGACTTAAATTATCATCACTGTGGTAACCGGATGAAGCTGGACTCAACGGACAACATTCCACCGTAAGTGGTTGCATTGAAGTTTGTCTTTGTGTGGTAGCAGTATTATATCCTTGTTGATAGTTGACTTCATATTGCTGTTGGAGGCGTTTATAGGAGCGTCCCAAATGACTCATAACAGATTTACCCATTTCGACAGTCATGCCGGGTGTTGAGGCCAAAACACGTGACACTTCATTGACGGCATTCATGTAGCCATTGCGGAAGGCATCCATGGGTATTTGTTGATTTTGTTGTAGTGACTTTGTTTTATTGTTGTAGGTCCTCAAAAATCCTATGGTAGTCTCCAACATCTCGGCCTTGTCCATACGCAAGATTTTACTATCGCCATTTAGATCAATCATTAATTGTTTGAGACCATCCAGACACTTGTTGATGCGAGCACGTCTTTGACGTTCCAATAGAGGCTTCTTGATTTTCTGATAGATTTCGGTTTTTGTAGCGTACTCCATTTTATTTCGAATTTTGTCTTTACTCTTGTAGAGTAGTTTGAGAAATGATATAGATTTCAACTGGCTACAGTCCTTATATACCCATTGCTCTCCTGTTCGAAGACGTTGTATGAAATGAGTACTAACTTCATGCTCTCTCTCCCTTTCAATAGATGGTCTTGTTCGTAGTTGTTTTTGCCATTCTATACTGTCTGACGAATAATCAACCCTCACCTGGCTTTGTTGTTGTATGCATTTCCTTTGTAGGAGAGGATTTCAGGATTTCATTTCTTCCCTTTTGAAAGTTTACGAAAAAATGGCAGCTGCAAACTCACTCAACATCGTCATAGTCGTTAGGATCTTTTTCTCCCTTATGTTGATGAAACTTATGGCTCGTGGCCGTGGGAACATAGTTGAGACCGAGTTTCTCACACGGTGTTTTTAATTTGTTCAATAAACATATGCGTTTCTTATGCTCCGTCCGTCCATTTCTCTGTTCCTTTCTCAAGGATTATGTGTGTTTGGAGTTTTGCAGCTGTCGCAATTTCTTCTTTGCCAACTTGATTGTTATTCGCTTGGTGAAAATTGTTCTTTGGCCAATGTCTGTCTGCCGCATTACCTTACACTATGTCATGTCTTTGGGTTAATCAGATTGTTTTCGTACCACTTTTAAGAGCTGCTGCTTGTTGCATATAGGAATTTACTTGAGGGGAAATTGTATGCCAGGTTTTTTTGCTCTTGTTTCAGAATTTCATTCATTCAATTCATTCAGACGGACAGCCTTCTTGTAGCTAATCCTTGCATTCATTGATCATCGAATGTTATAGCTGGTATGTTGAGTGTCCTTCGCTTGTCGTGGGAAAATTTTTATTTAATTGAATGCTCCCTTTGTCCTTTTCGTTCCTTTCGCCTTGTGTTGTTGCGTTTGGGTTTGATAATCAATAAGACTGTCTATTGTCCTGTTGACACTACTTTTGTGTGGTGTTTGTAAAGAGATCATGTAAATTAAATGATCGTGTGTTTTAAGTGTGTCCAAAGTGTTGTAGTTGCCTCTTGTCATCAATCGCTTTGAGTGTAACAATGTAGCCTGGTTGTTGATGTAATTGCGAACTACTTAATTTTAATGTAGGTACATACGTAAAGAAAATTATATGAAAACCTCAAAATTTTGTGTGTTTGTCCACTGGCAATAGTCTACATTAATTAATTATGCGCTTGAGGAGCAATTTAGCAGTCATCCCGAGTAGATGAAAAAATTATTTATAGTGTTTGATTTTATGAGTCATCATTATATTTTCTGTCTGATACAAACTGGATTATGAACCTCTCGATATAAAAGGCTAGAAATCCCTCTTGTTGGACATGGGCGTAAAAAATGAAAATAAGAGTGTTGACATTTTTATGGTGACCTTTTATGCAGTCGGGATCGACACAACGAGTCTATGCTTAACCAATGATTACAAATCAGAAATATCTGACAATACATTAAAAGCGAAGGAGCAATTAAGATCAATGCAAGGATATAATGTCCTATATCTATATAAGCCAATATAGATGACTGCAAAATCGGAATCGCCACTTTAATGAACCCGCACATGATCCCAGCAAAAAAGTCGAAAAAAATTGTGAAAATGTTCTTTTTGTATCCGGAAGCGGTGTACAATTGGCACAGAAGCGATGAATTTAACATGGGCTTGTCATAATATGGATGTCCACCATTTCAGCAACCGTTGCACTGAATATGCATCACTTCGTAAGGTATGAACGAATTAAATGTTTCTATTCATTCTAACGCTTGTCTGAAACGATTGATTTCAAATATTTACATAAATTCGCAATTTTTCAAGAAGGGATCTATCATTTTTTTAAACAAAATTTAAATAATTTGTACCATTTTATTAATCCTTACTCTGTTTTTAAACTATTTGAAATGAAAAAAGTTAAAATTACCTTTCAAAAATATGAAAAAAGTAATTATAAAAAATTGAATTAAAAGAACTTCCTGAGTAGTTAAAATAAAGAACATATTTGGGAGGGTATTATTGGAAGTGCTTTTTAAAGTTGTGCAGTTAGAAGTACTTCCAATTTTTTTTGCTGGGATATTAAATGCAGCAGCACTATGTAACCACCAAGAGACTGGGGGCTCCAACTGCTTAAATGTGATCTACATTAGGAAATCGACGAAGATTACCGAAATACATGAATAAATCACTTGACGAAATGTTTTGGTTATTTGTAGCCAACTGTTGGAATCCTCTTGATCCTCCATTAGTCTTGCATAACGATGATGGTACGAGTATAACACCCGGCAAAAGTCAACATAGACTTGAGGATTAGTCCAATCTTTGAATAAAAAAAGATTAACAGAAGTCTTGGATCTAGTTTTTTTTATATTCATAAATAGGCTGCCAATTTGATCCAATTTGTATGCAATTTTGAATGTGATGTTTGGGCTCATAAATTCCAAGTCCACCTTGACTTGCTATATAGACTTAATTTTTGATAATATAATCTCCACATTTATATTGACTTCCTGTTTTAAGTCGATCAATTTTCTGTTGGGAATGGACTAGAGGTGTGCGCGTGAGTGAAATTTCATTCACTATAATGCACATTTAGCAACTAATTTTAAAGACTCTCGCTCACGTACGATTCATGAGACTCACGGCATTTTCTAATCGGGTTGAGCTAAGGTAACGAAATTCAAAAAATAAATTCAGATAATAGGCGAGATTAGTAAACGAGTAAGAATTAAATCTTAAGCGTTAAGTAATTTGCACACCCCTAAAATGGACCATTTGGATTGGATGTAAGGAAACCAAATCGTGATATTTGTTGTTGTGTAAAGTATATCGAAGTGACTTTCTTTTTATTGCTGGGTCGGAACGGCGTTTCATATTAGAATGAAAATAAAGAGGGGAAAAACTACCGCTGAAAAACTTTTTGGCGTTCCGTTGAAAATGGGATGGGAATGCGTTTGCTTTTCGAGTCAAAAGTCATTACGAAAATTAAAAGCAAATTCTTCCAAAAATCAAATTTCGAACGAATCAGAGCGATTGTAGCGTGCACCAACAAGGGAAGTTAATACTTCTATGAAAGGGAGAACTTCGTTATGGATCCAATGTTTAAGGACTGTCTGTTTTGACAGCCCTGAAACTTGTCCAATATGTAAACGGACAAATTCCTTACCCAATGGTTCGGCTTGGGTATGCAAATTGGCCCCGATAATGTCGTTCTGAACTTATTTATTAATCCATAGTCATATTGCGCAAATTACACAATAAATACAAATGCAATGTCAGCGAGTGACCTATCACAGAACTCCAGTTTATCGCAATTTTTAAATTGTCCTTTGGAATGAGTCCAAGTCGTGTCCTTAAAAGTAAATTCATATTCATATTTATTTAATCAAATCGAGCCCATGCGGACTATATGTTGATAGATAATACAAATGAGTACAGGTATTTGCTTGAAATGTTAACTAATACATATTTTGAATAACACTAAGTGGAAAAATACACTACTGAAAAAAAATATGAATATAAACATTATGAAATGAAAACTAAAATCCTAAAACTAAAAACCTGACGCACACTTTTATAAAAAATGAAATAATTATGAATAAAATGAATGGTGACATACTTATTGTCAGTGAGAAACATGATTAGTTCAAACGATTATTATGAAAATGCAAAATCAATCTATCTTTAAATGTATGAGAAGAAATTGAAAAATCCTTAGCAATAGCAGGCAAATGGTTCCATAGACTTGTAATGCGAATTGCAAAAGATTTCTCAAAAATGTTGTGGCTGAATTGTTCCACGCGGAGTTGTGAATTTCTTGTGGTGTGTAAAAAGTTGAAATTTACCCCGTCAATAACAAACTAATTTTAAAGAGACTGGTTCATTCACACCAGGGATGAGTAGTCTTGTATCGGTCCTACGGTTGATCCATTTCCGGTAGAGGTATGTCATCATGTACTGAAATTCCTCAAAAATAGATGTTGGGTAATTGAAGTACGACTGCGTTGCTGGGGAATATTTTGCAAATACTTACAAAAACACTAAGAATTCTACCAATCCACCACCCGTTGATGAAAACCCAGTACCCTTTGTATGCTAACCGAGCAAGCTACCCATTGTTGACTATATTAGAAAATCATTGTAAATCCCGAATTAAAAAATATAAAGAAAATTAGAGTAAACTGTTTTCTACACCCTCAAGAAGTTAATTCGCAACGCAAGTGTTATGGAAATTTTTATTAAAAAAAAAAAATACTCAATGGAATAGTCCCAGAATAAAAAGAAGTGAAATTTCTGGGTGTTTTCACCTTCTTGTTTGAAGATTGCCAGCACAAAGTTCCATTATTAAAAAATGTATTTTTTTTCAACAGGAAACAGGCCAAGAGCAATGATAGAATGTCACACAAAATATCAATCCAAATTATGAAATTTTTTGGCACTAGTTTGTTTTGACTGTTAATCGCAGGTAACCATTGAAACCTAAACTGTGCAAATTTCAAAATACGTGTATATTTTTTATCCATTCCAATATCCCCATGAACCCAAGTAACTAGACAGTTTATTAATTTGATTTTGATTTTTGTATTATTTGTATTTTTTCTAAATTTCTTTATGGGCAATTACTTTTGTTTTTTTTTTAATTATTATGTCAACACCAAATGTATTTTTTGGAGTACGGTATTAACTACAAAATGAGACCCTATCACAGTTCGATTATATAAAGCTACTAAAAAATAATCATATACTCTTATCAATAGTTTAACAATTATAAAAGAAAACGTACACAAAAAATAAAGCAATTTTTAAATAAATTGGTCTTAAATCTAAACGAGATCGTTAATTGTGGAAGATCATGAGAAGCACTGCTAGTTTAATTGTTAATGTTGTAGATCCAATAAGGTATGATTACCATGGACGCCAGACGGGTGTGGAGGTGGTCACTTGCAAAAGACCATGTTGTTTTTGTGACAAGGCTGGAGAAGATCTGGACGAGTCATTATCACTGGCATAACCACTAGATACTGGACTGTACATTGAGGAGGATGCAGTTGATTGAGAGCTCGAGCAGGCCACTGACAAAGGAGTGCTGATGGCAGTGGGTGTTTCACGAGGCGATTCCAATTGGCTTAGGCGCAAACCCAAATGTGTCATTAGCTTAGTTCCAAAGGCCACATCAATTTTTGGTAAAGTAGCCATGCAGCGAGATACTTCATTGGCAGCCTGAATGTAGCCGGAACGGAAACTTTGTTGGGCATTTAGATTATTTTGTGAGATTTGTTGTTTTTGTGCCTTCAATTTGCGTAAATGTTGAACAGTAACTTCCAAGATATCAGCCTTTTCAAATTTCTGTGTATTTTCACCTTCTTGTTTGAAACACTCTGCCATGATTTCCTTTAAGTCATCCAAGCACTTGTTGATGCGGGCACGACGTTTACGTTCCAACAGAGGTTTCATCACTTTGCGGTATTGGTAGGTTTTGGACATTTCGTATTTGCTGGCCATTTTTCGTTTTTAAGTCAAAAAGTTTAGAGATTTCAAATAAATACCAAGACGAGTTGTTAACTCAACGATGTATGAACAGTGAATGATGATTGCATCAGAGTGTGTCAGGTTTTTATACCCACACGTGTCCCATCTCCTCTCAGAACATGAACTTGCAACTCGTGCTCAACACACGCACCACCGTCACAACGATTCATTCAACAGAACGAGAGAGGGAAAGAGAGCGAGAGCATGGCAAGAGCAAATGACTGAATATAAGGATAAGGAGACTTCCACCCGAGCCACATTCTACTCTTCATCGTATGATCAAATCTTCATGGACTGATGGTGTTTTCTTCGATATTTTTAGGGGTTGTTCCTGATGGCAGTTGCATTTTGTGGCGGTGGTGGTGGCGGTCCTCGGATGATGGTGGTTTATTATTGTTGTTGTTTAGGTTGTTTTTTGTAACGTACAATTGGGAGACAGGTAGCAAAACTATGAAGTTGAATATCGTGGGAAACACTTTGCTAGTTAGTTTCCCACCATTTCATTTATCTCGTGCACATGGGGTTGTTTTTCATCCTTGTGTTTTGTGAATCCCTGTCCGTATCCTTTTGTGTGTTACTGATAGCAGTGTATGGCAAAAAGTCCCCTATGTTGATGCATATGCGTATGAACATTACAAAGTGTACAGTGGGTAAATTTGTAAAACAACAAGTCCAATTGTGGTGTTGGCATGTTCAATGTGCGTTGTGCAAAATGGTTGGTATGGAACGTGACCTTTGACAAGGATTTAAATGCGTTAAGAAAATATGAAATATCTTTACAAGTGGAAGTATATTCGGAAATACACAGATGATTTAGAAGACCGAACCTCTGTGGTAGGGTTAACTCTGTGAATTTCCCAAAAATTATCTTAAAAAGTGCAATTTATAACATCAAAATTGTGTATTTCTAATAAAAGTGTCACCAAAAGTAGCAAATTTTGCATGAAGAAAAACAACGAACAATTTCAGGTGTTGTTTGGATCACCACCATTTCAGTTGGCATCTCTACCTCGGCTGCCTCACTTAGTAGGATTATACCAAATATTGTAGATTTTTTACTGTTTGGTAGATTGATAAAATTCTTGATGTTTTGGTAGATTTTGCAAAGTATTCCTTTCCAACTAAGAGGAACTTCGTAAAATTTCTCCACAAATAAAATTTTGCAAAAATTTTCTATAGAAATAAATCTTTGCGAACATTTTCTATAGAAATAAAATTTTGACAAAATTTTCTATAGAAATAAAATGTCTACAAAATTTTCTCTAAAAATTAAATTCTAAAAAAATTTATAGAAATAGAATTTTGCAAAAAAAATTTTATAGTTATAGATAAAATTATTTCTAAATTTAGTTTTTTTTTTTAATTATAACCACAAACATTTGATCAAACGCTGCAAAATAAGATTTTTTTATTTGCTAAAATTTTCTTCAAATTTCAGTGGATTATTTTTGTCTCGTGTGGTAACCGTGATCTCTACCAGTATCACTATAACAATTTATGGTATATAACCAAACATATTTTTCATTGTTGGGTGTACACTCACACATTTGGGTCTGTCAAAGCATTATGTTAGGTTAGGTTATGTGGCCGCCCGATGTATCAGGCTCACTTAGACTATTCAGTCCATTGTGATACCACAGTGGTGAACTTCTCTCTTATCACTGAGTGCTGCCCGATTCCATGTTAAGCTCAATGACAAGGGACCTCCTTTTTATAGCCGAGTCCGAACGGCGTTCCACATTCCAGTGAAACCACTTAGAGTAGCTTTGAAACCCTCAGAAATGTCACCAGCATTACTGAGGTGGGATAATCCACCGCTGAAAAACTTTTTGGTGTTCGGTCGTAGCAGGAATCGAACCCACGACCTTGTTTATGCAAGGCGGGCATGCTAACCATTGCACCACGGTGGCTCCAAAGCATTATACTTGTATTCTATTATGAACTTAGGTTAGCCCGATGTATCAGGCTCACTTCGACTATTCAGTCCATTGTGATACCACATTGGTGAAATTCCCTCTTATCACTGAGTGCTGCCCGATTCCATGTTAAGGTCAATGACAAGGGAGTCCGAACGGCGTTCCACATTGCAGTGAAACCACTTAGAGAAGCTTGAAACCCTCAGAAATGTCAGCAGTATTACTGAGGTGGGAATCCCACCGTGGGATAATCCACCGCTGAAAAACTTTTTGGTGTTCGGTCAAAGCAGGAATCGAACCCACGACCTTGTGTATGCAAGGCGGCAGTGCTGACCAAAGACAATAAACTCTAGGAAGATAGGAAATTGGCTACTGAGAAGATCAAACCATTTACCGTGTTAGTTTCATACTCGAATCAAACGCGTATACGACAAGTATTGACATAGCATTAAAATGCAAATAAACAGAAATTAAGGGCACGAAATAAATTTCCTTAAAAGGGAAAATGTAATGTTTTTGTTGTTGCCTAAAATGTAACATTTTTTCGTTAAGAAAATTGAGTTTTTTATTTAAAAAATAAAAACGAAAAACAAATAAAAAATTACAAACATGTATGGAACTATCATGGTAAATACAACATTTGGTATGAGGCAAGCCAATTTCCTATCTTCCTCAAGTTTATTGTCTTTGATGCTGACCATTGCACCACTGTGGCTCCCTATATTTACTATTTTGGACTTGAAGTGCATTTCCAGTACAATCCTTCTTACATGATATTTGGGCGGAATAGCATACCAAACCACAACAGCATTTTTCAACATTGTTTGAAAAAATTCGCAATGCTAACAATATTTTATAGACATGAAAAACTTTCTGATTGTTGGTGGTCAACCATATAATAATTAAGTTTTTCATTTAAAAAATAAAAAATAAAAACGAAAAACAAATAAAAAAATACAAACATGTATGGAACTAACTTGGTAAATGCAACATTTGGTATGAGGCAAGCCAATTTCCTATCTTCCTCAAGTTTATTGTCTTTGATTCTGACCATTGCACCACGGTGGCTCCCTATATTTACTACTTTGGACTTGAAGTGCATTTCCAGTACAATCCTTCTTACATGATATTTGGGCGGAATAGCATATGAAACCACAACAACATTTTTCAACATTGTTTCAAAAAATGCGCAATGCTAACAATATTTTATAGACATGAAAAACTTTCTGATTGTTGATGGCCAACCATATAATAATTGTTGTACTTATTTATAAAACCAAAGTAAAATAGAAAAATTGATGGTAGTATTTTCCCTTTGTGTTAGATGGTCGGTCTTTTGCCTACGGGTAAACCAAGCTTCCGATTTTAATTCTTGAGTGACATAGCCCTCATATACCCACGGTTCTGATATAGCCACCATATACCCCGATCTTCCGATTATATATAAAATAAATTATATATAATCGGACCTTTAATCTGAATGTTCCAAAGCCTCAAATATACATAAATTTCAAATTTCAAAAATTATTACATGCCTTCGGTGGCGTTTAAGATTTAAGGTTCGACCCGGCGGAACATACGGAGGAACATAAGTATGAAATCATTTTAAAATGGTAAAAATTTAAAAGCCGAAGATAAATAATACAATGGGAATTCAAATATTTTATATTAAAATCTATAAGGAAATCGAATTTCAGTTATTCACTTGATATTTCACTTGCTCCGACCATCGGACCATATTAAAAAAATTATTTTTTTTTTGACCCACGCTGAGCTTGATGTATGGGTGTGAGACTATTTAACACAAAAAACTAATGGACCGAATTTTTCTGGAGCGGTAGGTGACTGGCAATACAAGGTGGGCCACTTACGACAACGTCAACCAAAAAAGGTCGCGTCAGAGGCGGGGTGAGCGAAGAAATACTAAAAGAGCGTTTTTTTCTCTTTGCTAGTTTCCATCAACCAATCGCAATGTCATATTTCCCACAATGGACTGAATAGTCTAAAGGAGACTGAAAATAAATCGGGCTGCCACTTTAACATTCTAATCTATAAAGTCCAAAGGATAAGATTTATACAATGTGAGATGTAGATAACGCCATCTTTTGGAAAAATAATGGATTATAGATTCACTAAACCTAATATTTAAATATTTCTTGTATAGTTGCGGCCTAATTTCAGTTAAAATTACTTCGGTAGTTGCCTTAACAAATAATCGAATTTAAATAAATAAATTTTGTGAGAACTTTTTTCTCCTAATACAATTTAGAATATGAGTACCTCCTGATAATAGGCAAAGGAATTTCACTATAGTAGGTAAACCGGGTTACTCTCACGGACGGTCAATTTGAAAGAGTGATTTGAAATGATAAAATAATATCTAGATTAATTTAAATTTAGATTTAATTTATTTTATTAGCAAAAATGCTATAAATACATTTATTTCGTGTGCTACATTTTGTGTCACTTTTTTTTTTTTTAAATATCGGTGTGCCATCGTTAACTGCGATTTACATTTTTTTTACCAATAATGAGGGTCTATTTCTGCAATATAGCACAGACATCTTCATGGGTCTCTCAGTAAGCCATTCTCTTTATTATTTTGTTGGCTATAGCCCACTGTACAGTGTGACTACTTTTGTGTGTGCCATGGCACACTCAGTGTCAAATCATGAGTGAGAAGATTAAAAATCCACCAACAACAACATTCTACAAGGCTTCAGGAAAATGAGAGAAGAGTAGAATAACAACTAAGCACAAAGTAGTAATAACTGCCACCTGCCCTTTCTTTTGGTTTTTGGGAAACTTTGCTTCTGTTGAGCATTACAAACCCCTGGAGCTGTCTTTGCGACAAACTAAACAGATCGTCAGAACGTCAGTTAAGTTGACTTGATCAGCAACTTTGTGGACGATTGCTGCTGCTTCATTGAGAGTTCCGAGTGTGAGAAAATTTTCTTGGTTGCAGCTGTTGGGTGTCATTTCATCGTTTTGTGTTCTTGTTGGGATAGACAGACGAATGAATGGCTGGTTGATGGTTGGCTTGCTGACTAGATAGATATGTGTGTGATATGCTCGTGTTGCAAAGACATCATAACACAACAGCAATTATACATGTTTCCAGTTAATAAGGGCATGCCCACAGTAGTAGAGAGTGGACCAAAGTAGAGAGGTTTATCCGAGATGAGAGTGAAATGATTGTTTAACACTTGATTAGAGGAAGAATACGATTAAATGGGATCTATGAATGTTTACTACAGAACCCTAAGGAATCTTCGTTAATTGTTATGATGAACCAAAACTAAAATTGTCCAAACATAATACCTGGAAACAACTAACCAAAACACAAATGGCTTTGTATTTTGGTCTAAATAGCCCAATGGAGTGTTTCCTCTAATTGTGTACGAAATTTTCCCACAAGATGTTTTTTTTTATCAATTTTAGCTTTGAGTATTTTAGTCGAATTTATCATATACTATTATTCTTTGAAGAGAATATTTCCACACTATATATTGCATCATTTTGATTTTATTAAATAAATAGGGAAATTGGGAATTTTTTTAATCACATTACCTTTGCTAAATATGTAATATTTTGAATTAAATTGCATATTGTATTTTGTTTGGAATGATCTTACGAATGGACAGTGTCAAAGAATTATGGCAAAAAATAATAAAAAGTGGGTTTTGAAGAAGAATCGTCTCGATGGTTAATTCAACCGAGGTTGTAGTTAAATCCAAAATCAGGGGTTCCGGAAACCACTGCTGCTGTGCGCCATCTGATAAGGCACGATTGTCATGTGGTCTATCTTGAGACTATTGAGACAACCTTAGCCGTTAGTTGGACAAGCATCCATTTCCATATTGCATGAGCATATGACCGCCAAATTTGGATCCCACACAGTTTGTCAATCGATTGGTCGAAAGAAATGCTCCAAAGCGGTACTTCGTGACAGTCGATGAATCGTGAATCTACACGTATGAGGACGAAAGTACACAGCAGTCGTTGTTTCAAGGTGCGTCAAATCCCACAAAAGTTGCTCGCTCAAATGATCGTCGGTTTTTTCGGAAAAAATGGACATGTCGCAATCGTACTACTTAAACAACGCAAAACAGTCCAACCAACCGCCAAAGACGGATCATTCTGAACCACTGAGGCGCCGACTTTGAGTGAAGACAAAAGGCTTATCGGAATTCATGACATTGACAAGGAAGCAAATGACATGGACTACTGCTTGTCACATTCTATTGTCAAATTGTCTAATCAGCCACACACGAAACAGCAAGTACCATGTATGGTGGAACAAGGATCTTATGAAATCGAGGAAATTGTACAACACGGCCAAGAAAAACGGCACAGAGTCGTTATGAAATGGATATAAGGCTGTCTGAAAGAGTACAATTGGGAAACCAGAACGGCAAAAGGGAGCAATTTTGTGCGGGTGACAGAGGAACTCTCTATTATAAATGATACTGCAAGACTACGGAAAATTTTATCAAAACAGCCAAATTTTAGCGGACATTTTCAGAAGACAAATGGCAGCCGGACAGAAACACCGGAGGAATAGATATGCTAAAGTATACACATTTTCCAGAATGTAGGATAAACAAAGCTCCAGACACAATACTCTTTGAAAACACATGGTAATATCTAATAGTGATATTTGTAGATGCTGTATGGACTGTAATGCTACGGAATATTCATACATTCATTTTCTGTGCCAGTTTCCTGCATTATCATTGTGAAGAAACAAGATACTGGGCTCTTGTTTCTTTCAGACTATTACCGATTTGCGACACTGCAGTATGAGTAGTATTCCCGCTTTCATCAAGGTCTCTGGGTTGAGGATCTAGGCAGATCTAAAGGGGGTTATGCTATATGATGGGATTATCCTGACCGGAATGGAATAGTCGCGAAGAGCAAGTAAAAAGGAGTTTTTGCAGGAGCTTTTGCACGGATTCGTGTCATCCTCCATAACATAACCTAATCTAACCACGACAATGCGAGCTCTCACACATTGGCTCAAACAACTACATTTTTGAGCACTCAAAACATCGATTTGATGGGTCATCCGCCGTATAACCTGACTTTGTAGCGAATGATTTCTTTTTATTCTCGTACTTAAAAAATGTGAGGTCAACGTTTTTGGACACCTGATGCGTTCAGATCCATGTTTTTGAAATACCTCAATCAGAGTGGCAAAAGTGCTATGACAATTTGTTCAATTGGGGGAATATTTTGAAAACAAATCGATTTTTGATGATTAATATTTGTTTTAGTTCTCTAATCCCGAAATATAAAAGGTAAGATTTGTATTATGTAGAGAAACCCAATCTTTGTAAATTGTCGAAAATCGGGGGAAAATCCTAGTCATCTCTGCTGTTTTTCTGCTGGAGAGATCCTATCACCTGACCTATCCCAGTAAAAACAAACTTGCAAAAACGAAGTCTGTTTTTGTTGTTCGACCTTTCTGTTTAATATCTTATGCTCGAGGTCAAAGTCTGGTTCCCCAATTTGTGATTTGAATGTAGTGATCATCTCCAAAGAATTTTACATTGACTTAGATCGGAGTACACTTTGACTCATTGCTACAGAAGAGATTAAAACCCCTTTTTTAATAGGATAAACATTGATTTATTACATTTTCTAATATTTTTTTATAATTTGTTATTATGTAGAAATTATTTTTTTTTTGTAATTTGAAATTTTAATAAATTTTCATCTACACAAATTTTTATTAATACATACAAAATAAATTTTATATACATTATATTTAATTCACATATATCAATTTAGTATAATCTGTTTAGGTGACTAGTTGCATTTTAATTCTTATTACGAAAATACAATTTCGACCTCCCCTTTATAGTTATATAAAAAATTACCAAGTAATTGGAATAATTACTCTTATAATGGAACACAATTTTACATTTTCCCCCTAGGCAAATATTGATTGATGCACTAGAATACTTGTAAATATGGCTACCTGTCCATTATCCATATTTCTACTTGATTCGGTTGGTTCCAACAAGTGCTTGTTTCGTGTCCCCACCACCATGATGATTGCAATAAAGTTACCCATTTATTATTATTGGAGTTTTTTGTTTAAAATAGTTTCCTTCTTAAGCTCAACAATGTTGGGGGTATTGCTACTTCCTTTCATTATGATTAAACTTGTTTCGTGTGTTACAATTCTGTTGGAATCAATGGATACACGGCTATGCCTCCTTTAGTCAGATTCATGAATGAAAGTTCTGAATGGGAGTTGGCAATAAAATCATGTGTGAAAACCGGTTGCTGATTATTTTCATTCATTCACGATGTTCTCCCCACTGAATGGAGGTTTTACTCGCAATAGTCTGCTAAGTGTAATTTGTCCTCTGATCGTATATTTCTTTGCCAGTCTAGACAAGAGTATGGGTTTCACTGCAAACTGCACTGCCAGTAGAAAAAGCTGGTAGAGGGATCTCCAGTCACAATATAGGATATTTGTGGGTTTTTAGGCTGTTGATGTGTTCGACTCCATAATTGTAACAACATTTCATTGGCTTTGTTTTGTTCAATTTCATCAAAATACTTAGAATTTTCTGCAACTATCTTGTTATTGTTGTTATATTTCCAAGTTATGCGTTTGCAAAGTTTTTGAAATGCCATTAGAATATTAAAGCGTTTTTGTTTTGTCAATGGAGATTGTGAAGATATGTTCTTTGTCGATGCGGTGGCTAACATTTTTGCTGAAGTTTTATTTTTTTGTTTTAACAATGCTTTCACTATTGAAGTTCAAAGAAAACTGATGAATTTCAATAAGCGTTTGCGGTTTTTATAGTCGCTTAACCACAAAGACAAGTGTTTTTATGACATTCAAAATACGCATGCGTTGTCCTTCTTCCATGCAATCCTTTGGTAGAATTTTCCTATGTAATTGCGACACTTGTTTCAAATTGCACGTGCTGATGTTGCACGTTTTTGTGGCAGTTGCCACTGATACACTTGTTTTCCATTTCTCTTGTGGATATTTGGCATAACCGAAAATATCCAGTAGATATTGTAAATATTCCCTTCGCCCATCCATCCCATCCGTGTGTTAGCACCACTTCAGCCACCCGACCTCATTTATAAAACCAACGTTGGACGATCGTTGTGCACAATCCCAGACACACTTCAATTAACGCACCCCTACCACGAGTATGATTTGAAGACAAAGATGGTGTTGCCACACAATCATGTGTGAAGTGGGATACATTTAAAATTCACAAAAAAAAATCAATTAAAGAGAGTAAACTAAAGGAGTCATTTTATTTTAATGGAATATCATTTCTTGAAACGGAAAGTCCTTAAGAGAGTTTTTTTGTTAAAATCTTTTTTAATGTATCAACCCAGACCCAGTAAATATAAAATTATATTTTTCCAAGTGAAAATATATATCCATTAATGAGAGCCACATGATATTTGTGCATATTGTTTACAAGTCGCCAAAACCATTTGTATCGGGACTGATTTAAAAAATACAATTACGCTATATTTGGCTGGAAAATCACTGCTAGCGTGGTGGACGTTAATGACAGCCCATTATTTTTAGGCTCACTTAGACAATTTAGTATCACAAGTCGCGAACTTTTCTCGATTAATGTGTGCTACCCGATTCTATAGCGGTGTTAATAAAATACAAAAGTTCGAATTCAACGAAATTCGTGATTAGCGTCAATCAAACGGCTAAGGATTTTCGGCTAAGGATTTTCGTACACAGGTAGTAAGTTTCCGAACATCGTGTTCTCTGATGTTCGGTCAAATTGAGCGATGCGTAAACTCCAAAACTAACCGTATTTAAATAACCGATCACACGTACGAGAATTTGAGCCTACGAACGGTCACTCGAGGTAATTTTCCATCTCGGGTATGAACTGTGATGGGAGCCACCGTGGTGCAATTGTTAGCATGTCCGCCTTGCATACAAAGGGATTATGGGTTCAATCCCAAATTCGACCAAACACAAAACTTTTTTCAACGGTGGATTATCCTCTCCCAGTAATTCTGATGACATTTCTGAGAGTTTCAAAGCTTCTCTAATGCGCCGTCCAGACTATAAGTTTATCCGGACGACAGTGCACGTGTCGAACATATCCCAGATGGTGCCCACACTATAAGTGAAGTTTGACCGCATAATCGATATTGCTGGTTGTTAATGGGATCGATAACACATTTATCGAATATTTCATCGCCGACAATTCGTATCGATTGGTCACACTGTAAGATTCTTTTCAAACACAGACATTCCGCCCGGATAAACTTATAGTCTGGACGGCGCATAACTGGTTCCATCTCAATGTGGAACGTCGTTGCGATTCGACTATAAAAGGGAGGTCCCTTGTCATTGAGCTAAACAGAATCGGGCAGCACTCAATGATAAGAGAGGAGTCCACCACTGTGGCATCACAATATCGGACAGCCACTATACTTAACCTAATGGACTGTGATGCACCGCCGATAGCGGCTCTTCAATCTTTAACATCGAGGCTGGCGTCCAACTAAATGCGAAATAATTTTCCTTCACAAGAATGGTATGGACAGCTATGTCAAGCCCAATTCGACGTATGGGGAAACGATTTTGGAAGTAGTAGCGGAAGCCCTGCCAGTGGTTTAACGGGACGGGGACAGTTGTGACATCCTGAAACCCATTCCCTGAGATATCACGTTGCTTCTATTCCATCACTCCCCTTACGGGGACATCACTCCCCTTACGGGGACATCACTCCCCTTACGGGGACATCACTCCCCTTACGGGGACATCACTCCCCTTACGGGGACATCACTCCCCTTACGGGGACATCACTCCCCTTACGGGGACATCACTCCCCTTACGGGGACATCACTCCCCTTACGGGGACATCACTCCCCTTACGGGGACATCACTCCCCTTACGGGGACATCACTCCCCTTACGGGGACATCACTCCCCTTACGGGGACATCACTCCCCTTACGGGGACATCACTCCCCTTACGGGGACATCACTCCCCTTACGGGGACATCACTCCCCTTACGGGGACATCACTCCCCTTACGGGGACATCACTCCCCTTACGGGGACATCACTCCCCTTACGGGGACATCACTCCCCTTACGGGGACATCACTACCCTTACGGGGACATCACTCCCCAAAATACTCCATTTTTGGCGATGAAGCTCTGTCAAGGACTAGTGTTTATCGATGGTATGGTGAATTCAATCGTGTTCGTAGTTCAATTCAAGACGAATTTCGTGAAGGTTGTGCAAAATCAGTTGTTTTTCCGGAAAAAGTTGATGCTATGCGCCAACGAATATTCCCAGATGTTTTAGGCATACTATCTACTATGTGGCAACTCCGCACTATGTGCACTCCATTGTGTAATTGTTTGTTTTATACATTTCATATTGGCCCTTATTATGTTCCATCATCAACTTCATAGTTGTGGTTGTTTTTCACTCTGCTAATAGGATGGGGGAAGAAAGGGCACTTTGTGACTAGTATCGTATTCATCATAAACTACAACAACAATAACAACATTTCGAAAGCAAGACGATCAGACGTATGTATTAAGTATGCGTTTGCTCTATACATTTGTCTGTCCACCCTGCTGTTATTATTCAACGAAAGAAACTTCCATAATGAGCAGTTGCAGTTCCCATCGTAAAGATTGTACACAACGACGAGCAAGAGAATTTTTATCCCACGGTCTCATAAGTGGAGGTGACAGATGTTCACAGTTCATGCATTTATGGTGTTCGAATAAACCAACGATGTGGTATGATTGGTGTGCTGCGAACTTCAATGTGTGGTGTGTGTTGTTCTTGTGCTGTGACTGCTGCTACTCAAAGTTCTCCTTCCTGAGTTCATTCAGGTTATTCTGGAAATTGTTTCTGTGTCTCTTTTGAATTGCCTCACTAGAAAATCTCTAATTGATTGCAAGTTACTTACAAGAAGAACATATTCCATTTTCTCCTCCCTTATTAATATTTCCGAATTGTGGTCACTCCATCAAATAATTTGAATTCCCGTTGTGTTGTATCAGGTGTATTGAAGCTTTTTGGGGATTGTCAAAATTTTAGCATGCGCCCACAGTCTGGTCACGTGTGTGCCACACTCAGGCCTGATGATGCAGACACGTGAGGTCGAATTTGGTTGGCCCACAGGAGCGTAAATTTATTATTTCTTGTTTTTTTTTTTTCAATTACTGTTACTTCGCTAAGACACGTGCATTTCGCTGATTGTTATTTGCGTTAGTTTTAAATAATATTTGATAGAGATACAGATTTAAACTTTTGCCTAAAGGCAATAGAAAATAAAGTGTGGACACTTGCCATATAAAGGAAAAGGTAGACATATAATCCTGAATGGAGATTGGTTAATGGTTTATTGGACCCAAATTATCGCTTGCGTAACGGCAATTTTCTTGAGGGAGGCAGGCTATTTTTCATGAGTCACGAAAATGTATGTGAGTCTCCAGAGTTTCGTGAGTCACGCCATTTGTGTGTGCTAGAACATTCATCTGATCGTGAGTATGTATGAATAAAAATGTTCCACTCGTGAGTACGGATTCTTATTTCGTAGGTGTACGTGAGTCCTAACAAAAGTATCGTGATTCTAGATTAAATTCCCGTTAGTCCATCCTCAATCAGGTCATAAAGGACCGCCAAAATATTTATGAAAAAATTCACGGTTTCACATTAAACTTATATGGATGACAAGCTTTTCTAGAATGTCAAGAAACTAAACTGCAGGGGAGTTACCAAAAATAGAAACCTATTCTCAGTTAACAACTTGGTAACATTCGATTTCGATGTCTTGATATAGGGTACGTATGACGAGAAGGAACCAAATTGACATTACTACTATAGATTTGGATCATTACCCCTTGACAACGGTTCAAATTCGTTATCGCTCACAACATTCTTTTGCAGAGACGAAGATGGAACTCGAAAGATACCAGGTGGTGAGGATATAAAGGGTGATACGGTCAAAATTTGGTCAAGGGAAAACGCGTGTAAATCGGTGAAATCGTTTATTTAAAAAATCAAATTAAATTTCTTTTTCAAGTTCAATTAGTATAAAATTTAGGAAAAATATTCAGTTAGGCTTTCGCTTTTCCAAATCCGAATTGCCGGGCCTCAAGCGTGACACCTGCCATCAGATTTTGTACAGCCACCTTGTCCACCTTCTTCGCCGCAGAAAGCCAGTTTGCTTTGAACTGCTGCTCGTCCTTAGCAGTTTTTTGGTCTTCTTTAGGTTCCGCTTGACAATAGCCCAGTATTTCTCAACTGGGCGGAGCTCTGGCGTGCTGGGAGGGTTCTTGTCCTTGGGAACCACCTGCACGTTGTTGGCGGCGTACCACTAATGTCAAGATGCCAACTCCGGCCAAAACAGTACGGAACAACCGTGTTTCTTCAGGAAAGGCAGCAGACGTTTATTCAAACACTCTTTCACGTAAATTTCTTGGTTGACAGTCCCGGAAGCTATGAAAATGCTGCTTTTCAAGCCACAGGTACAGATGGCTTGCCAAACCAGATATTTCTTTGCGAACTTTGACAGTTTTATGTGCTTGAAAATATCTGCTACCTTTCCCTTTCTTTTTGCCGTATAAAACTCCTGTCCCGGAAGCTGCTTGTAGTCGGCTTTGACGTAGGTTTCGTCATCCATTACCACGCAGTCAAACTTCGGCAGCATCGTCGTGTACAGCCTCCGGGATCGCACTTTGGCCGTCGTATTTTGTTTATCATCGCGATTTGGAATCACTACCTACTTGTAAGTCGATAGTCCGGCTCGTTTTTTGACTCGATGCACGGTTGTAGACGATACACCCAGCTTATTTGCGGCATCTCGGAGAGAGAGGTTAGGGTTTCGCTTGAAACTACCGGCAACTCTCTTTGTCGTCTCAGCGGCTTCCGGTTTTCGATTTCCCCCCGATCCAGACTTCCTGGCTGTCGACAAATGTTCCCCAACATTTGGCAACTTTTAGCGATTTTGCCAGCTTTGCGTGCGAGTAGCTCGGATTTTCGCGATGCGCGAGCTAAATTTTGATACGCTGCTCTTCTTGCTTGGACGGCATTTTGGCAACTGAAGAGTGAATTCCAAAATCAAAATAGGAGCAACATTCTACACACACACACCTTCAAAATGAGGGGTGTTCAGTTTTTTTAAATGCAAAATTGAAAGAAATACGTCAAGTTTATATTGACCAAATTTTGACCGTATCACCCTTTAGCGAGACAATTTTTCCGAACCGCTGGTAACCGAAAGCACCGATATCCGCTAACCGAGAGTACCAATATAACTGATCGGGCGATCAAACGATGTCTGTGCGAAACAATGCGTCAAATGGAACAGTAGTCTTGATGACAAAAAAAAAGAGAAAAAAGAGAGACTAGATATACCGAAACAAGGAATATCCGGACTATTACGAAAAACTTTCTTTTGTAGAGACGAAGATGGAAATCCAGTGAATTATACAGAGTGCTGAAGAAATAGCAAATCCTCTTTTTCCATATTGCTGGTACCCAAAATCAGTGAGCTGTTGAAACCATAATTGATCTGGTGTCTGTTTGATTTTAGTATCACTAAAAAAACTATACGAATCGATAACGCAAGCTATAAGGGTTTTCCCGTCCCTTTTCGAGCAAACACCAAATAGTTTTTTTAGCGATGGATTATCCCCACGCAGTAATGCTGATCACATTTCTGAGTGATTCAAAGCTTCTCTAAGTGGTTTCACTGCAATGTGGAACCCCGTTCGGGCTCGGCTATTAAAAGGAAGTCCCTTTTCATTGAGTCAAACATAGAATCGTGCTGCTCAGTGATACGGGAGAAGCTCAACATTATGGTACTACAATGGACTTAATGGTCTACGTGAGCCTGAGATATTGGGCTGCGCCGAATAGCCACCGTAAAAGTTGGGTATAGGGAGTATGAGTACATGCAATTGCACAGATTACAATGGACATGACTTATTTTTTCAGAACGGATGAAGTTGCTCGAAATGAAGCCCGACCGAAGTAATGGTATGCACTCCCGCAAAAGGATTTGACTTGCACTCGAGCTTTATAGAAATTTTTTATACGCCATTCTGTTTTATCTACAGATCGTGATCTGTTTGAGCTAGCAAAGTATGCCCCTTCAACGTCCTAGCTAGAGTGGAATAAAGATATTAATGAGATTGCTGAGCAGTTTGACATTTATTCAATAAGACGAAATTTATCTAAGGAACTTTAAAAATAACCATAAAGTAAGATTTGCAACATCTGGGAAAACTATAATCTTTTGACATTCCGCCAACAACTTTCAAACTTCAGCTTCGTGCGAAAGTACATAGGATAATTTTGATAATTAATCCAATTCCTACACGATTCAGTTTACTATGACAAATTGCTCAAAATCAAATCAATGTTCTTACATTCATTGTTGGCCTTAACGCATTACGAACATGTTCTAAAAGAAATTATATTCCCACGCATATTGGAATTGGTTGTGTTTCAAACACCATTCATTTAGGGGTTGTTGCATTACAGTTGGAATTGTTGTTCAATTTACTATCCAACTAACACCCTTAGTATAAAAGGAGGTAGATTTAGCCATACACTATCATTCTCATTGCAAACTCCGTAAGAAACACAACACAACATTTGCAGAGCTAGAAATAATGACACCTCAAATGGAGTACCTTTCAAAAACTCAACATTACCTTAAAGTAAAGAAACCTCAGTTGGAACGTGAAAGGCGTGCACGTATTAACAAGTGCCTGGATCAACTTAAAGAATTGGTAGCAGAATTACAAGGTGATGATAGCATTTTGCATTTGGATAAAGCTGAAATGTTAGAAGCTGCTGTAACTTTCTTGAAACGGGATCATAAGAAATCTAAAAATGTGATTCCTATTGTACCTCTGGATTCATTCCGCCATGGCTTTATGAATGCCGCTAATGAAGTCTCCCGTGTTATGGCTGCTGTTCCTGGCATGAATGTGGAGTTAGGAAAATCTGTTATGATTCATTTGGGTTCTGAATATAATCGCTTGTCATCAAAATCACCAATGTCAATGAATGACAGAGTCAATTCTGCTCCTCTGTCGCCTGCTTCTTCGGGTTATCACAGTGATGATTGTGATGAAAGCTCTTTGACACCTCCTCAAAAAACTGAGACCATTTGGCGTCCTTGGTAAACATAAATTCTAAAAAAAGGATAATTCCCTCTAGTGTTAGTGGAGAAAAGAAATTCGGAGCTTTAAGTTGAGGGATGTATCATCCCAAATACTGCGATATGCATTTGATCTGTGATAACCAAATTAATTTTAAATTGTTTTTAAATTCTATAAAAATTATTTTGTTATTTATTAATTAAAAAAAACTGGACACAAATTAAACATATGGACATTTGTATTTCAAGGGGTTTTGAGTTACTAAGCGGCTTTGCCAACATTTTATGTGGGTGTAGGAATATTTTGTGAATTGCGCACAAATTTAAGTAGATGATATCCGTCAAATATAGTAGATATAATCTTATAGATATAGCTGTAAATGCCTTTTCAAATTCGGATTTAGACGAATTTGTAGAAAAAAGTACTACTTATAGAATGTTGGCAAATAATACATCATATTTGGGCCGAACAGTTAAACTAGATGACTTACAATGACCATGGATGCAGCGGATTATTAATGTCAAGTGAGTGTGGGAAATGCGGTTCTAGATATATGTATTAAGGACATCAAGGACTAAATAAAGGCAGGGAAGCCTTACCAAATAGTTGTGAATAACCAAACAATGAAATTTAATGAAATTGAAGTCGTCCCGTCGGGTGTGCATCAGGGTAGTCATTTGGACCAATCCTATTTTTATTGTTTATGAACGATTTACCCCAATCCATAGTTAATTCTAGGATTTTAAGTATATGGATGATGTGAAAATTTTCTTCTCGGCTGATAGCTCAGAGGAGTCTTGGTTCCTATAAGATGATCTGAATCGAACTGGTGGAGGATTAGTTAAATGGATATGAATCTGAGGAAATGCAAACATATGCGATTCTTCAAGCCAAACCTACGAGTATTGATTTTACATTTGGTATTTGCGGCTAGCTTTTGGAGGATGTAGATTCATTTGTAGATCATGTTTCGGAAGGGGCGGGAATGTGGGCTTTGGGTCCATTCGAAAAAAAAAAAAAATATAGTGAACATGAAATAGAAGGTTTCATAAAGCGTTGGGCGAAAGAATTCTCGTATCCTGCCGTTACCAAGCGGCTTTTTACCTCCCTTGTTAGACCAATTCTTGACTATGGCACTGCCATATGTGATCCGCAGTACGAGGTGTATATTGAAAGGATTGAATATGTTGTTAAGGTTTCCGACTCTTAGGAGCCGAAGGGCGATATGATATGATAATCTCAAAGATTTTGAGTGGAGACTTTCCTGTCTTGAACTAATATCCAGAATTGTGATTGAAGGCCCCTATAGGCCATCCAGGAATTATCGGTTCCTCTTTATTAAGTTTCAACGTTCCAATTACGCGTTGTTTGAACCTTTGCGAAGAATGTGTGTTGATTTGAATTTAACGTAGATAATAATAATAACATATATCTTGATGTCGGCTTCAACCACGCCATGTTCCCTACGTAATGGGGAAGTGACCCCCCACAGTCGGAAGGGGCGGGAAAGTGGGCTTTGGGTCCATTCGAAAAAAAAAATATTGAACATATACATTAAATCATTCACGAATATTTGGATAAGCCAAAGCAATTTGCACAATGGTTGCCGCGCGAGTTTACTTTGACCAAAAGCAAAAACGATTTGATTCGACATTTCATTCCGTTGGTGATAATTTTACACGATGAACCAGATCAAAGGCGCCGAAAGGCAATGGCATCATTGTTTTCGTATCAGTATGGATACATTTTCATTGAAGACCTTGAAGAAGGATGATCCTCCAACAGAGACTATTTGATAGCATTGATGGAGTGTTTGAAAGACGAAATTCCCGAAAAAAGACCAAATTCGAATAAGAAGAAAGTGATGGTTCATCAAGACAATGTATAGTGTTACAAGTTATGAATAGGTCTTCCAATTGCTTTCCCTGTCCCTTATTAATTCTAGTAGCAATATGTGTTAGGCCGAAAGCTTCAATTTATCTATCATTGTAAAAATCCTCTAAACTTGCATGCCAAAGTAAAACATTATTATAATTTTTTTTTAAATTTATATATTGGTGTAAAAATAAAAAATAGTATTCTTCATTGTTAACAATCATTAAAGCTTTTGTTGTTTCTTAAACATAACTTAAAATTAATTTGGTTATCACAGATGAATTGTCTATCGCAGTTGGGGTGTTTAAATTCTAGTAATGCATGGTTTTCACATTCACCATGGACGCCAAACTGAGGTTTTTGCTGGAGAAGCTAAAGAGCTGTCATCGCAATCATCACTGTGATAACCAGAAGATGCCGGAGACATAGGAGCTGATGAGATGATCTCTTTACGATCGAGAGAGGATGATTCCGATCTTAAACGATTATATTCACTTCCCAAATGAATCATAACAGATTTACCCAATTGGATATTCATGCCTGGAATAGCGGCCATAACACGAGAGACTTCATTAGCTGCATTCATATAACCATGGCAGAATGAATCCATCGGTACAATGGGAGAAGAAATCTTGGGTTTCTTTACTTCTTTTTTCATGAAAGTTACAGCGGCTTCGAGCATTTCAGCTTTATCCAAACGCAAGATTGAATCATTGCCTTGTAATTCAGCAACCAATTCTTTCATTTGATCCAGACACTTATTGATACGAGCACGTCTTTCACGTTCCAATTGGGGTTTCTTAACTTTAAGGTAGTGTTGAGTCTTTGAGACGTATTCCATTTGAGGAGCCATAGTGTATAACTTGTGTAGTTTGATGTGTTTGCTACGACGTTAATGTTACAAATGATAACTGCCTTCTAGATGCATACTGCTTTTATACTCTCCGTCGTGGATGGACGAGCACAAATGTTCTAATAGAGTTCAAACCACCCTTAAGTATCTGTTAAGTGGATAATGGAAAGGTGTTCTATCTAGCCACCTTAGAGCGTGGGAATATAAGAATTTTCCAACAGAACGTGTTGAGAGTGTGTTAAGGATCAAAACGTAGATCAAAAAATCTTATGTGTAATTTAGGGGGTTTTGTTGACTATAAGAACTCTATCAATAAAATTTAAATCATTTCTATTGTAACTATGTGTAATTCAGTCACTTGAAAAACTAATTTTCTATGATCGTAGTATTATGGAAAATATTTCAAAACTTTTTGATAATGTATTGGAAAGAGTTTAAATGTTACAGGAGGAAGATTTTATGCACCAATATTTAAGGCGACAGTTTGCAAATCTAGTTGTTTGGATGGCTTTTTAATTGAACTGTTGGAATTTTATTTTCTCTTTGATATAAAATCTAAACAGCCATTGACTTCCTACACTTTTCCTCCCAGGTAGTGGGCCACTTTCTTATAAAATCAGGTAATAATGTTTCGTACTTATGTTTATAATATGCAAGTTCTTATCGATATTTGGATATACTTTCATGGACGAGAGCTTGTTGCTTTTATAGTCCTATATGCGCTAGAGAGTTATTAACCTGTATTCACATCTGCCAGAGGGTGACGTGTGTAACGTAGGTTATTTACCGATTGCACGCACGCCGACCACGGTTTAACACCAGGTTATTAAGAGTTGCGACGGCTGCGCTTCGTTTGGCTAACCAATACTGGCCTGCCATTGGAGGTCATTTTCCACCGGTGATATTTACGATTGTTGTACTCAAAGAACAACTTTGTAGCTGTCAGTTTCCTTATAAATCCCGTTCAGACTTGTCTCAACCGCAGGGTATCTGCTTTAGAAGCTACATCTACACCTAGCGCTTTGGGTGGTGAAGCCCGGCCTGTAATTTCCTGAGGGATTGATGTATATCTATGATATGATGGTTTGGATGGGAAAACAAGCCAGAAATTACTGGTTTGATGATCGTGGGAGTACAGAGGTATAACATTGATTCAGTTCTGAGGAGTGATCGCCAATTGATATCGGATGATTCCTGTCTGCATCATAAATGGCAGTGGCGTGGATAGTGATCTGAGCAGTGCTCGCTGCATAATTTATGTCTGTGTATCAAATTATAGTCACTTAAAGAACCTGTCGCGACACCGAGAATTGTCCAATAATTGGCTGTGAGTATTGTGACAGTTGCCTGCATACTTCTGTAGTCCATGTAGTGAAACAGTGTGGCACAAATTTATCGCAGCGAAAATATTGGTAATGATTTCTTTGAAGACAACTGGCAAACAAATGGTTGTGTACCGCCCACAATTGACTATCCAGCTTTGTTCTATTAGTACGATTGCGAGTTTTTCTGAAAAGAAACAGGCGAGCGTTTGGAAGTGCTTCGTACGCGAGCAATTTTGTTGGACTTGGCTCGTCTTGAAACATGGTCCACTGCTGTTTACTTTGGGGCTCATACGCGTAAATTCTTGATTTGATTTATAACTGTCGCAATGTCGTAGACATGTTTCGAAGCACCCCGATTTTATTTTTGGAGCTTTCCTTTCTAATCGACACGAGCCTTCTTTTGTTTGAGCAAATTGTTGACAAATTGTGGGATCCAACGCGAACAAATTCTTTTAACGGTAATGAAATATTGAGTCTATGCTGACTCTCAATTTCACGATAGATCACATGACGATTTTGCAATATCAGTTGGCGCACATCATCAATGGTTTGCCAATCAACAATTGATTTTGGACGATCTTCACGAAATTCGTCTTGTAGTGAACTACGACCTCGGTTGAATGCAACATACCATCGATAAACACTGGTTCTTTACGGAGCTTCATAGCTTAAAATTAAATTAGTTCATCAATGCACTGTGTTATTGAGTTAATTCACGTCGAAAGTTGTAAAAAATAATCGCACGAAAATGTTCAAGATTTAATTCCATTTTTTGGGCGAGATGAATATTTTAAGTTGCTGTAAACAACACAAATGTCAAAAGTTCTGAGATTGTATGCTATACAATCTTAACACCATCAGGAGAGAGAGGATTCGATAATAATGTATTCTGCTTTCTGGTAAATTCTTTGTTTTCCTAGACGCGGCTCCGACTTGTTATTGTCTGTGTTACGGAAAAATAAAATTGTGGTCCATCATAATTTCGATCTGACAATGTCTAAAAGCAGAACATTTCTATTGAGTGAGTACATAACTTCCGTTTATGACCATCGGCAATGGATAATATTATAGAACTTTATCAGATTTAGTAGAAACAAGTTAAAAACTATCTGT
The DNA here is from genome assembly GCF_050003625.1 of Haematobia irritans. Lineage (NCBI taxonomy): Eukaryota > Metazoa > Arthropoda > Insecta > Diptera > Muscidae > Haematobia > Haematobia irritans. Next base: position 11,640,474 of record NC_134397.1, read on the forward strand.
GATTCATTCAAAGGGTCTATCTTCCTCGGTCGGATAACATGTTGAAGCTTCATTACCCCGTACACACAACACCTCGTACGTACGTTCTAGATGATAATCCACGTATATAGGTCTGTAAAAAACATACATATATACTCCCCCATTCAGTTTGGCCCCCGCCAATTTTAAGAATTGTACACGGCTACAACTGTCTGCCACATTCCCAAAAAAGAGTTTCTTTCCCGACATTCATGTTAGTTACTTTTTAAAGATATACCAATAAGAATGTTAATTTAGAAAAAATAACGCATTTGTTTAAAATGTCTTTTCTTAGTTTATATTTGTGTTTTTTCTCTTAAAAAATATTAAAGCTTTGTTTTTTTCTCTTAGAATAAATTTATAAGTAATTTTTGTTATCACAGATGTATATATCAGTCTCACAGTTGTGCTCCAGTTCATATTAAAGCTCTCGATTGCAAAGTTGGCAAAATGTTAACATTTCCCATTCACCATGGACGCCACATTGGTGTAGTCTTAGCTGGAGATGTTGAAAAATTTTCTTCACATTCATCACTGTGATAACCCGATGATGCTGGAGACATAGGAGCTAAATATTCCTCGTTGTTTTTCTCGCTTACTGGTGTTGTCATTTGCAATAAACGATTGTATTCGCTGCCCAAATGAACCATAACAGCTTTTCCCAATTGGACATTCATACTAGGAGTAGCAGCCATAACACGTGAAACTTCATTGACAGCATTCATATAACCATGACGAAACGAATCCATGGGTACCATAGTGGGGGCGGCATTAAATTGTGGTTTCTTCACTTCGTTTTTCATAAAAACTACAGCAGCTTCCAGCATTTCGGCTTTGTCCAGGCGCAATATATTGTCATTGCCTTGGAATTCGGCTACTAATTCTTTGAGAGTATCCAAACACTTGTTGATGCGAGCACGCCTTTGACGTTCCAACTGAGGTTTTTTCACTTTAAGATAATGTTGGGTTTTTGAAACGTATTCGATTTGAGGAGCCATTACTGTTTATTTTGTGGTGTTTCTTTCTTCGAAGTTGATGTCAGAATGATTTCTCGTTGGAATACCAAAGTGTCTTTTATACCAGACAGTTGATTTGGTATCACAAAACAGAGCGAGCAGACTTAAGGCACACGCATGAACAACCCCTAAGTATTTTGGTATTTTCAATAGAGAGAATGAATAGTATATTAGGCTCAATCGGATTTTTGATTTTTTTGCTTAGTGAAGATTTTTTGGATTGCCTCTTGTTGATAAATTGAAAAAAAGAGAAAAGTGTCCAAATGATTCTATAACTACTGCGAACGCGGGCCGTTTGGGAGTGGTTCGTTTAGAAGAACCCTATCTGATATGCTGCCTAATATAGAGGTTCCCTCTTATAACGATATACAATAGGCTCCAGATTATGCAGTTTGAACCTGACTTTTCTGGGGGTTCAATTTCTACGGGCGCAAGTTCTTCAGGGAGTGCTGCAGAAGCATCTGTTACCGTTGTGAGGACGACATTTCAACATGTTTACGCTACTCCTCCGCGTATCGTGTCCACACTGATAGTGCTCAGTTCAATGCTGACGGGAAAAATTGTCTTGTTATCTGCTCCCAGGAAGTACTGCAGAAGAAACTGTTAATGTTCTGAGGACAGGTCTATGCTACTTCTCCGCGTATCTCTAGTGTACGCACCGAGTTTACCAAATATCATTGGTTGAATGACTACTAATGCGATGAATAGCTTACCTTACTGATACACGATAATTTGCAGCCTTCGAGAACCTGTTCGGATAAATCAGCCATACTTCCCCAAAGGCGATTGAACTTGTTTCATCTCTCCTGCCACGATTCTAGAGATCCTTCAGAATACAGCTGTCCCCAACTTAACCATACCTGAGACTATGTTACATTGCTGCATTGCTCTCCAGACTCACAAAGTTGGTGCTCTATCGTTCGTGCACTGAACAGTGATTAAGATGAGATGTATATTGTTCTGCAGTTTTGCAGATTCAACGTTGATGGATAGTTTTTGGAAATTTCACCGTAATGTTTGGGAGGTGAAGTGCTGGTTAGTTGAGTGAATCCAAAGAAAATTTAAGGATATTGTTAATGAATTGTATCCCCGCTAAATTCGGATGTTTCAACATTACCATTCAAATGACCTTGTGGGCGCTTTGAGATAAATTGTAGCTCGGAGATCACCAAAGTTTTCTGTATCGCTCTCTCATTTTCAGGATGCCCGATAAATTGCCGGTTAAAAAGTATCGCACGCCTTTGCTTGCGCTCAAGAATTCCTTCATAGTATTCGACAACTTACCTGTACATGCTACTATGTTACATTGCTTCAATTGCTCGGGCCATGCGTTTATCTTGTATTCATCGATTCCCTTATTGCTTCCAAGATTCTCTTTTCTGATTTTGGGATCATCAAGGTTATTGCGGGGAATCTGATCACGTTCGCCTGGGAAGCCAGCTATTTGGAAATTGAATTTAAATGAGGAATTCGACGATCATATATGAGGCGAGAGCCTACTACTGGGGAGAGCATTATAGTTCACTGAAGTGACGATAGAGTTGCCATAGTGGGCTTTCTCTCTGGTTGAAAAATATCCAGCATTCAATAGTTATGAAATCGGCAGTTGAAAATTATGGAAAGCGGCAACGCTGATGGTATTTGGAAGGCTCCAGCAATCACCCATAATTCTTGTAGACTCCTCGTTCTTCATCCATCAATTTGCTCTGCCAATAGGATAGAATAGGAACTTTACAAACATACATAAATAATCCTATGTTATTTATGTATGTTTGTAAAGTTCTCCGTTGCAAGTAGAAGTCTAACGGGCCGTACATTCTAAGAGTATTCTTAGAATGTGCGGCAGGTTCCCGATCTGCCAATTCTATATGCTTTCCGAAGGAGAACAGGTGCTCAAACGTTGCTCGACAAGTTGTGGAATTCTTTCTCGTGGATTTAATCTGGTCATGGAGCTTCTAGTTCACCTCTTTATTCAAAGACTCCCATTTTTGTGTGTTTAAAAGGTAAATTTTCGTGTGTTCCTTAAAATCCATTTTTACTAATAATATACAATACAAGGCGTTCTCCATTTCAAGTAGAAGTCCTAATGGGCGCATATTTTAAGAGTATTTTTGTAATGTGCGGCAGGTTCACGAGCTGTTAATTCTCCGTGCGTTCAAAAGGGGAACAGTTTCTCAAACGTTGATCGACGAATCGTGGAATTATTACTCTTGGACGTGCTACGTTAAATCATATTTACGACCCAGAAGTAAAATGCAAGAAAGATACACCCTAATATACAATACAAGACGTCCTGACACTCGCACTGAATGCAATTACGTAGCGTGTTGAGAGTGTGCTGCAAGTGAGTACAAATAATACCAAGGCAATAAAAGAGCGTGTGTATGAGAGAGATTGAGCGTGAGTCAAAGTGAAAAATAATACAGCAGAGAATAATATGATTACGTGTTTTGGAAACTTAATTCTTATTTGACACTGCCGGCGAAAGACTTTAGATATAATAATCCATAGACTTTAAATATAATAATCCATGGAATTGAATATAGTTTCGAGAGGTTTTTAGCAAATCTGTTCTCCGCTAATAGTAAACATATTTAGAAGTTAACACGGCTAATATAGTGCGTAACAGCAGTAAGTTGTCGAAGTGCTGCAAAGGTACCACACCAACCACCATGAATGTTCTACCATACACAATATTCCATGACAAGTTATGCATGTTAAGCTCGTGGCTCAGTAGGCATAAAGTTGCTGTGCCATGTCAGCCACACCACCATCATAATCATTACCAACGTCAACAATACACAGCCACCGAGGAGTGTATACTGCAAAGCATCAACTACCACATGGCATGCAATATGAGGAGCTTGCTGCTCTTAGCTCTTATTGGAGATAAGCACACATACACAGCATAACCAGGGGCTAGGCGTGTTGTACGCAGCCCTGATGTGTGGCAGAAGCAGGAAAAAATAAAGGCAGGTGTTCTCATCGCGTGGGAAACGCACGACAAAATTGTTTCTCACGTTTCTAAAAGCCAGAGTCCAACTAGCTCTGGCAGCATTTCATATCATAGTGGCTGGCCGATAATCCAAATAGACTGATACCAAACCAAAAGAGCCAAACATGAAGCATTTGTCCGAGTAATCATATAGCCTTCTATTTGCTTGTTTCCTATGGTCTGATGGTATTTTCTTCGTTTGTCGAAATATCCTTCAGGATGCTAACTATAATCCTTAAGAAAATAAATTAATGGGCTCTTAGACATTTTTGGTCTGTGGGAAAAAATCTTTTTCTCATCGATCTGAATTGCATAGTTCTCGAATATTTATCATAGAAAAGGATCATTTCTCTTCCTTTAAGAAAATTCTATTAACAATGAAGGTGGCCGTCCGTCCATCTGTCTGTCTGTCCTTGTAGTTATTCGCCTGTCGTCTTTCTAAAGGAGCGTAAAAACCTGCTACCTGCTCCGAGACAATAGTCTCGACTCATCTCATTTGGATGTTGTGTCCCAAAAACATTCCCACACTTTACAATTTCCTTTGATTTTTCTTATCCTGTTTCTCTTGCAACTCTTATTTAACAACTGTATGGGCTCACAGAGACAGACCAACTCGAAGAGATGCTGAGTATAAAAGCCTGCACTCTCACTGACAACAGCATCATTTCGATTTTGTCTTCCTTAGAAAACACAACTACTTCAGTTTTCATTTCAATCAAAAATAAAATTTAAACGTACAGTCCACAAAAAATGGCTCCTCAAACTGAATTCGTTTCAAAAACTCAACACTATCTTAAAGTAAAGAAACCTTTGTTGGAGCGTCAACGCCGGGCTCGCATGAACAAGTGTCTGGATGCTTTGAAAGAATTGGTTGCCGAATTCCAAGGTAGTGATGAAATCTTACGCATGGACAAAGCTGAAATGTTGGAATCTGCATTGGAATTCATGAAGACTCAAGTGAAGAATCAACAAATTGCAGTTAAATTACCGGCAATGGTTCCCATAGACTCTTTCCGCAATGGTTATATGAATGCCGTAAATGAAGTATCACGTGTTATGGCAGCCACCCCTGGCATTAACATAAACACAGGCAAGGCCGTTATGACACATTTGGGGGCAGAATTTAATCGTTTACTGCAGCAAACAACAGTACCAGTTGTTCATGACAGTGCCACCACATCCGCCTCCACATCAGCAGCTATTAAGGCTCCCTTAAGTCCTGCTTCCTCTGGCTACTGCAGTGACTCGGAGGATCACCAATCGTCCCAAGGTTCTCCTGCTTCCCACCAATCTATGTGGCGTCCTTGGTAATCCACATCAAAGAAATCTTAGTTTTTAAATTTAGCAACGACAGCTTTAAACTAAATGTCAGTCTTCCTAAAACTCGTAATTTTATAACAAACAAATGACTCCCTTTATTGAGTTTACTCTGTGATAGAAAAGTAATGTAAATTGGCTTTATTAGATTTTTATGAAATAACTGTAATCTAAGAACATTTTTAAATATTTATAAATTGTGTAATGTTATAAGAAAGCTTTAATTGTTTTAAGTTAGTATATTTTCTTAAGACTTGTTAGTGTAAGAAACAAAATTAATTAAAAAAAACAACACATTTTAAACATAATATCAATTCTTTTATTTTTGGTTTTAAATTGGAAATTCTTCAATTCATTGATTATAGCAAATTGGGTAGTGGGTTTCTTAAAGAAATTAGATTCAAAACAAAAGTTGACTCGGATCTAAAAAAAATGTTACCTTCAGTTCAAAATTTAAATTACAACTCGAATTCGAGACGAGGTAAACGTGAGATGAAGATCATTTATAGAAACCTGCGGTTATTTTTAATAATATTAAAAAAATGCTTAGTTCTAATGAGTTTGTTTGCAGTCATTCTAATGTCTTGGTATTGAGTCCCCGTTCTGGTTTAGAATTTGCAAAACGCAAATTTTTTGTTTTGTCAAATATGCTAGTGTAAATTAAAATTTTCGATCGTCAGAATAGTATATTGAATTAAAATTGTTTGTAGTAGTATTTATAGTAGAAACGAAAATCATCGAATTTACGGTCGATTTTAATAATATGAAACATTTGTTTCAGATATTTTAGGACAAATTGATATCTATTTGAAAGTCGAATCACTAAGGACAAAACGCCTTAATTGAGAAGTTTATCGACTTTTGGTCAAGGAAATTGTTTATGAGAGAAATGTTGCCTCAAATAGCTCAAATAGCTTTCGTACCCAGCAAAAAAAGCGTCGCCAAAAAAGTAATGAAAATGTTCTTTTTGGATCCGGAAGTGGTGCAAAGTTGACGCAGAAGCGATGAATTTAACATGAGCTTGTCATAGGACGGAAGTCCTCCATTTCAACAGCCGTTGCACTGAATTTGCATCACTTCTTTAGGTGTGATCCGAATTCAATGTTTTGGATGAAAATTAAAAAAATCTTTTTTTGTGGCAAAATTTAAATGATTTGTACCATTTTATGAATTCTTACTCTGTTTTTAACTTATTTGAGAAAAAAGTTAAAATTATCCATTAAAAGTATGAAAATACCAAGTTATAAAAAATTGAATTAAAAGAACTTCCTGCACGGTTGAAAAAGACTGTTTTTCATATGTTTGGCTATAAACATTATATGTTTGGAACACAAATTTTTAAACACAATATTTTTGAGTGCAAGCATATAATGTTCATAAACTAGCATAACATGTTTGGGACATATATGTTAATATGTTAGAACGTATTATGTTTGGGACATAAAATGTTTGTAAATATAATATGCTTGAATGCAAACATATATTAATTTAGAAATAGCCTATAAACATATATGTGTTTAGTAGCTTGGAGCGCTATTTAACAGGGAGCGATATTGAATTAAGTTGGTGGTTGTTGCTTGTTATTACAAAATTAACATTTTATTTTTCCTTGGGCAATTGATCAGCTACTTCTTTGATCCTTACAAACTGTGTGGTCCGCTGTTCGAATCCCCGTCCGGCAAAAGGTAAAATTAAAATAAAATAAAAAATCATAAAATTGAATAATTTCTTCTACAATGTTTGTATTACAAAAAAGGTGCTAAGAACTAAAAAATCTCGTGGAAGTGAGAAAGATGTCGGGGAATATACAATTGGTCAGAAACAAAATTTTGAGCATTCAGGTCGAAAACCTATGTTGTTAGCACCTATATTACCTGTTTATTTTCATAATTCATTATGATTGTAAATATATAAATAAATAAATAAAATTTTGAGCACAATATTGTTTGGGAGAATTTTTTTTAAGCATATAATATTTTTGGGTGCAAAATGCTTCCAAACATATTATATGGTCACATAATAACATATTGTTTTTAGGAAGACAACATTATTGAATTTGGTTCAAAAATACAAAATGTTTGGAACATAGACTACCCAAACATATATTGTTTAGACCAATATGCTTTCAAACATATTATATATTGGTAGAGATCAAACATATAAATGTTTGGGCAATACCCAAAAATGTATATGCTTGAAGCAAAATATGTTTGGGAGTATATGTTACAGAAGCGATTTTTGTGAGGGTGTGGGTAGTTAAAATAAAGAACATCATTGGGAGTGCTTTTAAAGTTGTGCCTTTGGAAGAACTTTCAAATTGTTTTGCTGGGTATTTAAAGGACAAGTTATAAGTGATATAAGATTGAAAGTATTTTGAAGATTTTGCAGTTGATTATTTTTGTTTTTTAGCAGAATATCCGTGAATTATAATGAAGAATCTGTTTACATTTCGAATAGGAATGCATTGATACCAAAATTATTTCTTTGACCAAATCGATACATTTGTTAATTAGGCGTTTTGTCGACTTTATAATGGGTATCTTACATAATTTGTCCTAAAAGTCGGGAAAATAACTTCTAAATTATAAAAATCGCCCGTAGATATGCTGATTTTTTGTAATTTCACTATAAAGTTAAAGTATATTGGAAAATGGCATATGTCTTTCAAGACTTTATTTTAAAGGCGCTTTTTACCTAAAAAGTTAGAATAATTTATATTTGGAAATTGAAATTGTGGTTAACACTTTTTGTGAGGAACTTTGACACCATCTGATGCATATACACACAAAAAAATATTTTTTGTATTCAATCACGAAATCAATTGATCCAATAAATTTTTAATTGAAATGCCTTCAATCACAGAAATGATAGTACCGATTAAAAATTTATTGAAAGTCAATTAAAAAATTAATTGATATTACTAATTGTAAAATATCTTCATACAAGGCCGCTTCCTTAACTCGGAATAAATGCCACCATCATTAGTGTAAAGACAAATTCTTTGATAATGGGAGGCTTAATTTTTTAGTACATTATAGTAATCCACACTGAAAAAAGTATTGTCGTGAAGCCAACTATTTCTTGTTCTTACATAGAAGACGTAAAAGATAATTTTGTCTTAAACATATTATCCATACTTCACTGGACTTAAAAAAATTCAATGCACGTTTTTAGCTTGTAGAAAAATCAAAATATATCCAACCCTTTTTCTGAATCTTTTAATACTCTCCATCTTAATGGACAATTTCAATTCAATTTCTTCCTAATGAGCATTGTTTTCAGTTCTGGTGACTTTCTTTTTCTTTTCTTTTAAAGCCAGCCGTTATTTCGTTCTTCAAATGCTACGTAATAATCCTTCCTTCCTCTTTCAAGGTATTCAATGAAAATAGGACCATGTTATCATTAGGGGTTTCCGCGCTTTGAAGAGAATGACTTGAACTTTCGAGTATAATAATAAGACCATGTTCCATCTTTGTTACAGATCAAAGCACCGACTTTCACAGAAGTTTCTCTTTTGAAGTTTAGTGTTAGGAAGTTCACCACTGTATGAAGTGAATAGTCTTAAGTGAGCCCGAAATATCGGGCTCCTACTTCACCTAATTAAAAATCATAGTATATATCTATATGTCAGATCGGGAACTTTCCAACTTGATATTAAATTTGTCATACAACTAAAAATCCTTAGTTCACATATATTTCAACTTCGACTTTTCAATATTCTCCAAAGTCGGTTTATCCAAAATGATGATTAAAACCCCAACTTTCTTTAAGATAGAAAAAAGAGGAATTCCTTTTTAGTATAACTTCGTTCAGGGAGAAGGCCTTATTTTACAACATTTAAAATTCAGATTGAAATGACGGTTACTTTTTTTTTCGAACCACCCTTAAGAAAAATGAGGTTGTGCACACCCAACTCAGCCTTTGCTTTGCGCAAGTGCAACCACCAGCAACCAATATTGCAACCTAATTTCCCTTAAAATCCTTTGCAAACACTTGTTCCTTTGTTGACCAAGCGTAACGAAGTGCAGTCCTTTAACAAAGTGATGGCATTTATTTCACAAAAAAAAAAAACTGACAAGAAACTCCTATTGAACGTTATTCCTTTGTCCTTTTACACATGATTTGATATCAAATCACAATGCATCGTCCTCCTCATTAGGGGTGGTTTGCACGTGTTCATCCATCCTTGGGAGAACTAGTTTTGAACGGATAACGGCAAAACACACAAATAAAAGGCTATTGACCAGGGGGTAGTTTTTTAATATCATTGAATATCGGGAGTATAACATGTCATTGTTTACTATCAGTTTTGGTGCTGGTGCACGTGTGATTTGATGATCCCTTTTTATCAGAAAGTAAGCAAGGCAGCAGCAATGGGCGGCCGAACAAGTGAAACAATGTAGAATAAATTGTGGTGGATTTTGTATAGAAGTCCTGTGGAATTTAGTAAAATATTATCGTACCTCTGTACGTGTTACTTGTGCCATATTGACAGATCCATCGTACAAGTGTAAAATTGATTGTTTATTTTAGATTAAATTCCTATGGTACCCAGATTTAAAACCAACATCATTGCTGATATTTTTTTACGGAGATCGTATAAATTCTCTTTGTTTGGTTTGGATATTTTTTTTATATTTATTTTGGTTTACTAAAGGATTCTTGGGACTGTATGGTAACATCACGTGTGGTAGTCCATTATGATGAGGGCTTCATAAATGCCATTTGGATTAAATGACACATAAGCCTTAAACGTGTAAAATGATGTGAATAATACCAACGCAAAGATTTCATTTACAGCAAGTCAAGAAGAAATAGAAAAATATACTAAAAAAGACCAACATGGTTAGGAAATTGAGACAAGTGTATGCACTAGGGTCTCCTCTATTTAATTGTTTGTTATTTTAGAAAAATGTCACGCCGCCTTATTCCCCTTAGACTTAGACATGTCTTGTCTTTACTTGCATGCCTTGCCAAGGGCAAAGGAGGTGAGAATGATGTTTGGTGTTTATCAAAAGGTCTGTCTAGAGTTCTTAAGGTTTCTGTGTTGATAAACATACCAACGATAAAGGGATCATAAATGCACTTTAATGAATGGATTTGGTTGTATTTTCTATATTTTCTCCCCCATCTTGGTATGGGGTGACAAAATTTATTAGGTTATGTGATATGAAATTCAATATCAATGACGGTTCATTTCTTGGTTCTCTCATGGGAGTGAGATGATAATCAAAATTTGGGGAAAGAGTTTTCTTTTAATAACATTATTAGGATTTTTATCTGGGTATTTTTTTGATTTTTTTATGAAGTTCCAAAAACCTACTATGGTGATAAAGATCTGTTATCTCTACAAGAAAAAAATACTGTCGTAATTTAAAAAAAATTGTTTGCTCCTCTAAAATGGACACATTTTCTTATATTAAGATTTTTAGCTTTATCAAATTACTATAAAATGTTCATTGAAAATAGTTCATCTTTATAATTAGAAGATACGACTTCGAAATAGTTGTCTTGATTCGAGTTATGATCACGTTTGCCACTCGTGTCAAAAATAATCTACCAAACTTTGAAGAAAATTTTACCACAATAAAAAAAATCCTATTTGAAGTTTTTTTTTTTTATCAAATCATTTTGGTTAGTATGGAAAACATGTTTTTTCTTCGAATGAATGAAGGATCCCTCCTATCCACAATTTTTTTGGTGTATAAATACCTTTGAATAGTAAATGTGTCGAATTTTATAGGTTTTAACGATTTTAGCTTGCACCATTTGGGAAAATTGCTACTTAGACAAGCACACAATAGTCTTTGATAGTATGAATTAACACGAATATTAAAATGTTTAAATATATTGAATCACAAAAATTGTCTCAAAATGTTATTCCTATAGAAGAAAAGTTATTCACAAAATTGTATTTCTATAGAAAATTATACCAAAATTTTATTTCTATCCCTTTCCGACCTATAGCCGATCCACGTGATAGATTTTCCTAAATTTTTGAATTCTGTTATTTATGTGTACATAGAACATTTTAAATTGTTAAGTTTGTTCAGTTTGCTCCTGTATCCTGTTTTTTCAGGATACGCACAATTGTTGCAGTCCGGTAAATTCCGGTAAAAGTCCGGACGTAAAAATATCAAAAAAAACACAAAATAATCACGAAGTTACTGTTTGCATTCAATATTTAATATGTTTTCTTATTGAAAACACTTATTTGATGAAATATTCCACAATTTAAATAATTTTAATTTATTTGCAAACTTACCTCTTCCACTCATTTTTACAAATGCGCAAAGTACACTGCTGAAACTACAAAATTAATATGAAAAACAAATATTTATAACGGTTCTTCATAATCTTAGACAAAGAGAGAGCATACACAATTATTTTTTTGCCGCTCTTATCGCAGTACGTCATATATTAAAGAAATTATAGAGACTTAAACTTACCCGCACAATTGTGCGTACACGGTCGGAAAGGGCTATAGAGAATTTTATCAAGATTTCTATACAAAATTGTATCAAAATGTTATTTCTATTTGTCAAAATTTTTGTTTCTTTATAAAATTTTCCCAAATTTTTATTCGTATAGACATTTTTTTAAAATTTAATCTTGTAGAATATTTTTTCAAAGGGGAATTGACATTATTAAGTTACTGAATCATCATATGTAAATTTTTTCAAAACATCAAAATTTCTACCAATCCACCAAACAGTAAAAAAGCTTAAATTTTTAGTAAAATCTACCAAATGTGGCAACCGTGGTTATGATATTGATATTTGTGGTGTAGAATTAATTATAGGCGAGAGAATCTACCCATAGTAATTTCCAACTTTACATATTAGTCTTCTTCCTAATGTTTAACAACATAAAACATTTCCTTTCTAATCGTTAAGTCCTTTACCATGTCATTTCATATAAGAGATGTAACATTTCCAAATGACTTACTCATGTTAACGATCATATATCACTATCCTATTTCCACCTCTAATTCACAAATTTAAGTAAAATCAATAATATTTGAAAAATTAACTATGGCACACTTTGAAAAGTTTTCCACTTAAATTTTTTGGATTTTCTATCCTTAGATTCATGGTATCATATATCCACAATGTGGTGTCCGAAACATTTTCGAAAATAATTAATAAAAAAAAAGAGGCCGATGAGTTCAAGTGTTTCCAGACGGTAAATAACATAATTAGAGGGTGTACTTGGTAAATGTACGGTCTTGTAAAACTGCTTTTCATGGAGTATCGCATAATGTTTTATGCGATACTCCATTGAAAGACAGTGACTTTGATCGTAGAAACAATTTCAATATTTTTTGGTCCAGAAAATCAAACATCATGGATTGGTTATGGTTCGATGTAGAACACAGAGGAAGCCGAAAATAGGTCGTTGTTACCGAAAAATTCACAAAATTATTTTGACTGACCAATAATTGAAATTGAATCAATCACATGCATACGCTGGCATCGCTCCAAATATGCTTCCAATCGATATTTCCTATTAAAAGATCCCACAAAGATCTTTGAAAAGGAATTTGACATATTTTTTGAAGTCTAAACATACAAACCGTGACTTAGGGGACTCAGTTTGGAACTTTTTTTCTGAATTTTGGTTAATTTTTTAAGCTAGTGGTAGAAATACGAGCTCTATAAAATAAGAGTTTGTGTGAATAATCAAACAATTTTACTATTTTGGGCAAAGAATTGTTAGATTAGTTATAGTGACAGTTCATTGTTTTAGGCTCACTTGTACTATTCAGTCCAAACTTGAACTTCACTCTTACCTATGATTTTATATTTGGCTCAAGGACAAGGGACCATTTTAGTGCAGGGACAGATCGGCGTTTCATATTGTAGTCAAACCACTAAGATAAGCCTTGGAATACTAAGAAATGACACCAGCACTACTGAGAGAGGGTAATTCACCTCTGTCGGTTTGGTCGAAACTAGGTTTAAACCCATCGAATACGGGCATTTTAATCATTGCACCACGGTGGTAGTTAGACTATTTTATTTCAATTTTGCGCAGAAATTCATTCATCACTGAGACTTCTAGCTTCGGTGAGCAAGGAGCTAGAATTTATACTCATTATTAAAGGACGAGAAATGCCATAGTAAAAATTCAGAATATTTGGTGAAACATACGTGTACGCTCGTAATGCCATATTTTATCTATTGTTTTAAAAAACATTGGCTGCAAGAGTTATCGATACCTCATATGTAGCTCAAACTCCTCAAAGTGAAAAAAATGTCTGTATCTCACTATAAATCGTAATGATACTTTTAGCGATGCGCAACGCCATGGCTATAACAACACCTGAAATGATGTGTCCGTAGTGTCAATTAAATGACTAAGGGTCTGAAAATATCACGTGAACGGATTCTATATATGTTATATTGAAAAACGAGCTAATGGTAGACGTATAAACGTTACACTCGAAATAGCAAAGTATTAGCTTGGGTGGTGTTTTCCCAAATTGAACCCAATTGACCAATTTGTAATCTATGAAAATGATGGTAGTGCGCAAGTAGGAACGCCCATCCGATGGTATTCTCCTTATCATGGTACGGACATCAATGAAAGCCGATTTCAGCTTTGCAATAGTTATATTCGAGGCTAGTGTCCAAGTTAATTTGAATGGTAATGGGGGGAAAATATTGGGGAACGTGGTGACATGGACATGCACAAATTTGGTCATGAACCACGTGTATGCCAAGAATGGCTAAAATTCATGGTCTGAAGTTCATTTCCTCCATACTATGGGTGCCCAATTCGTAAGATGCCTATCCAATAGGATTTGCTTTTTAGGTCATCACAGAATATCTGCCAGTATGGATGCGACGAAGAAAGCCATTGCATGGCAATGGGTAAAATATCAGCAGATTACATTCGTGCAGCTTGAACCTCATTTCTTGATCGAGTAATAATAAAGGTAGCTATATAAGCAAGTGTCGTGTAACGGTTTCCATACCAGCCTTGCATACAAAGGGTCACGACTCATGTGTTCAACCCCAGCTTGATTCGAACACCAACAAGTTTTTATATCCTCTCAGTAATTCTGGTGAGTTTCATAACATTTCTTGAGTGGTTTCCCCCTAAAGTGAAACGCCGTTCGGATTCCGCTGTAAAAAGGATGTCCCTTGTCATTAATTTGGTGCCACTAGCATGGCTAGCATGACTGCCTAATTTTTTTGCGGTGGATTATCTCTTCTTCTGGACTGAATAGTCTAAGTGAGGTTGATATAGCGGGCTGCCACTATACCTAATCTAATCTAGCCCCTGTCAGTAATGGTGGTGAACCTTTCTAAGCGTTTCTTTAAGTGGCCTCACGGTAACGTGAAATGCCGTTAGGACTCGGTCATAAGAAAGATATCCCTTGAGCTAAACATACAATCGGACTAAACTCATTAATAACTAAGAAGTTCACCACTTGTATCGCAATGAATAGTCTAAGTTAATCTAAAATAATGATATACCCCCATATTCTGATGTTCGGAATCACAAATCGCAAGAGTTTATTTTTCTTATAACAAAAAAATCTTGATACTACTCTCGGACTTCAATCCGATTTCAATTCAAACTTCTCATTAAAGAGAACTATTTTGCCTAATTTTAAGTTGGTATGTTTTTGGGTTAAGAAAATATCGGAAAACAAAAATTTTCCAATTCCGAAATGTCATTTTTTCAGATATAGCTATTCACAATTCTTTTTGGTATAAACCACTGTATACGCAATCTAGAGCTCTACGTGGTGTATTCTCAAGTGACAGCAATTCCAACACAGAGTAAACTTGAAACACGTGTTCTTGCCAAAGTTTCCCTTATTTGCGGCAGTTTGGTGGCCAAGGGAAATCCGATAAGTGTAACTGACACTTTTGAACATGACATTTCTCACAATTGCGAAAAGAAAAACCCGCTCATCTCTATTGTATATCGTTTTGGTCAGTGTCTGTATTGGAGGATGATGTAAAACATATGTGATAGCTATTCTAGTACTCAGATTGAAATGATCTTGAATATGATGGCAGTCTCCGTTTAGAAGAACGTGACATTCTCAATTATTCTTCTGATTTACAACTCATCAATTGGGAAAATTTCTATGGTCAGTTATACTTGCTATATTGGGAAATCTTTTTTTAACAAACATGTGTGTGTGTATGAGGCATAAAGTAAACGTGTGGAAAATTCAAATTTTCACTGCATGGAAATCTTCAATGATTTAAGCAGGTTGTGTAGGATATTTAATTTTAGTAGATTTTACAAATTGGTGTTAAAATGTTACTACAGGACACATGCTAGCAGAATCCTAGAGAGGGCAACGTGTTTTAACTTGTTCATTTTCGGAATGTTTTGAGAACATGAGATTGTGTGGTACGTGCTCTCAACTGTATATGAGCTATTGGGATTTTACGCCCGCATATGAAATCGTTAGCATAATTTTAAATGGGAAGTTTTGAAATTGCTATGTGTACAAAGTGCAAAAGGGAATTGCCTATCTATGACGTACAAAAATTCCAGCAGAGAGTAGGATTTGTGGGTTATCAACATGTGGTCCAACGTACTATTAGATTTTCTATTGTTTTTCTTGTGCATCATCAAGACTTCACGCACAGAAAAAACATGTTTGGACATGGTTGCCGCATCCATTTAATGCTTATTTAGAGTATGTAATTGTCCCGAAAACCATGTATTTTGTCTTTGTAAAAATAATTTTCGAGCGGAGAAAAATATATGTTGGCAATAAGCATTTAAATGGTTCTCAAATGCCGCAAACATGTTCTATTATTTAAATGATAGAATTTGAGACCATTATATGGTCAGGAAAATCATGTACCTGACCATTCAATTTTTTTACTTTTTTGCATGGAAAAAAGTATTTTTATAGGTTACGTATAGACATGTCTAGAACCATTACATGGCCATAAAGATCATGTACATAGTTTTCGTGACCATTTACTTTTTTATTTTTTTCAGCAAAAAGAATTTTATAAAAACATTGAGCAGGTACACACGATTTTCATTTTGCGCGTCAGTCGTGTGCTGATTGTTTCTTGGAATGGACGGAGAATACGGAATTATTGTGTTTTGTTTTAATTTATTTATTCAGAAATGGCACGTGGTATAAAACCACGTGCCATTACACGGAAAGTGTAATTGAAAAAAATGTACCTGGTTTTTGTTCTGCATTTTGATACATGGTATAATTTATTTTTATTTGCAGTTTGTACATTTGATGGGCACGAAGTAAATATGGAATGATTACTTATTGTTGAAATTGAACCAAACTAGAGTGTGTAAAAAATATGTGATGTTTGTGTGCACGACATTATAAATACAAATAAACAATGAATTAGTTTATAAATATATAAAAACAAATAAACAAAGTTGATTTTGTGTTTTCTTTTCTCAAGTGGCGTCCTTTTTTCGACGACGAAAAAAGTTTTTTCATAAAAATCAACATATATTATAGGTTGTGACCATGTTCTTTTAACTAGAAGAAAACATTTTTGACGAATAACATAACATTTTAGATCGTGACCATTGTCTTTTAATGGAAACAAAATTCTTTTTATCAATATAATAACATTTTAGATGAGGACAATAGTATTTTTCTTAGAACCATGTTCACTGAGCCAACATGGTTGCAGGTTAAAATGTTACATGGTCGCCGCAAAAATAGCTGCTATCATATTATTTTGCTCTTCGAATATGATTGTGACAATCATGTTTCTTCTCTGCGTGTTCCACCGAGTTATTTTTTCAGTTTCTTTATCGCCTGTAGACTTAAGTTTTTCCTCTCTTAACACGTGTTGTTGACAAGTCGTGGAAATGCAGGTTTTTCTTCACCAGGAATTAACAAAAGAAACAAGTTGGGCTTTCCGAGTCCCAATCTGTGTTTGGCTGAACGTGACTTGACGTGTGCCATTCATGTTACCAATGCTTAGGAATTTTTCTCCATGCTTTTATTAATGTCATGGAGGTCAGTTTCATTTGTAGGCATGATACCGCTTGTGTGGCTTGCCTCAAATGACTTGTGCTGTGCCACAGCATGGATGCTGTGATGTACTATCTATAAGTTGTATGTGTGCATTTTTTATTTTTAGTTTTATTGTTTTTATTCATTTTTTTTTTTTGATTTGTTAAATATAAATTTCAATATGTGTTGTATTCAATATTTACAAATACAGGAAGGTAGTCAATTTAATTAATTACAATTTATTTGTAAGGATGTGAAACTTGTAATATTTCTTTGAAAATTTTAGCATATTTGTCACAAAAAACTTAAGAACTTCCACACATAACAGCACCACTGCATACAGGTTCCTGTAAGGTGTGGGGTATGGTCACATTAGGCAAATATTTGACCAAAATAACTTTCAAACATTTTTACAGGAGCTTTACAGTTTTTGGAAATCGCGCCTATCGTGGTGTTATGTATCCAATTTGAGCTTAAAGTTTCAACTGTGTTGACAAATTCTTTTTTGATTTCGGTTAAATATCAGCCTAGTATGACCGTATTGTTATACCAACAATTTTTGATTTGTGGTCAGACTCATTCTGAAAGTGAACATTTGTCTCGTCAGAGTATACGATATTCGACTCATCGCCACGTTCGTGAAATCGGAGCCACTACATTGCTCGTTCGAGTCTGACTTTCTTACATGATTTGATGTATGATCTGGTGACTTTTGGAACTTGTACGGCTTTACCTTGAGCTCTTTTTCTATATACAATAAAATGCCTTAGAGCGTGGACTCCGTTTTTTTTTTAGATCATGCTTTCAGTTTATTTTGGACCACCATCACGGCGTTTGTTAGATTTATCAGTATCATTATAACGATTAATGGTGAGAAACTTTTCTTTTGCTTACTTTCATAATTTCTTTCATAGCAAAGTGTACACCCAAATTTTATTTTTATATTAATGCTCTGGGTGCTTCTTTTAGGAGCGGAATTGCAAACCATATCTAAATTAAGCTGCGTTGACGTCCTACAGAAGAATCTTCGTATAAGTTCCATAGGCCTGCTAAATCTCCACCTACAAGTACGACAGATGTGTGTATCAACTTTTATTGCAGACAGGCTATTCAGATTGGTGGCTAAGGATAGGTTAGTGGGGTGTGGTGGGGAAGGCGTTATGGGACGGGTCGTAGTAAACGTCCGGGAAGGCAATACTGGCGTGAGTCTGACACTTGAGCCTGGAGCGGCATTGTAAACCATATAGAAATTAAAGTAACCACACATTCCCACTATTTTGTAGATATTTAACCATAGGCTAGTGGGGTGTGGTGGGGAAGGCATTACGGAAGTGTCTTCCGGTAGTAACCGCTCGGAAAAGCAACGTTCGGAAAAGCAACTTTCGGAAAAGCAACTTTCGGAAAAGTAACAGTTCCGGGAGTCAACGTTGTCTATTATGTTATTGCGGACAGACTATTGACAATGGTGGTTGACGATAGGCTAGTGGAATGTGGTGGGGAAGGGCATTACTTTAGTAAGCGTTCGGAAATGCAGTTCTGACGTGAATACCGGGTACATAAAATCTCTTGGACCCGGTTTGTGGTCATGTTGTCATGACCACAATCCGATTGTCCAATCTGTCAACACAAAAACTAAGCCTTCACAATCCACCCGGTGAGAAAGAAAAAGGTGTAGTGTAAAAGGGAAAGAGAGTAGAAAATGTACGTACGTAATCTAAGTGAGTCTTGGAAGTGGTTGGATCTGCCCTGGTACGAAGTACTGAGTACAGAGAAAAATGACGATAACGTTTTTCACTCATTGGCTTAAGATCCATATCGGCCAGGGTCGGACCCCCTATGGACATGAAAGCTAATAGATTTCATTCACGGAGTTTACATTGGTATATAAGGTTAAAGTAGACGATCATATTGTTTACAAAGCATTTGTATATGCGTTTGTAAGGAAAAAGAAAATTATTCGTAATGAACTTCAAGTGTAATAGAGTGATCCTCCTTACAATTAGCTGACTCACAACTGCCTAATATTGGCGCCCACAAAGTGAAACAAATATTTATTCAAAAGTCTTTAATGCTACTGCTAGAATGTGGTACATTTCAGAACATCGTGTTCTAGAAAGAAGAAAAAAATTCAAAACTGACCAATTCGTAAAACCTCGTGCTAATCGTGTTTATTCGATATTAAGCCAACGAACGGTCAGTCGAAGTACAGACCTGATTTCAGGTGTAATATAGACGCAAGAAACTAGGCTGTCAAATCTAGGTCATAAAAGTCACTTATTCTTAAAATGTCATTAGTCTAGTCCTAATTGACATCTACATTTAAATCCATTGGAAAGAGATTTATTTTCACTTCCTGTATAGGTTTTGTCAATTAACATTTTCAAGACTAATTGATATTAATCATTAATGGAGGGAGGAATCTTATCGCCAAAGGCCATAGAAAAAAATGATCCGTGTCTATCTCTTGCCAAAACAAGCAACAATAAAAGAGAACGACTCTGATGATTCATCCTAGGCTAGTGCTGATGGTTGCCTTACCTTTAAGGTATCAGTATATTTTTTATTTTTTCTCAGTGAAAGTGCTTTGCTAATTGAATGGGGATAACTCTAAAATCTAGAAAAAAAAAACCTATATTGGTCACAAGTTGAACGCACTTTTGAAACGTTCTATGGACAGACAAGAAATACTTTCTCATAGAGTACCTTAAGTATCCTATTGGAATGGAATGTCAGGATACCATTAGGTTTATATCTGTTATTTAACCATATACCAAGGAATCTATGGGATTTTTTTTCTAATTACTTACTCTCACTTATTTTGATGTGATTTTCATAGTTTGAGGGTAATACCATATAGCCACAAGCACCAACGACCCATGATAATTTGAAGGTATTTGTCATTGTTTGTCGCTATTCTTTGCTTTGAAAAGAAACTATTTTATTGGTTTCCCTTTAAGTCATGTCATGTAGCAATAGTTCGCCTAGTCAGTTGTCCCTCTTTAATCTAATAGCGTTCTTAAAGAAACCCAAAAACGTTCCCACGTTCTGAAAGAATTCAACCATGGATGGACGGACAGAATAGCTATGCTTGAGTCGTAATCGTCGTTGTTATCGCCCCCCTCAAAGACATTGGCATTTAAATTCTAAGCACTGTTTTTGTTGTTTTCCCAAGAAGGTTCCAAGACGCACACGTGTCTATTTACTTTGCTGGGGAGTGTAAAGGCATTTCTGAACATTTCATCCTAATTGTCTATGATTGAAGCGTGAACGAATGTAAAATTTTCAAAAACCAAAAAATAATTCTCCCACGATCCTGAAGGAATACAAACTGCACACGTGTTCCAGAATGAATGGGAGGATCTTATCGATCGATAACACCAGAGTAATATGAGAGCCATACACCAAACGCAGCAGTAGAAGCAAAAGCAAACTCAAAACAATCTAGGTTACCAATAAAGAAAAAAACTAAGTGATCATTAAAGGAACTATATTATTTAAAGGATACAACACACTTGAAATAAGGAATAAAATGAGCTGAAGAAATCCTTTTGTTTTGTCAAAAAAAGCAAGCAGTTATCCTTCTTCCACGTTGTCCGTCCATCAACCATCTGTCTGTCCGCTAACCAAAGTGTGGGAACATGAAGAAATGTATGTTTCTCACGATCCTTACAAAGGATAAAAATTATATTTATTTTACTTTACTTTTCCCTTATGGCATTTTTAACCGTAAAGTACCTGCAGGAGTGAGTAGTATGGAGTATGGATCTTCCTTGTTGCTCTCATGCAGGTTATGAAATTTCCAAAACACACCTGCCATTTTTTATGTATGGACTTTTGTTGAGGGCAAATGTATCCTTAAAACATTCCCACACTCAGTATACCAAAGACGGACGGGTGGACAGACAGACAAAGGAGAGCAGAATGATGAAGGGACTTATAACGAACGAACCCTAATGCACAGGCTTTTGTCTTTCTTGTGGTGTGCTGGTATTTTTTCCAAGACCTGCTCTAGGACGACGTCGACTTTGCCATAACCATCGCCGACTGAGAGAGCTGTGTGAGTATAAAAGCCAGGGGTGGCCAGGATAAGACATCATTCGCATTCGAACATCAGTTCAGTAAAGACACACAGAATATTTCTCAAAACAAATCACAAAATGTGCGTAGACATTGCTCACCAACAATTCAACAAAATGGAAATCACCAACAAGAAAATGGTTTCATACAGCATTAAAAAACTGTTGAAACAACTCTTCAAACACCAGAAATCTCAGAAATTGGCTGAGTTACAAAATATCCAAAATGCCAAGAAAGCCGAATCTTTGGAATCGCTCGAATCAATGGAGAACAACCGCAATGCTGACATTGAATTTGTTAGCACATCAGTTGAATCCCAGGAAAACGATATCAATGAACGTCTCTCAGCCAAACAACAATCATATGAAATCGAAGATTACGATCTAAGTGAAATCAACACCGTAGTTCCAGTTCATTTCATTCGCACCGATCAAGGTACATTCTTCTGGACTACCAGTACTGATATTGCCGCCGATAATGATCTTATTGAACCAATGAGCTGTTCCACCTACAACCAATTGGCCTGTATGCAAGATCGTTGGGCCCAAGCCTAAAAGCCATGCAGATTACCAGCAACCAATCAACAGTTCCTGCTTCAATCTCATCAACCTAAAGAAGCCTGCCATCTGTGCCTTAATCATTGATGCCTTCATTGTCTTCCAGTGTTTCTGTTAATTTTCAAATCTTTACAAGAAAATTTAACATGAAACATAAACGATAGCTTTACTTAAAAAAAAACAAAAACTTTAAAATGTTGTGATATTATTTACGAATATTTAATTTTAACAAAAAGATATTTATTAAAAACCAATACAAACAAAATTATAAAAGAAAATTGCACCTTTGTTTTTATTTATTAAAAATTATGAGATTTTATTTAAAATCTAATGGGGATTTAGAAGAGGGAATAGGAAGTATTCTGATTGTAAAATCTTAAGATTTCAGATCTTCTTAATGGTTGAAATCTTATTGGACTACATACTGGTTTTTTATTTTCCATTTTTTTTTTCAATATTGTTACCCCGTTTTACTGGATGACCTATATCTATTGGTACCTCATTTCCAATTCCAATAAGTATTTCAGATATAATCTCGTAAATTCATGTTAGAATCCAGTTTTGTTTCTTTTAAGAAAAAACTTAAGGGAAAAACTGATTGAGTCAAAAAAAGGATACCCTTGTAAAATTTAACAAGAGTAAAATGAATTAAACCCAGGGCGTGTAAGGGACTAGTCCTGGTGTGATTGGTCCAGTCCCAGTTCTGGTGGAAACGTATGCGAGGGACTGTTCAATTTGACATAGGTTTGTCATTAACGGTGTTAATTAACACGACAGTTTAAGTTCGCATTGTACACTGAAAAAAGCGGTTCCAAAGATTTTGTCTTTACTTCAACAATTTTGGTATTGATTCCGAACCAAAGAAGCGGAGAATACAAGTAAGGATACTTTTAAGACACAATTCTCTTTTAAATTTTGGTTTTGTTTTCATATGCTATCAAAGTCCTTTAAAAAAGAGTTAACGACAACTTTATTTTCCAAATTCAGACTCGACTTCCACTAGAAATTATGCTATGTTTCAAGTAAAAAACGTCCTTAAAATAAAGTGTTGAAAAACATGTCCTATTTTTTAACGATTTTTTGCTTTGTATTCAAGATGCAAAAAGACAACAAATTAAAACACAATTTTATTCATTTTAAAGAATTTTCCTGAATTATTAAAGTCAAGATGACCTTACCCCCAAAAAATTTTTCTTTCATGTTATGATACCCATTTTTAAGTCAAATCACTTAATTATTAGGACAATACGACTTCATTGAAAAGTTTATCGACTTTTAGACAAGGAAAAAAACTTTATATTAGAGAAATGTGTCTTCTATGCTAAGCAAAATTTGTATTCGTATTTTAAGGACATGAAATCTTTGGCCTCACGACGAGTGAAGAGTGACCCGTTTTAGACGGTTGGTTTTCCTGATTTTTTGGAAGACAACTGGCAAAAAATGGCTGTGTTACACTCAGAATTGACTGTTCTGCCACTAGTACCACAGTTCCACCTTTTTCAAAAAAAAAAAAAAAACCGGCGATCATTTGCATGGAAGTGATTCGCGCTCGAGCAACTTTTGTTGGATTTGGCTCATCTGCTGTTTACTTTCGGGTTCATACACGTAAATCATAGACGTATATCGAAGCGCCACGATCGTATTTTTGGAGCATATCTTTCGACCAATCGACACGAACCTTTTTTGAAGCGATTTTTTGACGGTCAAATGTTCATGCAATATTGAATATATGCTGGTCACTCTAATGCCTGTTTCAATATCAC
Source organism: Haematobia irritans (assembly GCF_050003625.1). NCBI lineage: Eukaryota > Metazoa > Arthropoda > Insecta > Diptera > Muscidae > Haematobia > Haematobia irritans. The sequence continues at coordinate 11,664,203 of NC_134397.1, forward strand.
GAAGGTCACGTGATGATTTTGCAATATCAGTTGGTGCACAGCATCAACCTTCACGAAATTCGTCTTGGAGTGAACTGCGACCTCGGTTTACACCATCGATAAACACTGGTCCTTGACAGAGACTCATCGCTAAAAATTGAATTAAGTCTCTCAATGTACTGTTGTTGAGTTAATCCACATTGAAAGTTGTAAAAAATGATGGCACGAATTGTTATTATCTTGTGGAGAAGGTACAACCACCTAGGTTTCATATGCAATACTGCCAAAAAGAGTTCGTTTTGAAAGTCTGTATTTTCCATCCTTCCTTTATCATCCTTGCTATTTAAAACACATTCATTTAATTATTTATAATTTATTGCTACTTTTTTATTTTTAAATATTATTAATATTCTTAAAAACAACAAAAATATCACAATTACTTAAATACTAAGGCATTTTGGAATGACAATGGTCTCAAATTAAACTTCACAATAAAGTGAAGTTAATTGAAACTTATATTGGAAGACATCTTTAATGAATAGCATTTCACGAACTTCAACGGAAGCTCGCAAAGCCATTTACTTCTGTACTGCATTTCATCTGCTGCTTAGACTTGGGTCCAACGGTTTTGTCGGCAGGCTATTTGGTTGTTGGTCGAACAGCTCATGGGTTGTGGCAGATCGTTATCGGCTGGTATTTCAGTGTTGGCAGTCCAGAAAAATGTTCCATTATCAGTGCGCATAAAGTGAACAGGAACTGTAGTACTGACATAGCTAAAGTCAAAATCTTCCAATTCATAAGATTTCTCCTCAATTAAACTTTCAAAAGGATCCATTTCAAAAGATTGTTGATCGGATAAATAGCCGAAATCTTTTTCACAACTATTCTCTAGAATATTCGTCGACTGAGAAATGTCAAACAATTTGCTCTCAAGTGTAGTGTTGACATTGTTGTTATTGTCTAAGGTCTCCACGGATTCGGATGTTTGATTTTTATCGATGATCTCTAATTTTTGGCATTTCTGATGTTTAAAGAGCTGCTTAAATAACCTTTTTATGCTGTAGGTCATGGTCTTCTTATTGGAGAGATTGGTAACGTTGGTTACATTGAAGGACTCGTTTGAAATTTCTACACACATTTTAGAAAGTGAATTTTTGCTTCTATTTGAGTTCTTTACTGAACGAATGCTCAAATGTGAATGATGTCTTATCCTTGCCATCAAAGGCCTTTTATACCCAACGGCATTTGAGATCCTTGTGTAGAAAGGTATTTTTGCAGGTAAACGAATCATTGTCATTCATAGGTATAACATTGATTCCCTTTTATGGAATGGAAAAGGTCACTAATGTTTGTTTCCACAATTATCATTTAAACTATGGATTTAAGTGTTCCTATCCTAATAGATTTAAGTCATAAAATTGCAGTTAAACCGCACATAAAAATTTGTTATTGTACTTACATACATACAAATAAAATATAAAATATATCCGAGATTTATTTTATTTCAAATTCAGTAAATTTAGTTTACATATTTTGTTATGGAACTGAGTTTCCCTACGGAGAAAATTTGTATTCTTATACCGCGAACAAAATCCAAATGAAGATGACAATTTCCTCTTTGGATAATTAGCTTCCTTGAAAGTGGTCTACTTTGATTTGCTTTTTGTTGGTTTGAAATTATTTATTGGTAACCAATTATATTAATTGGTTACGTTTTCACTTGAATCAAATCTTCAGTTCCGAGATCCTCTGATGTTTTGACTATACAGAAAGTTGCTGGCGCAATATCAACTTGAAATATTTAAATAAGATGTAAAATTGATGGATAAAGGCATGACGTGAGATGTTCAACTACCCTTGGGAATGCTATATATAGCATATGAAAGTAAGTCGGGAGAATAACTTTAAGTTAAAAAAATATAAGCCAGAGGTAACTAGACAAATGCAATTCTGAAAAATTCAACATCATGTGCTGAAGAGGTTGTATGAGCGGATAGGGAAAAAATAACTTTTAGAGACTTCCATTAATGCGCGGATGTTAACAGACCCGAGAAGCCAACGTGATGCAATGGTTAGCATGCCCGCCTTGTATACAAAGGATCATGGTGCATTTTCCCCTCTCTCTAATGCTGGCGATATTTCTCAGTGTTTCAAAGCTTTAATGTGGAACGTCGTTCGTACTCGATTATAAAAAGGAGGACCCTTCTTATTGAGCTAAACATAAAATCGGCCAGCACTCAGCGATAAGAGAGAAGTTCACCACTTGTAGTATCACAATGAACTGAATAGTCTAAGTGAGACTAGAATAACGGGCTGCCTCTATACCCAACTTAACGTAACAAACCTGATTGACTTATTTCCGACAAAAACTCATTATTGACGTAAAATTTGCAGACACAGTTTCATTATTTGGATGAGTCATATCAGAATAACTTTCTAGATTATTTGGTAACGATAAGATCGCCTATTAACTGAACGTATTGTGTTACGTCTAGACTGGCTGTCATTTCTAATTAAGGTTTTATTTTCACAAAGCTATAGGAAGCAATTAGATTGCTTGGTATTATCAAATGAATAATTGTCTATAGGAGAGCAGGTATACATTTGCCACTCGTTTCGCAATGTGGCAAATTTATTCCAGCCCTATAATTCCCTAGGTAGAGTTGAAAATTCAATAGTGATGTAGAAATTTTTTCATAGTGTAAGAAAATAATTATTGATATTAGAGGAGCCACATTACTGTCTTTGAAACCCTTGCTGGACTTTCATCTGCGATTCACTATTCTAATAGCATTTTCACGCAGTATGAACGTACAAGCGGTTGAGACATACCAATGGTCTCTAGTGCGAATACCCTGGAATATGGTAGTTCCTAGTTTCATATAATTATATTAGGTGGGAATTGCTCAGCCATCTCATTGAGAAATTTCTGGTATTCTTTGGCTCCATTAGTGAAATGTGTAACGAGATTGCAACAGACATATTGATAAATATCTTTAGATAATCGCGTTTACATATATTTTATGCAGGGTAGATGGCACAAAGTGTTATCAAATTCAAATTAGTGGTCCTAAAAGACCCATACAGTCGTCTGCCTTCGGGCTCATACGCGTAAATCCACTATTTGTCTACTGTCACGATGTTATAGACGTGTTTGCAAGCACCGCGATCCTATAGCATTTTATCAGCTACCTATCTTGTTTTGAGCGATTGACAAATTGTGTGGGATCCAATGCGAACAAATTTTTTTACGGTCACATGCTCAATATTGAATATATGCTGGTCCAACTAATGCCTAAGGTTGCCTCTATCTCACGATGGGTCACATGACGGTCTTGCAATATCATTTGGTGCCCAGCATCAATGGTGTCCGGAACAAAAACTGATTTTGGACGTACATCACGAAATTCGTCTTGGAGTGAATGAAATCCTTGAAGGAGCTTCATCGTCAAAAATTGAATTAAGTTCATCGTTGCACTGTTGTTGATGTAATCCATGCCGAAAGATGCTGTAAATAACACAAATAGAACTCTTATGTCAAAATATTCTGAGTACGTGTAACCTCAAAAATGACAAACTTTACAATAGAGCTGTCAGTTGTCAGATTGCAACACTAGAGTTGCCCAATCCCACTAAATAAAAGGTCACCCTCGTAATTTTTAATATCAGGTGATAGTATGCCCAAGTGCGAAGGCCTAACGAGTAAAATCATGGTAATATCGAAATTAAGATAAGTTCTACAGATTTTTGTTATTTGTCATACCATCTACGGTGAGGTGTATATCTGGTAGGAACATTTTCATATAAACCAAAGTATTTATACCCTATAACCCTCTTTATTATAAAAAAATTTAAAACATATGTTGTTGTCTATTTAATTTTTTTTTTATTTTAATTACAAACTAAACATAAAGAATTAAAATATCACATTGTTTTAGTAAAGCTAATAATTATGTTCTATAGAGGAAGACCTTCAATTGAAGAGAGATTGCTCGATGATATCTAGGCTTGTGCCCAACGATCTTGTATACAGGATAATTGGTTATAAGTAAGACATGCCATTGATTCTATTAGATCATTATCGGCGGGAATATCATTTATCCTTGTCCATAGAAAAGTTCCCTCATTCGTGCGGACATATTGAAGTGGCATATTGATCATGGCAATACCGAAGGATTGTTGTTCAATTGATTGAAGATGTTCATTGATAATGTTTTCATGCGACTCCATCGAAAAAAAATCAATTTCAATATTTGTATTAATGCTATTTTCCATCGATTCAAGAGATTCGGCGACCATTGCGATGTTAGTTTGCGATTTGTTTTGATGAAAAAATTGCTTCAAAATCTTTCGTATTTTGTACGAAGATGTCTTCTTATTGGAGATTTCCATTATATTGCTTCTATTATAACAACGCATATCTTTGTTTGTTAGACTTTACTGAACGAATGCTCAACGGAGAATACTTCCTCATCCTTGCATCCCTTGGTATTTTATATTCTCTGATCTCCCTTGTATGGGCTCTCCTAGAAAAAGAGAATGTGCAGGTATTTGTATAATCACCAGCCCATAAACATTCATTAATGTAAAGTCATGTGTGCGTTTTTACCCTTAGCGTGGGAATGTTTCTCTGAACACCAGAGAGTGCAGAAAACAAAAGTCACCTTATCATTGAAATCTAAGGACAAAAATGTGTTGTGTTTCTTTAAAAGATATACGTTACGTTCCTGTGCATAGATAAGCGAGTTTCCCTTTTTATCTAGAACAAATAAGACTTCCATGACTTGGGAAACAAAATTTTCTTTTGGGAAAGTAGTTTCCCACGGTTTATGATCCCAAAAAGGAATTGAAAATTATCCAAATTTCTTCACATTGATTAGGACGGACACTTTGTGTTCTGTGTAATAAGAATTTTTTAATACAAAAATATTGAAAAGGTAGGATTACATAAAGAAACACATCTTTTATGAAAATGATGCTGATGCTGTTATCGCGTGGTAAAAGTGAGTCTAACATGAGGTCAACTGATTGGTGACTGTATGCCGTTCAGTTGCTAGACTCAAAACCAATAAAATGTTCAAACTTTTTACTAAGCCAAAAAAATTAATTAATTAACTTAGTACCAAATCGATTTTTCACACTATATTGGTCAACATTCTTTTAAGAATTTGACGAAAATCTACTCGAAAAATAATGAAAAAACAGAATTTCGGTATCTCCAAAGTTTGCGAGAATTATGTATCGATCTCACAAGCTAAATGATTCCCATTAGTATTTATCAATTTTGAAATAATTTACCTCCAAAATAATTTGGTAATGATCGTCTTTGCCTGTTCTTTAGATGGTGGAAAGTGGAAAAACTCCCTTCCTCGACATGGGGCTTTAAGATGTTATACTCAAGTAGAGAACGAAGTCGGGCCCATTTTTGTCGGCGTCTGTGGATATAAAGTTTTAAACCTCGGTCGCGGCGGCTTAACGATTGTGCCGATTGAAGTCGGTCCTTTCGGCGTCGGGCAGTTTTCAAATACGGAATACTACGAAATGGGGTTTTTTTAAACAATTTTTGGATTAGTTGGATAATTAATCGTAACATTTAAGTTGGCCACAGAGAATGAAGCTGCCAACTGTCGCCCAAATTTAGACGCCAATCAATTAAAATATAAAATATAAATTTGGTTGTATGATTGGTATCGGTTCTTCCTTCAACGCGCCGCTGCCGGTGGCAAAAATGGGTCGGAATTATTCTCTGGTTGACCATTAATCATAGCGGCTCTATGATCCTCAAAAGCTAAATGTGGTCCGTTTGTATTACGAAAATAAAACTCAATATTTCAAAAGTTCCTTTTTGGGATTGTTCTTCGTTTTTAAGTCGGTCGGTTTTCTCTTTCTGGGATTTGACAATGGTGACAACTTACACACATTTTTTGTAACGAATACATTTTTGGTTCCTGCTTGGGGATTAAGACTTTCTTCTATGAAGAGAGTCCAAAGTGGGCTATCACAATTCCAAGGTGACAAAATCGGACGGCCTTCGACCGGGGTTTAAGATTATCCTATGGACAGAATCCAAAATGGGCTAACGCGATTTTAAAGCGGTATAAATGGCGGCCCTTCTCCTGGGGTTTCTCTTATGGGTAGAGTCCAAAGTGAGAGAAATCGAAATAACGCTAACTGGTGCATTTTTTCGTAGTCGTGATTTTGCTTTGGGGTAGATTTCAAGTCGGTTGGAGTTCATAAAATCGGCAGCGGCATCGACTGGTAAAAATTAGTCTGTGGTGGCTAAAATTAGTAGCGCGACTTTCCATCTCATTCTCTCGACTTTTCATCTCATTCACTCGAGCCAAAAAATTCTAGATCTGCATAAAAATTTACCTACCGTAAATATTGGTTTTAGGTTATTTTTTATAAAAATATACCCAGAATAATCACCTAATCGCTGACTATCCGTAAGTAGTTCGCGAGATAAACGTTTTCCCTGGCAGAATTATGAATGTTTTTGTATTTGGGAAAACATATCAAATTTATGGTCATATCAATTTAAAGGAAAAGAGCTAAATTTTCGAAATTGCGAATGAACGAAGGACTCCTCATAATGTAATAAATTTGCAATAACTTTAGTAGGGAACTATAAGTTGAGAGCATGAATATATACACAGTCTCACACAAGTTTACATACACTTAAAGAATTTATATTTTCTTTAAATTATCAAATTTTAAAAAATATGTTTTTATATCCTTTAGTTTTAGTAAATTAATTTGAAAAACAAAGTATTTGTTAATTTTCAAGACATTTTTTGGTGTGGGTTATAAACAATAACAAGAAACATGTTTAGTTAAGAGGTAAAAAAACTCAGGGGTATGTAAACTTGTGTGAGACTGTGTAGCTACCATATAAAGATATCGTCAGTATTTTAAGAAAATGGGTCACTTGACAATGCTTTTGCTATGCCACATGCTACATTTTTAATGAAGTAGAATGTGTGTTATTAAAAACGCACATAGATATCAACATTAAGCGCAAACAAGTAAATTTTCCGGATAAGGTTATCATTTCGTTTGCCCGGAAAGGAGTTTCGTCTATCGTTACTCAATCCGTAAACCCGTTACTCAACGTGAAAAATTTTCTTGTTTAGCACAAAGTCTCCTTGAAAATAAAATCCCTTTAAATGTGGTGATATTCTAATTTCTAATTGCTTTATGGAATTACTTTATAGTCGCCTAGGCCTGACTAGCTTTTTCATATAAGTTTTCCAGTTTAAATTAGTGTTGTTTTTTTAATTCACGTGAATACTTTTTCAATGCGATTGAACTTGGAACCATTCAGTGGGGGAAATTTAGTTTTGTATATTTTTTTTTTTTATTTTTTAAAGAGGCTTAAATTGATTTGAAAAAGTCTTCTTTGAAAAAAAGTATAATTAAAATTCGGATTGAAGATTTAGAAAAAATTAAGACCCAATCTTTTACAAAACTTACCAATTTTTACGAATATATTTAGAACTTTTTAGCATGTTGTTGTTTACTTTTCAATCTCTTTTATTTTATTTTCTTAATAATGAAATAATAAAGCTAATATCTTTTAATCATTTTGGAATATTCTATTCTTATAGACATGAAATTGTTCACAATTATTTTGATCCTTGATTGGAACATGCAATAATCAAATAAATTAAATTGTTGTATTTCTATATCACAGTCAAACTCTCAATTATTTACAAATTATTTTTCTTTGTTGTCCATTAGTTATGGATGTCTTAGTAGATTCTAGGTTTGGAAGACTGAGGATCTTGTTGCCATTGTATGTTGACGAAAGCTTTCATCGTTTTCTTTAACACATTTGTTTGGGGCCCAATTGCCAAGGCCTCCATACTGAATTATCAGAGTTACTGGAACTCACAGATAGTGCTGAGGAAGCAGAACTATCCATTGAGTTGTCAACTGTTATAATATCAATCATATCATTCGAGTCTTTGCTATCAATTATGCGATTGTGTGAACTATTCGCCCGATGAAGATGGGCCAAATATGTCTCGTCCATAAGTGTTCTCGTGTGATCAGATTGCATTGCCGTCGGAGGTGTCGATGTACATGCACTTGCTTCTGGAACTATGGGACCCCCCATGGTATTTTGTAATCCCAAATTGTGTTGCATATCCAAGAGACGTGTTGACATAAATTTCATTAGCTTACTCCTTACATCATCATCAAAATATTGTTGTAATAATACTTGGGATATTTGGTCGGCAGCATGGACATATCCTGAACGAAATGATTCTACGTGGGCATTAAGAGTTGATGAGCGAACTGCCAAATTCCCTCGTTGTTTTAGTTTTCGCATGTGTTCCACAGTCAATTCCAAGATATCGGCCTTCTCTAAACGAGTCACATGTTCTCCTTCCTGTGTTAAACATTCGACCATTAGATCCTTGAGATCATCCAAACACTTGTTGATGCGGGCTCTTCGTTTACGCTCCAACAAAGGCTTCATAACCTTGCGATATTGATAAGTTTTTGACATTTCCATGACCATAATCTTGATATTATGATATTGATATTAAACTATTCAACTATTAGTCCTTGGAAGTAGTATAGGTATGTTGTCATAAAAAAAATTAAGTTGTATTATATATTTGGCGGAAAGATTGTTTGGCTTTTGCGTATTCTTGTGTTTTTTTTTGTTATTTGGTTTTTAGCTGCGCGAAGATGTCTCAAGCTCGAATTTAGTTTTTGAAATGAGACCTAATCTTGGTGAGCGTTTTGTTTATATACATGAATACTTATTTATGCTTTCGATTCGTTGGTGGTTCTCCCTCCTCTGTGTGGAATTGGTTCACATGCTCAGCAGCTCTTAACTCATTGTGTGGTGGTTCGTTCTGCTGTGTTTGCACTAAGCTATGTCGGCCCCCTTCTACACGGGGATGTCGGGTATGGTTGCCTTTAAACGTATCAAGCGAACCGTAACGTACAAAAGATTCATGTGTTCCCATTGGTAACGATCTCACTAGAGTTGCCATGGCATATAGGGGTGTTTGCAACCATATAGGCAGCCCATCAATCGATGGTGTTTACTTGGGTTCAGCCTGTTGCATGCGGGTAAGAAGAGTGAAGGAATAGCTTAGTGCAGATCATCAGACATGGGAAAATTGTCCTAATGACAATCAACCTGTTGTAGAGTTATTCCATTAATTTATTGTAATATTAAAGACGGGAAGTTTTTCATATCATATCATATTAAACATATGGAATGTAATGTTTAATGAAACCACTATTAGCATTATGCGATAGATATATGGAACTTGGTGTGCAATCACCGTTACCGTTGTGCCATTTTAGTGACAAATTTGCCATTTTTTGGCCGGTGCCACTTTTGTGCCACCTTTTTTTGTGCCACTAAATGTGATACTTTTTACGTTGATATGATAATTATGAAAATGTTTAAGGTTTGTAGTGCGACCGCAAAGAATAATTGATGATGGATGCCATGAGACCTCAGTTAAAAAAGTTTGCAATCACTGACTGATTGTTCTAGTTCGGCAGACTATAATTCTGTTAACATATATTTAACAAAAATTATTCTATTAGAAATATGCATATTTTTTTAAAGAGTTATATTGCAGTTAGTGATTTAGCAGATATCGACTATAAAAATTCTTTTTATATTAAAGAAATTACAAAAATATACATAGGCCATGAAGCCAAATCAGAAATTATTTCAGAAAGCATCCCTGAAAATCGTACTACTACAATAAAAACTTATATATTAAAATTTTACCCTAAAATTGTCAAATTTTGTTCTGTATTGACAAAATAACAAAAAATGGAATAATACAAAATTCTTGAGTTTTAAGTTTTTTTTGGTATAAATTAATAAAAAGAATGTGCCATGTTTTGAAAATTCCCAACGGTAATGCTGTGAGCAATGTGCGGTCGACTCTCCCTAAATTTTAAATGGTTTTTATTAGATCTACTGTCTTCAGAAATTGTTGGCAATCTTTTTTCGCTATAACGGTAATGAAGATACCTTATCTTTCGAAATGATACCATCATCTGGAATATCTGTCCAACTAAAAATGTTTTATTGAGAGCTTATTAAATTTTTAATGTTATTCGTGATGGAGTTCATGTCTAATAGTTTAATTGCATTATAGTGTTTGGAAGTTTAAATACCTCAAAATTGCACTATAAATCATTATTATACTGGTAGAAAATTAACAACAAACCCTCAAATTTTTCGGAGACAGAAAGCACGAATTAAACTAAAACCTAGAAGCTCTGGATGGTTCAACAGAGGAAAATAATCAAGGGTGGGTTCAACGGTATATAACAGGTATTTTAGTTAAAGTAGTATCGCAATGGCCTGAATAGCCAAGTGAGCCTGAAAATAAATCGGGCTGCCACTTCAAACTAACTTAACACTCGAAAATGCAAATGAGTTTCTGCGCTGTAACGGAGATATTGAACTCCCGACCATCTTGCTCTCAGACTAAAAACACGCAAAAAAAATATTTCTTTGTTCTCAAACGAAATTTTAGACAAACAAAGATCGTTTCTCATTTGCCTTTCGTTGTAAGGAAGTCAGTTATATTTATATAGCATAGTTTTCGGCGCCCACGAGCCGATAAAACAATTTTTATTTAACAGAAACACATTTAATTGGGCACCGTAGAGCAATGGTACGTCCGCCTTGCATAACAAGAGCCGTGGGTTCGATCCCTGCTTCGACCGAACACCAAAAAGTTTTTTTTTCAACATTACATATTACTATTTAAAATTTTTACTATGAAACTGTAAAATGTGTCTTATTAAAGACTTAAGGTCAGAAAAAAACAGTGCTTGATATAAACGAAATTTTGTTGGTTAAAAAAATTTTTTTTTTAGAAAAAATAAAAATTTTGTAACAAAGTTTAAAATTTTCGAAGGAATTCAAAAAACTCTAAGAAAAGAAAAACATTTTCGGTATATTTTTTCCAAAAGTTTTTTTCTTTGCGTGTATTTATTCCCAACTGAACAATTATTGGACGTCCACAATTTGCTCCAACGTTACCTTACCCGAATTGGAGCCTATTCACTTAGTGGGAAACAATTTGATCACGCATACCCTGTATGTATCTATAAGACTCGCCACCTTTACATAATGGCCTTATCTCTTTCGATTACGATTTGTATATACTATAGTTTTCCTATACATTATATTTATACCCTGAATATAATATTGATAATGGTATAATACTTTTAATCTGCCCAAAAATGTGCCTACCAGGAATATTGATTTTAGACCCCATGAAATATATACCGATCGACTCAGAATCACCTCCTGAGTCGATCTAGACCTTGCTGTTCGTCCATGTATGCGGTGTTCGCAAGATTCCGGTCCCATTAAGTAACCGATTTCGACAAAATTTCGTACACGGTGCTTGTTTTTTTTTTTGACACAAGGACGAACGCTATTGAATTTGGAAAAATCGGATCAAATTTAGACATTAGCTTCCATATCAGAGAATGAAGCCGCCGAGTCGCGCCGCCGATTTCAGTCGCCGCCGACCATTTTTTGCCAGTCGACGCCGCCGCCGAATATGTCGACTCATCTCGACTCAAATTTAGCCGCCAATTAATCAAAAATGTCGATTTAAATCAGAAAAATTTATATATATTTGACGAATTTTTTCCAAAATTTTGAACACAACCAATCATATTTAAGCTGCTATAATAATTTAGCAAAAATTTAGCTCAGAAAATTTGAACGAAAAGTAAATTTGTTTGTAAGATAGGTTGTACAACTAATCTCATTATCATTCGATTAACTTCAAATTGATTTTGTAATGGATAATTGTCCGCCGCCGAGTGAACAAATTTATATCGGCTCAGCCGTCAAGCCGCCGCCGCCGGAGGCAAAAATTTAGTGTCCGCCGCCGCCGACAAAAATGGGTCGGCTTCATTCTCTGTTCCATATATACTATATGTATCGCCCGATTTTGACAAATTGGGTTACATTGCTAACCGATTGTTATCAAATTTGGCACAAAGAAATATAACATACTACTCTTCAAGTGTGTTATAATTTCGTCGAAATCGGTTCAGATTTATATATAGCTCCCATATATGCGTATCGCACGATTTTCCCAAATTTGGCCATAAAACCCTTATTTCTTATCTTACTCGAAGTTGGCTAGATCTAGTCTTCTATTGTACTAACTATTGTACTAACTATATATCGAAATCGGTTCAGATTTAGGTATAGTTCCGCCTGATTTTCCCAAATTTGGCCATAAACCCATTATTTATTACCCGATTTTATTCAATTATTGACCTATCGACTCTGTAGGTGTAAACTCAAGTCCTAATATCAGGGCTTTCTGTTCAGATTGAGATAAAGCTCCCACAAATATATACCCCTTAATTTCCTTAAATATGGAAATGCGGTTTATCTCCCAAACCTATATCAATGATACCCCACAAATACTTAGGTTTACTAATTCAGCAGAGTTGGTTTAGCTTATGATATTGTCGGCCGTCTAACTTTCTACTTTACTCACTTGTTTTACTATGTATCTGAGATTTTTGTGTTGCAAATTATTCATTTAAAATTTTTATAGTTGTTGGCAACCCTTGATGATATTCTTGTTTCTCTTTCTCAGTAATAAAGCAACCACTTTATTGAAGTCCCATAGCTACTGATCATCAGTGCATGGCTTCGGCAAATGCTACGCTTGTGCCAATAAAGGGATGCCAAATTAGAATTATGTTATTATTTGGGTAATTTTAATATTTTCATTTTGAATCCCAAAACTGAAGCGACTGGATTTGCAAAATTTTTTTAATTTTAAGCAATCTACTACTACATGTGACACATTTTATAGCCGAGATGTTAGCATTTTTAACATCACATATTATTATTTTTATTATTGCTAATATTATTTTGTATTAAAAAGTGTCTCCTTTCTATTTTTAGAAATACACAGAAATATTATACATAAGAATGGATTTGTTTGCATTTAAAGTTATAGCACCTTTGATCACCAATAATAAAGTTGCAGAGTTTTACTACTATATAGGAATTAGTAGACGGACATCGAATCCAGATGGCAGAGTTTCAAGGTAAGTGATACATATTATTATACATTTTTATTTTATTTACTATCGAAATGTGAGAATGTGGCGAATGTGAGATAAGAACAAAATATCAATAAAAACAAAAGCAAAAGTGGTCGGTGCTAAATATGTTTGCTGTTAGTATTTTTGCGTTACCGTCAATTACGCATAAAAGAGAACAAATATATATAGGTTAGGTTAGGTGGCAGCCCGATGTATCAGGCTCACTTAGACTATTTAGTCCATTGTGATACCACATTGGTGAACTTCTTCTTCTCTCTTATCACTGAGTGCTGCCCGATTCCATATTAAGTTCAATGACAAGGGACCTCCTTTTATAGCCGAGTCCGAACGGAGTTCCACATTGCAGTGAAACCACTTAGAGAAGCTTTGAAACCCTCAGAAATGTCACCAGGATTACTGACGTGGGATAATCCACCGCTGAAAAACATTTTGGTGTTCGGTCGAAGCAGGAATCGAACCCACGACCTTGTGTATGCAAGGCGGGCATGCTAACCATTGCACCACGGTGGGTCCTAAATATATATAATGAAGAGAATTACATGCAAGATAGAGATGATTGTGAACTCAAAGTTTTGTATTTGAATAACGAAATGAAATCTAATAATAATAAGAATATTGTTGCTCGTAGAATCAGCTGCTCTGCTAGAAAACCTTTATTTAAAAGATAAAATTAAATGTTGGATTCAATGATTTAATTATGTTTACTATATATAATATCGATGTCGTTACAGATAATAATTTTCGTTACGGTTTTTTTCGCCCATATAACTTTCCTTAATTTGTTTCAATATCATCCATAATATTTCATAAATTAAGAGAATCGTTATGCCTAAATTTGAACACTGGCATCTCTACGTTTTCTGTCGCTACAGTTGTCGTTGGCAATTGATCGCGTACAAACGACTTACCCGTTCGTCTCGTATGCTACTCTGTCTCGGCCGCTCATCAGAGTTGCTTGCCCGCCTGCCTGGGCATGTCTTGTTTATTGTCAATGATGACAGTTCCCTGTGGCCGATATCGTGTGTTGTTATTGCTGGCTTTAGTTTCTTTTTTTTTCTTTCGTCTTTTTTTGTTAGTCGTTGTTTTTTGTTATTTCTCCGTAACTAAGTACGCAATATACAAGACCGTGGGAAACAGATTTGTCGTGTGTTTCCCACACGATAGACGGATGGATGAATTGCGATGTGATGCGATGCGATCCAATGGATTACTCAAAACAACAACATCAGTAACGGCAACAGCAGCAGCAGCAACAAATAAAAAATACTGTTTACAACAGATGGGGGGCCCAGAAGTAGTAATGAATGCAATTGCTTGTCATGATATGGGTGAATGAGTGAGTCATATGCCCAAGGCACATTGATGGCTTAAATACGGAAGAATCAAACATATCACATGAAGATCATTTTCACTGTATGAAACGGTTATAGTGGATGTGTGATTAAGAGGTTTTCACTGAAGTTTCAATATAGAATTTAAAGATCCAAGGATTTGAATAGACACCTCAAACGTTTTCATTACATAAATAATATCGGTATTAGAAATTGTGAATTAGCACAGAAAGTTCCCACACTTAAATCTTTGAATGGGACAAGCCTCTGGGAGCCGTCGTGGTGGTTATGGTTAGCATGCCCGCCTTGCATACAAAGCATCGTGTATTCAATCCCAGTTTCGACCGAACACCAAAAAGGTTTTCAGTGGTAGATTATCCGCTCTCAGTAATGCTGATGACATTATTGAGTGTTTCAAAGCTTCTCTAAGTGAATCGGCTACAAAAAAAAAGAGGACCCTTGTCATTGATCTAAACAAGGAATCGGGCAGCACTCACAACTGCAGTATCATAATGGACTGAATAGTCTAAGTGTATCTGAAATAACGGACTGCCACTATATCTATTCTAAGCCTTTGGATTATTCATAGTTTCGGATTGTAACACCGATCGTAACGAAGGCCGCCTGTGTTTTATGATCACACAGCGTTTAACATAAAGTTTTCTTTTTGATAATGTATGTTAAATTGAAAATATAGCATATCGGTTCATTTTTAATATATTCCGTTTTCCAGAACTTATTTCTTTGTTTTATATATTTTTTTATAAATACTAATCGGATTATGCTATTTGCCAACACATCGACTACTTGATTTTTGTTTTTCAGCCTTAAAATTTATCGACTAGCCGGAAAATTGAGTTTTTGTCAAAATTCCCCTTAAACAATATTTTGGTTTTTTTAATAGCGTCTTTTTCGCATTAGCTCAAATTGGTTTTTTATGCTGCTCAAAATCGGCCATTGATGTAATGAAGATTACAAAAATATTTAAAACTTCAATTTTATTTTAAAAATCGTATCCATCCAACTTACGATTTTTAGGGATGCCCTTTGCTTATCTGTAACAATAGAAAAAAACGATTTTTTGTAATCATTTTTGTATAATAAAATTTTCAATCAACTTTCTCTATAAGTTTATTTGTTTTTTCATGAAATCTGCCTTCATCTTTAATTTCGTCCAATCAAATTTTTATGTTTTTCAAAATCAATTCAAATTTATGTTCAGTAATGGGAAAAATTGCCTATTTATGTTGCTCGATGTCGTATACCAACAAGAAAGGATAAAACTAAACATGCATTTAATTGAACGCATTCATTTAAACCACTGTTCATTTTTGCAACTAAAGCTTACGGGCTGTGGTTGCGATTATAGTTTCTCTTGTAACAGAATCGGAATTTGTCTTTAGGTCTTTCCATGCTATAATGGACACAAATTCATGCAATGGTAGTGGTAAATATTTTCCAATGTGTGTCGACTTTTTTTTAACGCTGCTGATGTTTTTGACAATCATGACGACTACGAAGATGATAATGATAGCATAAAATTGGTTGGACCAGCACATGTTTGTACCATAAATATGAATGAGTAATGGATTTTAAAATAGTCTTGCATAAAGTATGTCTCTATACGCATAAATAAGTTGTTGAATGCAAAAACGAAAAATTGTATTTTTATATTTACACATATCAAATTGTAGTCAGCAGAGGAGAGATAAAATGCTTCGAATTGCTGATTTCAAATGAGGGGTTATTTGAAACTCGGACAAGAATTTTAAACACATAAACTTAAAATTTGTATAATTGCGTAAAACAAATATTTCTCAATATATTAATTAGCCTGCTGTCATTTCGATTCAATTGTTGCACTTTTAAGCTTAATTTTTAATAAATTGTAATATTTTTGTGTTAAAAATAGTCTTTAATTAATTTTTAATTTTTTATTTTTTGTTTTTAAATTTTTTATCGAATTTTTCAAAATATTGCTTAATAAAAAAAGGTATTTTCGAGCCATCTCTCATAAATTATTTCGCTGATGATTCAACCGCTTAATAAATCTATCGACATATTTCCAACTTTGCTATAAGGATGTGTTGCAATATCACACAAATGAAACTATAATCCTTGTTTTTTCTTAATTTTTCTTTAAAAATATTAAATAAATTGATCAAAATATAGAATTTCTGACAGTCAAGATTTAAAAATTGGACAGGTATTTGCGTATTAAAATTGTAAGTATGTCTATATCCGAATAAATATTGCTGAAACGCATATTAAGGACGATTACGTAGGGCCGGAATTGATTGAAATCGAGTAGTATGTAGATCAAAGTCATTATACACATACCCCAGAGAGGTTTAAGGTGCAATAAAAAATCATTGTTCTATTCTGACATTTTAGATCCCTATACTGACTCAGCTTTATGTGATCTTTATATGACTGTGTCACAACAAAGACGATGCGACTTAGCTATGACTTGTACACGCAAAGAAAAAAAACGTTTGGAAAACGTGTACCGAAAACGTTTTTCTTTTGTTAGAGTTTTTTGAATTGCTTCGAAAATTTTAAACTTTTATCACCAAAAAAATTCGTTTGTTACAAAATTTTTATTTTTTCAATAAAAAAAGTTATTTTTGAAACAACAACAAAGTCCATTTCGTTTATATCAAACAATGTTCTTTTCTGACTTTAGGTCTTTAATAAGACACATTTTACAGTTCAAAATTTAATATACTACAATGAAATGTTTAACATTTGTTCGGAATATTCCGAACATATCTGGAATATATGTAAAGAAAAAAAAAAAAAAAACTTTGGTCGAAGCAGGGATCGAACCCACGACCCTTGGCATGCAAGTCGGACGTAGCAACCACTGCACCACGGTTCCAAACTAAATGTTTGTTTCTCTTAAATAAACTTTGTTTATTCGGTTCGTGGGCGCCGCAAGCTATGCTATATAAATATAACTTATATGGATATTTATCTATTAATGACCATAACAGGTACATAGGTCAGTGGTTAGTGTGTTGGCTTACAAAGTGCATGGTCCGCGGTTCGATTCTCCGTCCAGGCGAAATGTAAAAAAATTTAAAAATTTATAAAATCGTATAATTTCTTCTACATTGTTGGTATTACAGGAAAAGGTGTTAAGAACTAAAAAAACATCATGGATGTGAGAAAGATGTGAGGGAAAATGCAATTAGAAGGAAATGCAATTTTTTTTTGAGTTTGTCCTTATGAAATTGTTTTTACATCCTGGAAAAGAATAAACGTTTATCACAAAAAGTATATACTTTTCTCCCAAATACACATCCTTACAGCGAAAAGCAAATGAGAAACGAACTTTGTTTGTCTAAAATTTCGTTTGGGAGGAAAGAATTATTTTTTTGCGTGTAGGGATATATGGTTCTTAAATAAAACTTCGAATAATTGTATGTGAATAAATACTCGTTGGCATATCAATAGTTGCTTTAATTGAAACTGGTATGAGGCTTGCAATGCTGGGTGGATACAAAAATTCCAATGATGTTATTCCTACACACACACCTCACAGCGTGAGATAGCCACATCCAGTGCTATTCTGTGGAACGTGTGCTGCTCATATGGTTATGATATGCCTTAAACTGCGCAAGTTATTGTGTGCTAAATGTAATCGTATGAACAAATTGAATGCTTTGTTCACTGGCTAACATGGCTTGGCTGTGAGTCTAAACGTACGAAGACAAAGTATATACATCGACTATGCCTTGCCTTTGGGAGATATTTTAGAGCAAAAACACAGAATAATGGATAACGTTCATTAGCACACGCGGATCTTTGGCACGAGCTAACTGAGAGAGGAGTTTGTGGAAATGGCTAAGAAATATACAAAGACAATGAAAGTTGTAGTATAATTGCAAAAACCATCATTGAAGTTTTTTGAAGCTTATTTAAACTCATTTCATTAATGCTTATTCTGTTTGAAGGAAATCAATATTTTTGTTTCAAGAACATCATCTATAGAACGCAAAAATTTTTATGATTTTGCAATCAATTCCTTACAAAGTACACATATTCATATTTGTTTTTTTTAAGTGAAAATAAAAAAAGCCAACAACAGAAGAGCAATGCTTAGAATGCCCGTCTTGCATACAAGGGGTCATGGGTTCAATCCCAGTTTCAATAGAATACCAACAAGGTTTCCAGCGGTGGATTATCCCCTCTCACTAATAATGGTGAGATTTTCTAAGTGGTTTCAGCGCAAAGGGAAACGCCGTTCGAACTCGGCATATGTTCACTACTATCACAATGGGCTGAATGGTATAAGGTAAACTTAAATAACGGGCTGACCTTACCTAACCTAACTACTAGAATATATATTTTTTTCTTTTCAAAAAATACAAATAAATAATATGATATTTGGCATTCTGTGAGAAATTAAAAAAAAAAATCTGAAATAAGTGCGTAATTAACATGAGCTTTAGCCCAATTAACTGAACCCTGTACAAATCCCAAATCTATGTTTTCCGATTCACTCGTAAGGTTTTTTTTGAGGTAACCTGAATATCATAACAAACTACTTATGTATTTATTATTATATGGCAAAGATGTCAAATTCAGTAGTCAAGCTTTAGTTGTATTAAAGCGATGCTTCCTTACTTACAATCAATCAGTTGAAAAGAATTGATTGGCTCCAAAGCAGTATCAAGCGGAGTTTAGAGTTTTGGACTCTTGGTATTTTTGCAGTGTGTAGAAATTTGCCAAAGGAAAAAAATTAGTGTTATTCTACTGAAATAGCAATGATTTGGTTATATATATATGTCTTTCAAGAAGTCTTTTTTGTTAGCTGTTTATGTACTACAGACAAAGTGCTCTCCCCTTTTTGAAAACAAATATATGCCTCGCTCGTTTTATAAATTGACATGGGAGACAAATCGTAATACAATGTCACGATCAACAGTAAAAGTAGGGGTAAAACAACAAAAAACTCAAAAACAGCTGATGATAAGAGCGTTAAATGCGTAAAACATGCCATGCATGGTAATGAATGAATCAATAACTGGCCCATTGGTATGTGTGTGCAGTTTGTATTTACGATGTATTCATCCTTGCGTGGGAACTATTTGAAAATCCTGCTTCCCACGGATTCACAGAACAACCTGCTTTCATCAATTTCTATATATGTGTTTGTACGTTGTTGTGTGTATAGGTATTTTATTGTTATTGGTGTTTGGTGGCAATGCCGTGATTAATATTGCACAGTGGCTTACAATAGATAATATGATTTTTAGAACCAATTGAAAATTGTACATGGACATGTAAAAGTAGAATCGGTCTATACCAAAACATTCAATTAAAATATATCAAATATAAATATTTATAGGTGCACATAAAAATATATATCTTTTAATATCTTGCAAAATCAGAGCTATATAGACGGAGAGAAGGAATATGATCACTCCAATCCTATTTCAAGTGGAAAATGTTATTTTTGGACGGGGAACATGGAACATTTTTGTCTCAAAAATTTTGTTTTCTCGGCAAACCTATATATGGTTGCTGAAATCATATACATCATTTTCAAGAAAATTAACATTTTCCATGTTCACCGTCCAAAAATAACATTTTGCTTTTGAAACGTGTTTAGGGTGATTATATTCCTTTTCTGGATATACAAACAAATCTCCTATATTCAGAGAGATATAATAGCGCAGTTTAAAATATATGGAGAGATGAACAAGGGGAACCTTCAGATCCTGTATTCACACATGGGATCAAAGGAAGACGTTACGGTATTAAGGTTGAGTTACATACTATGCGTTAATGCGTCCGTTGATTGAAGAGTTGAAATTTCTATTTGAAATCAACAGTATTTTTAGAGTGCTACAAACTGAAAAATATCAACCCTTCCATCAACGCACGGATTAACGCATGATATGTAACTCAACCTTTATCACGAAGCGGATATGAATGGAAGATCTATTGTGAATGATGTAGATTTGCCTTTGAACTGAATAAATAAATTATCGAAATTAATAACTAATATATATTTTCATCTGTACAATCCGATCGGGAAAATTGAATTTTGTACTTTATTCAGCCAACACCATTTTATATGATGTAGAAATGCCTTCCAAATGATAAAATATGAAATAAACTATCAAAAATAATATTATACATTTTTATCTGTCCTTCATTCAGCCAACGCCAAAAATCGACTTTTGTCAACGTCCAAAATCTTTTTAATCATAGTTTGAAATCGATAAGCGTTTGTATTTCAATATTATAAAATGTTGGCCTTACAGATTAGTAAAGCACTGAATATTCGGCATTTTCCCTAATGTAAACACTGTTGACTTCGGCCCCAATGTGACTTATGTATAGGACACTCCAAAATCTTGTTTTTGGAATATGAGGTTAAACGCCATGTTGTTTTCGTTCAAATCAAAACAAAAATAATCATTAAATATATTGCCTTTTATTTCGTCAACATTTGAGAAGGGAGAAAACAAGTATTATCCGGTTAACGAGAGGTATTCAATTCTTCTACTGGCCTCCCAGTCACGACGGTAGTAGTAGAATATTCAACAAAAAATTTTGCTGCTTAACTCCACCGTTTGCAGGACAATGGCAATGATTATTCTTTACGACTGAATTGAGTTCCCACAGTTATAAACTTCCTTTTTGGCAGTTTTTACGATCCCTAATAAAATCCTCCTCATCCTTTATGATGGCATTTTCAAGAACGGAAAAAGTCCCAAGAATAAGGATATGAAATGTAGTGTTCACTTACTTGTATGTGCTAGTGTGTGCACCCACCTGTTCCTTTAAGGGAATGTGCTACTCATATTACAGAGTAAGTTTACTACTACTCAGCACTTGTTCCTTCGTCAAGTGTTTTTTTATATTGCCAAGATTGAGATGGAGAGAGAGAGCAAGAGATGAGATTTTAGTATGAAACTGTTTTGCAAAAGGTCCAGCTCCATCCTCTTAGTTCAATAGCTGGGAAAGTTTAGTTTTTCGAAGTACAGGGTCATCGTTCAATTATTTCATCATTATGATAGGCGATGGCAAATTTCATCTTCAGTTTATATAAAGGGTAATACAAAACTCCTTAGTTATTAGTTTGGAGTTTATCTTTGTTTGTTTTGATGAGCCTCAGACGGGACACGATACATTTCCTGCAGTTATTCGAATGTTTTGGTGTGACGTCATTCAATCAGGACCGTGCTGTAGGTGTAATTTTTGGGGGGAGTAGTGTTGTGCTTCAAATAAAAATGCACATTTGATACGAAAGCAGGAAGCAGCAGATTTTCAGAAGATGACTTGAAATACACTTTTATGGAAGAGTGCACTGAAAAAACAGTGAACCCACCAGGAAGAAAACTTTTGGTTACGTTTAGAAAATTTTGAATATTTTTAGAAAATTTTAACTAAATAGTCACCCTTATTCCTGAAGTCGCCCTCGCTCTCGCCGTCGCTTTTTGTCGTCTGTCGCTTTTTAGTCGTCTCGTCATTCAATTGGTATTCCTGTGAAGTGGCGGAAAATCAAGAAAAATAATTTGACGTGGGAAAAAATGTGGATATATATTCAAGGACAGTAAAAGCTTCCAAAACTATAAAAATGGAGACGACGCTTAGATCAATGGCACAAGGATCATCATGAAAGAAAACAATCAGCTGATATACAAAACAGAATTTTAATTATTTGCGTTTAAAATGCTATTTGTTTGTAATCCAATTTTGACTTGGAAAATCAAAATAAATGATAAATTTGACTCGGGGAAATGATTTAGATATCTACATTAGGCAATAACAACATCCGGCATATACAATTGGAACGACGTTGACATTATGTGCCCAAGGATCATTCAAAGTTCGTGAAGGACACATTTGTTATCTAAGTTTAGTGCTACATAAAATACATTGGCCTTGAAGGGTTTCTATTAAAAGTAAATGGAATTGAAAATCAACACGTTTACTTTAATTGTGCAGTGTTCTTTTCTATGATGTGAATGTGATGACCATAACTGCTATATACTGATTTTTTTTTCCAATTTTTTTGTAATTGTTGAAGATTAGTCACTTTACCTCTTACCAATTTCTATTTTTTAAATTTATTTTTCAATTGTTCGATTAATAAAGTCTAAAAAACTTCTTCAAAAATTAAACACTAAATTTACCAGCGACGAGGTAAATTTAAAGGCGACAAAAAGTGACGATATTGGTGACAAAAAGCGACACCAGGAATACCAATTTTCTTCGATAGCAGAATATATCGACGAACGGAATACCAATTAGTGGCGACAGAGGAAAAGCGACAAAAAGCGACGGCGAGGGCGACTTCAAGAATAAGGGTGAGTATTACAAGCGCTGGCATCACGCCGATATCACAAAAATAAGTAAATATTTTTCGACAAATTCAAGAAAATTTATTAGACATAAATAATTGTTTTCACTTGTTAAAGAAAATTTTGTAGTTTGAAGGAAAAAATTGGAGTTCAAAATTGCAAGAATGTCTTTAGTGACATACGAAGTTCATGATGAACGCATTTGTAGTAAAATTTACAAATTTAAAGAAATAATGAACTATTTTGGGAGAAATTTAGTAAATCTTTGTGCATAATTTTTGTATAATTTTCCCCCCGTTTTTATGTTCACTCAACTAACTTACGCAAAAAATTATTTGAGTAAAGGAAACTTTCTCCAAACATAATAATTCCTTGAACTAAAATAATATTAAATTGGCTTTGGTGAAATAGAGAGTTCACTTTTTTATGAGTGTGTTTTTTAGAATTCATAATATTTGGCGCCCAATGAAAAAGCTTCCATTTAAATATATTAATGCTATAATTCTAAGCTCAACTAATCCAAATATTGCTCAAACCATATCCAGTTCCAGTTTCAATTTTACAAATAACGTAAGATTCTTCCAAAAATTATTTCTTAGTATTTCCAGTGGAAAACTTTCCGCCGCCCAGTACAGAAAATTCTCAGCAGTTAAGCCGCCGATGCAAAAATCTTGGTAACAGCCGCCGCCGACGGAAATTCCAGATCAAATCGTTCTGTGTTCCAAAACATAATGCCTGGTATTTATGCATATAACAGTAGGGATCAGAAATTTATTATAAAGATGTAAATTTCAGCTTTCTACAAAATTTCCTTGGAATGAAATATTTTGTTTACTTCCACTTCAAATTCCTCCCAGGCAATCATTAGGTTAACTACGCTACTGATTATTGGTAAATAATTTTAACATTGTCAGAACACGAAGTGAAGTAAAAACGAAACAAGCAAAAGAAAAAATTAAAACTGTTTCCCACACTTTTTTGGGACTACACATACACAGACAAGACGGGACTATCAGCAGACTATAGTGGGGAAGTATGGAAGATCTTTTTTCACCGTTTTGTTGGTTGGTTGTTAATCTGCTTGTGAACGATGACAGCCATCGATGGTTTGCTACCTGCATTCTGTTGCTGCCACGGCTGCGCAGTATGACGTTGTTGTTGCCCTTACAGGTTATTTGAGGCGATTCGCCTATAGCATGGGATAGCAAAACCATGGGAAATGTACACACCATCATCATCATCAAGTAGTGATTCCTGTTAGAATGTGCATGTTTACTGTCTGGCAATGGGAAGTGCAGTTTCTTTCTCACAATATGTACGTTCGGTCACCACCACCACACAATCATAATAACTCAAGACTACGTGTGTGTGTATATTTCAGCCTTCTTGTGCGCCTGATGTCCATGAGCATGGAGAGTTAAGACCATCTTTGTGTAGTTGGTATTTTTGATCGACACAGGTCGTTCATATAAAATTAAGTGTGCTCAGCAAAACAGCATCAGTTCATCGTAAACTTTCACAGCGTAAACATCGCTTCCAAGGAATACACTACATTCATTTATCTGCCATTACTGGCTAGAATCGTATTAGAAAGTTAGAATAATATCGTCACTATCACCTCATAATCACCATGTATACAGACACAAAAAATTTGGCAAATCTTTGTGTCAATAGCACAAATTCTACATTAAAAATGACAAACATTCAACAAAACCAACAACAACAGAGTGATAAATTCAAATTGAAGAAAGTCTGGAAACCACTATTGCGCCTCATGTCCCTGAAATCTACCACAACGGGGAAACATCGTTCAATACCGAACAATATAAATCTTAATAACGCCCATATCACCCACAACACACCCAAGGATTTACTATTCACTACCGAAGTCGACACACACGACGAAGAACAACTCAGTCCGCAGTCACACAAACTTCCCCAATTATGTCAACAAGAAATAGAGGCAGAATACCTAATGGGTACATCTAGCATCACTAAAGAACCCGTGGAATTTATCAGCCGAGTTTGCGTGGAAAAGACGCCTGTGAATACCTGTAGCGATTGTGTTTATGGTCGCAACTGTCAACATTCTAAATATCATGGAAGCCAAGATACAACCACTTTCTCCCAAACCAGACCCTCTCCACAAGACAATTTTAATTTCTTCAACACCGAAGATGGTTACTTTGTTTGGTCCGACACATATGGAGATATTGATGAGCAATTACTGCGTGAATGGTATTGGCAAAATTCATGGCAGTTTGCCGAAAATGCAACCGTGTGTTAACTTCGACAGAGTTGCATTTTAGTTTTGTAAAATGCAATCTTGTGTTGAACTCTTAAACAGTGTTGCCAAAACAAAACTTAGTTTATTCGTAATTAGTTAATATTGAATTTGTATGCCCCTAAGGATCTCATACTGTTATTTCTTTACTATATTAGTAAAAATTGATTAGTTATATAAATTTAAATGCTAGATTTTTATTTGTTACATATTTATGCAATATTTCATGTTTGTGATAATGTTATTATTGAGAGTGAGAGCATTTATAACAAAAAAAAAAAGAGAAATAATCAATAACCCAGTGCAAAAAAAAAAATGATTAAAAAATATTATAAAAAGAAATATAAAAGAATTTTTAAAACACACAAACACAATGGCTTATATATTTCTTATTTAATTAGTCTCGCAGCTGTGATGGTTAAGCCTTTAAGTTCTTAATCATCAATGAAACTTTTATTTACTATAAGGGGTTTTTTAATGTCTTGTTCTTTGAAAGCTCTCTTTGAAAAGTTTTTGCTTTGATTAGAAACAATGTCACTAGATTTTCGCAAAAGTTACATATTAGGTCTGTTCGCTTAGTTTTCCAGTAGAAATTATTCTGTAAAACCCTAATAACTTCATTTTGCTCAAATTAGCAAAAAAGTACGTGCAAAAAAGTAATGCTTTCAAGTAACAATTTTCGAAGAAATTTTTTTCTTGGTAAGAAATTTGGAAATTATTTTAACAAAACATGAAAAAATTTAAAAAAGAATTTCTTTACTCATATTTCAGGGCAAATTCCATGTCAGGTGAGAGATGGATCGGTGAACTTTACGTATATTTTTTATTATATATTATAATTTTTTATTTTAACTTGCTGTGATTTATGTCCCGTAAAGTTCAGAATCTTTTAATATATTGCGAGAACTGCATAAAATAGTTTTGTTTTACATCGCTTCGAAAGAATTTCTTGTGAAGTGAAAATCAAGTCCATCTCTAGACGTGAAGAATGTACATTAAAAATAATGACTTAGTAAAAACTTCCAACGTGTTTGCTGGATATCTGTATTATTAATCGTGCTGAATATTTGTGCCGATATATTAAGATCTACAGATCTGAAAAAATCTTTCCCGGTACCAAAGATTTTATCTTTACACTAAGGAATTTGCTATTGCTTACGAGACAAAGACGTGAAGAAGTGCACTAAAGATAGATTAAAGATGCAATTCCCTTTTATATTTATGTTTAGCGTACTTTATACTAGGACACAAATCTTGGTTTTTTTTTGCGTGCTTACCTCATGTAGTATCAAAATTCTTCATAAACATAGATTTGCCTGATGGCCGCGATTCGCCTGGATTATCCCGGAATTTCGTCTCCAAGAAGTGTGCCGAATCTTTCTCAAAATTTTGCAAATATGGAACTTATGCATTCTCGGGTGGCCATAAGTTTCATCCATTTTCTCTAATAACCCAGACAGGAATGGTCTGCAAGGGTTCATAGAGTGGATACCACTGCATTATAACATTTAAAATGTTCCCTAATCTAATACATAGTCGGGATTGTAAATTTGAACTTCTTTGAATTCAATCCGATATGAATATCTTTTAAACCGATTTCTTCCAACTTCAAATTCAATATAACATATTGTTATTCACATAAAAAGTCTTTTAATGAAACGTAATTATATATTGCTGTAAATATGCTTAATCGCATCAGAGCCACCGTAGTTCAATGGTTAACATGCCTCCTTGTATACACAGGATCGTGGGTTCGAACCCAGTTTCGACCAAACACCAAAAAGTTTTTCATCGGTGGATTATCCCTTCTCTAAGTGATTTCACTGGAATGTGGAACGCCGTTCGGACTCGGCTATAAAAAGGAGGTCCCTTGCCATTGAGCTTAACATAAAGTCGAACAGCACTCAGTGATAAGAGAGAAGTTCACCACTGTAGTATCTCAATGGACTGAATAGTCTAAGTAAGCCTGAAATATCGGGCTGCCACTATACCTAACCTAACCTAACCTAACCATGCTTAATCGAATAGTTTTTTTCTGTGTCTGTATTGAATATTTCATCTATACAGTATATACAGCTATATTGTTTACTTTTTAAGTCCAATTTTACATATAATATATAAAATTGTATAGTTTTCCTATTGAAAGTATTTGATTTTAAGTAAAAGGTCAACATTCTGTGATTTTATCCATCACTTCAGACACACTTTCAAAGTACGATTGTCACAAATATCGAGGTTATTACTGCACAGAAGGGTTTTAATATAATTTAAAGGTGTATCTAGAAAGTCCTCTATTGAAAACATAAATAGTTACCGTCATGATCACAACATCTTTTGAATGTAAGGAAAGAAATGTTCCCACGTGCCAGCAGACAAAGCAGCAAAGGATATGTTGAGAGCGTGTGAATATTTATGTTGCTTGTTTTGTGTTAGGGATCTTGTCTTCATCCACATTACCAATGTGCACTTAGAGATCTTTAAACAATACATTCTGGGCTAGTGATCATGGATTTTAGTTTGTTCCCACGCTGCAAAACAATTCTTCGGGATAAGCAGGTGGAAAAGTAAGCAGTAATTGTCTGGGTGCTCAAGAAATAGAGTTTGAATGTAATAGGATATTTTTCGTGTACTTCATTAGTATTTCAATAAAAGACTTAACGAACTTATTGAAAACGTAGATTTTGGTATTTTATATTAAAATTCCATTAAAATAGCTGATTTTAGCTCTGCCTCAAATAAGAAAGGTTACACTTAATTTCCAAAATTGTTGCGTAGAATGTACGCAATATTCTCATACGAACTATGAAACTGTCTCATATAAAAACGAATAATACTCGCTATGAAAAATTTTCATAACAACCATGAAGAACTATGATAAAAAAATTTATGGATGAAAATAAGATAAAACAATTTTCTTCTCATCTTCTCATCTTCTGAAAACAGACAGTAATTTCATAATATTCACGAAAATTTTTGTTTTTAAAACAACTGACATTTTTTTGTAAATTCACAGATTTGTTTCATTTTTCGTATATATGATTTATTTGAAGTAATATATTTTATATGGCTTCACTGCTGCTACGGGTACGGTTCAACAGGTTCCATCTTGAAGCACTTTGAAGGCATCTGAAAAGAAATTATATTAATCAAGGATTAGCGGAAAAGTTCAATACATAGAAAAAACTAAACTGTTTAGTAGCAATAATGAATTCCCTCGTGACAAGATTAAACTAAATTATTCTCCACATTTTGATATTTCCTCAAAGCGTTTTTAAAATGAGGAACATTTAATGGGTACTATGTAATCTGGTGTACTTTTTAGCTACAGTTCACGAAATTACACCCTCTTGCAGGTACAATCTGCTGCTATTACTACTTGTTTTAGTATTACATGTTTTAAAAATATCTACTCTCGGCTAATTTTATACATTTATTTTTTTCCCATTCAATAATTGGATTTACTATTGCATAGCAAATAAATTGATTTTTCAAAGAAGAAAATGTATACTAAAGTAAAGAACAAAATCATTTGGGCCAAATCATGACCGTTTTAACCATTCGGCGTTAAAAATTAGGTCCCTTGTCCAGAAAAGTCGGGCTGTCACTATACCAAACTTAACCATACTGTAGTTCATTCTTACTATTTTTGGGAATCGAACGAAATTTTTCTTTTGATTTTAAAGGGTGATTCTTTTGAGGTTAGGATTTTCATGCATTAGTATTTGACAGATCACGTGGGATTTCAGACATGGTGTCAAAGAGAAAGATGCTCAGTATGCTTTGACATTTCATCATGAATAGACTTACTAACGAGCCACAACGTCGAATTTTCAGTGAATGGGCCCTAGAAAAGTTGGCAGAAAATCCGCTTTTTTATCGACAAATTTTGTTCAGCGATGAGGCTCATTTCTGGTTGAATGGCTACGTAAATAAGCAAAATTGCCGCATTTGGAGTGAAGAGCAACCAGAAGCCGTTCAAGAACTGCCCATGCATCCCGAAAAATGCACTGTTTGGTGTGGTTTGTACGCTGGTGGAATCATTGGACCGTATTTTTTCAAAGATGCTGTTGGACGCAACGTTACGGTGAATGGCGATCGCTATCGTTCGATGCTAACAAACTTTTTGTTGCCAAAAATGGAAGAACTGAACTTGGTTGACATGTGGTTTCAACAAGATGGCGCTACATGCCACACAGCTCGCGATTCTATGGCCATTTTGAGGGAAAACTTCGGAGAACAATTCATCTCAAGAAATGGACCGGTAAGTTGGCCACCAAGATCATGCGATTTGACGCCTTTAGACTATTTTTTGTGGGGCTACGTCAAGTCTAAAGTCTACAGAAATAAGCCAGCAACTATTCCAGCTTTGGAAGACAACATTTCCGAAGAAATTCGGGCTATTCCGGCCGAAATGCTCGAAAAAGTTGCCCAAAATTGGACTTTCCGAATGGACCACCTAAGACGCAGCCGCGGTCAACATTTAAATGAAATTATCTTCAAAAAGTAAATGTCATGGACCAATCTAACGTTTCAAATAAAGAACCGATGAGATTTTGCAAATTTTATGCATTTTTTTAAAAAAAAAGTTATCAAGCTCTTAACAAATCACCCTTTAGTTCATGTTGAACTTATGTGTACGATTATTGAAATTAATACCCACGTTTAGTTCATAAAATTTTGAGACAAGGCTGTGGAAATTTTTGAAAAAAGTAGTAAAATTTAATTACACATAATTGTTTTGCAATAAAAATAAGTTAAATTTAGCGTTATTTTAACTACGTATTTTTTCAGTGTATGATGCATTTTAGATCTTTTAAATAAATTACTCATCATTTTATAACGATCATCGAAATATGGACATTGAATAACAAAACTTAAAAAACTGCATAAATTATTCTGCAAACAAAATGGGAAGGAGTACACTGAAAAAACAGTGAACGCACCGGAAGAAAACTTTTGGTTAATTTTAGAAAATTTGTAATATTTTTAGAAAATTTTAACTAAACAGTATTACAAGCGCTTGCTCCCGCCGATATCACAAAAATAAGTAAATATTTTTCTACAAATTCAAGAAAATTTATTAGACATAATTAATTTTTGTTTTCACTTGTTAAAGAAATTTTTTAGTTTGAAGGTAAAATTAATGTTTGCATAATTTTTTCCCGCTTTTTAGTTCATTTAACCACCGTGGTGCAATGGTTAGCATGCCCGCCTTGCATACACAAGGTCGTGGGTTCGATTCCTGCTACGACCGAACACCAAAAAGTTTTTCAGCGGTGGATTATCCCACCTCAGTAATACTGGTGACATTTCTGAGGGTTTCAAAGCTTCTCTAAGTGGTTTCACTGGAATGTGGAACGCCGTTCGGACTCGGCTATAAAAAGGAGGTCCCTTGTCATTGAGCTTAACATGGAATCGGGCAGCACTCAGTGATAAGAGAGAAGTTCACCACTGTGGTATCACAATGGACTGAATAGTCTAAGTGAGCCTGATACATCGGGCTGCCACATAACCTAACCTAACCTAACCTAGTTCATTTAACTAACTCCAAACATAACACTTCCATGAACTAAAATAAAGTTAAATTGGCTTTAGTGAAATAGACGAGATAACTTTTTTTTTGAGTGTACATTGCTTTCTATTTAGAGAAATGAGTTATGTCCCTTAAAATCGAGCAATACATTAGTGGTATGTCTAAATCAAAATATAGCTGCGATGGCTTGTAGTATTATTATTAGATGTGCAATGATTCTACCATTTCTGGCTTGAACATTTAAAATACCCAAAAATGTATTTATTCATATATTTTGTTTTTTTTTTTGTTTTTTATAGAAAATTTATTCAATCATGCCGAATCAAAGCTTTTCCATAAAAACTTTCTTAAGTCAGACTGAATTCTAATTGTGTAATGCAAAGGCTTATTTACTTTGGCTGAATTGAAGTTTTCCTTGTGAAAACTGTATTTAGGCGAAATTATTTTTGAAGCAAAAACTTAATTCAACCAGGCTGAGTTATAAGTTTCCCATATTTTTATAGAGAAATCGTTTGGAGATTTTCCTTTCGTGGACATTATTCAGTCAGTTCAAATGAAAATTTTGCTAGAGAAAAATTCATTGACTTACTCTGAAGTATAGTTTTCGTACAAAACTTCGTTTTTCTTTATCGACGAACGATAATAGAATTGTTGTCCTCAATTTATATATACTTACTCTCATTGCCCAAAGCACAGTTGATATTTTCCATAAGACACTTGTTGCTTGCTACAACACGATATTTTCCGTTAGAAATGCAAACAGGCTGGTAAATCATGGCACAGGGTTTCAAACACTTGGGGGTGGTAATATCCAAATTGTTCAATTTTACCAATAAATCGTCAACATTTTCTACCAAGTCGGTACTGCACCAGTCCATAGCAGTGGCCACGTAAGCTATATAAAAAAAATTATATACGAGAACCAAAATCTCTTAATATTCCTTAACTTACGTTTTAATAAGGATTTCTTCAAACGGCAATTGCTGCTCTTGAGTTCACATGTATTGCTAAACTCTTTGAAGATTTTACCATCAGTAGCACAGATGGGAGCATATAAAGCTGGACAAATTTGTGGGCAATCAGCCTCCATGGTGGCACTTGAGGTGACAGCCATGGCACACACCACGAATATGGTAATTATAGCTTTTCCGAACATATTGATAATAGTCCTAGTAGTTTGTCCTTTATAAAAATTATTAATATGCGCTCAGTATTTGTATTTATGAACTTCACTTGTTTTGTTTTTATAACTACTATTCGGGAGTTTATTTTATACCTTTTTAGCTAGCTACTATTGAAAAACACACATAAAAGACCTAGTGTAAGTTATCATTTTAGAGGTGTTATCAGTACCGATGTCGTTGTTGCTTTTTTCTTGTTTTGTTTTATTTTTTCGATAAGAATGGTCGATGCGCTGTACGTGTTCGGCCGCAATAATAACCATTGATTTGTTTGATCATCTATATATTGTGTTACCCTACTAACAAGATGAAACTGTCGGACAACTTCATGTTATTGTACACTTGTGTAGAAAAGTATGAGTTTGTTTTTAGAACAAAAAGTTGTAGAGACGAATATCGAATATACTTAACTATGAGCTATTGCTATATACAATCAGCTTATAAATTTAGATCTAGTTCACATTCTTAGCCCCAGTCAGAGATGGTCTGTCGTAAACTGTAATGTATTTGACATAAATTTACGACGTATTTCATCATACGTCAAAAATGTCGTAAACCTCTCGATTCGATTTTATTACCAATGTTTGTCTTATAGAAAAGAGTAAGACAATTTTAATATCTAGTAGAGTCGACTATGCATGGTTCAAAAAAGCTATTTTATATTTCGGGATTGGACAACCCTAGCGTTGCAATCTACTAACTGACAAGTTTGACATTTTTTGATGCTATACGTACGCAGAACATTTTGACATACAAGATCTATTTGTGTTTTTACTTAAAATATCCATATCGGCCAAAAAGTTTGGAATTTAATTGTGAACATTTTCTTGCGATTTTTCTTTACAACTTTCGACGTGGATTAACTCAACAACACCGATGAACATAATTTCATTTTTGGCAATGAAGACCAGAGTTTATCGATGGTATGGTCAATACAACCAAGATCGTACTTCACACCAAGACGAATTTGGTAAATATCGTGCAAAATTAGTTGTTGTTCCGGTAACCGTCATTGAGACAATCTTAGGCAAGTCGCAAATATGGCCCCATTTAAATTTAAACCGCACACTAGATATGCTAGTGTTCTCAAGGCGTCAGATAGCACTCCTGATATCTGCTATAACGGGTTGCTGCCTGATAGGCGAATTTCCAAAAACTATAGGTGTGAAGTATAATGACTATTGTATGAGCTGTCATGATGCGGAGGAAAATGAATCAATTAAACACCTCTTGTGTGAGTGTCCTGCTTTTTGTGTAAGGCGTAAGCGAATTTTAGGAGCATATAGCTTTAGATTACTGGCTGACCTGGAAAACGTTAACTTAAGCAGTTTGTTAATGTCTTTGGAGCAATCTGGTTGGTTCCACAAAAGTAAATAATAGAGAAGGTTGGTTCAGTGGTTAAGACTAGAAGTGCCCATATGTAATAGGTACTTTTAGTTAAATGTGGTATCACAATGGACTGAATAGTCTAAGTGAGCCTGAAATTTAATCGTGCTGCCATTTTAACCTAACCTTACCTAACCTAACCTAGGCAAGTCGCATTGATCCCGAAAATCGCATTTCTAAGCATATGATGGGAGCCACCGTTGTGCAATGGTTAGCATGCCCGCCTTGCATACACAAGGTCGTGGGTTCGATTCCTGCTTCGACCGAACACCAAAAAGTTTTTCAGCGGTGGATTATCCCACCTCAGTAATGCTGGTGACATTTCTGAGGGTTTCAAAGCTTCTCTAAGTGGTTTCACTGCAATATGGAACGTCGTTCGGACTCTGCTATAAAAAGGAGGTCCCTTGTCATTGAGCTTAACATGGAATCGGGCAGCACTCGGTGATAAGAGAGAAGCACCAAATGAATTCACTTTATTCCCGTATGTAAAAAATAAAATGAGTGGTCCATGTTTTTCAACACCAGAAGAAGCGGTTGATGCGTTCAGAATGTATGTTTGGAGATACCTTAGGAACATTTTGAAAAACAATAAAGCGATTTTCGATGATTTAATATTATTCTCTAATCCCGAAATATAAAAGGCAAGCCTCGTATCAAAATTTCTCAAAATAATGTAAATTCAGTTATCTGGGCATAGTGTTAATTGGCAATTCCCGGAGCAAAGGCCAACCAGGATCGATGACCAATCGTCGACTCAAGATGATTACAATTTATGGAATTAGTGAATTTAAAAAATTGTTGAACCATTTTGCATGTTGAACCATGCATTAGCAGAGACTATACATTTTTAAATTTCTCCTATACAAACGTTTTTGCAAACTTTTGGGAATGGTTAATATTCGTCTTTTCATGAAATCTTCCGCCTTTACCCGTTCAATCTCATTACAAACCTGTGCTGCCAGGTCAACGAACCTCAGGAGTCTTTAGTAGAGCCTATATGTTTATTATGGAATTAGACACAAATAATATTAGTCAAAACTGTTTTCATTAAGGGAAGAAAGTGTTCATTAATAGCAAATTTATTACATAGCAACAAGTTTAGTTAATATTACAAAGCTTTTTCTAACAGTGTAGTGCTTGTGTCTAATAGCCACCTACAAATACGTAATGTGTATTCTAACTTAGTCATCAATGTTATTCGTACTAGAGTGAATGAAATTAGGGAAGCCAAAGTACCAAACAATCGATTTAATCGATTAATTGTTAAATGTTAACATTTTCTCACATAGAGTTTTATGATGGGACGTTTCCTGATTTGTGGTATTCCCCCCATCGATGGTGATCATTGATTTGATAATGAATTTTAATGATAAGGTCTATTTTGAACAAAGGAAATATCAGGCATTTGAACATTATTTGTAAATTTGTTTTTTAATTATATTCTGAGACTTTGGAATTTTTTTGAGTTCTTAACAATCGTTGAACTCTATTTTACACTTTACACAAACGGTTGAATATGATAGAAGTCGCAACCGATAGTCAAAAGGGGCCAAGTGAAATCAAAAATCCGTTAAAAATCATCAGCCATAAGGCAAAGAAGAAAGGCTGTGGTGATGTTCTATGAGCATGCGTTCAACCAAAAACATTACTTCAACGAATTTGGAATAATAATGAGGAAATTATATTCCATTACTCCTCTAAACTTGGGGTGTGTCATATCTTACTGCGATGTTCCATAGACGACATACTTTGTAAAAGTGTGGGAAAGTAAGAACCTGAAAATGTTAAACCATGGCAAGGCCATAAATTCCTTTGTGTGACAGTGGCAAGCGAACGATTGATCGTTGATGATTAACTCACTATCCTACATGCTTAATACATAAGATCAGTTGTGCACATACTTGTAGGTGGTTTATATTTTTTACCATTTCATCGAGGACTGGGGAGAAATTATTTAACTCTTAAATTACTACTTAAACACACAGACCAAGTAACTACCGTCAATCAAAATCCAGCACAAGTCATATGAAATTAGTGAATTTAGTATGGAGTTCGTTTGTTTACTTTTGTGGCGAACATTTCATATGCAGGGCACATCAACGAAGGCCGTCATCGTAATAACACTTGTTCATGCATATGGATACTTCTTCTTCAAATCAGAATAAAAACCTATTATCTATTTTACCAATTGGAACTTGCTTGTCGAGGTTGGTTTAGTTAAGTAGGAAAATGCAACCATTTGCGTTGTGATCGTTAACTTTTGGTCAAGAACATTAGGCATATAACTTGGTGTTTTAAAGTACTGTAATTTGGATGGCGAAAAAAATTTGAAAGTTTTGGTCTTACACTATTTAGTTGTGGGTGGAGGATCTTGATGTCTACATGAAGATGGTAAAGTGGATTACTGCGAGACACGCAGCTATACTGCCTTCATAAATTCTATTGAGAAGCATCTGGTATATAGTACAGATCGGCCCTGACTATCCTGGCATGATCACTTATTGATAGATAGATATTTGGTGACATAGTGTTGGTAATGTAATAACCGAAAGAACTTATTATACACTGAAAAAATATTTACGTGATATTAAAGATTACGCAACCTAAATTTTAGAATGCGAAATTTACAAAATATTAAGGACAAATTTCTTTAAAATAATGAAATTTGAAATAAAGTTTATAATCTTTGCTTCAAAAAATTTTTTCATTAAATTTAGGACACACATTTTGTAAATTTGCGTCCCTCCGTTAAAGTCGCATGTCTTTGAACTAACTCTAATTTTCCTTAGAGTAACGAAACATATTTTTCATTTAAAGAAATAGTCCTTAAATTAACTGAAATATTGAATCTTTAGATTTAAGATAAAAACACTTCAAATATAGGCTAAAACTTATCTTGAAGATTTGGTATCTTTGGTTTAAAGTTTTTTGGAATTAACAAAACATGTTTTACTTTGAAGTATCCGTCATAATTTGGATTTTTACACTGGCATTTGTTTGTACGTAAATAGATTTATTAATAAAGGGTGATACGGTCAAAATTTGGTCAATATAAAGTTGACGTATAGACCCCTCATTTTGAAGGTGTGTGTGTGTGTAGAATGTTGCTCCTATTTTGATTTTGGAATTCACTCTTCAGTTGTCAAAATGCCGTCCAAGCAAGAAGAGCAGCGTATCAATATTTTACTCGCGCATCGCGAAAATCCGAGCTACTCGCACGCAAAGCCAAATCTTTGATTTTATATCAACAGTAAGTGCACTGATAGAAAAACCTCCAATACCGTCGTACATTTTGGTACATTTTCGGTACCATTTTCCCCTATAAAATTCGACATTGGAAAATAATTTCTACGTAGTCAGGCAACAACAATGTCTAGTGGTGAGTTCAAATATTTGATAAGCAATGGCAACACTATCCTATTTTCCATCAAGGAATTAGAATGGATTTTAATTTGGCGACTCGCCGCCAGCCGTCACGTATTCCGTCGCGGATTTTGGGCTTCTCATAAGAAATGCTCGTAAACAAGTGCTCGCCTATCGCAATGGTTATATTTACACAGTAAGGACTGTTTGAAACCGAAACTTTTACTATGGTGAGAAAAAATGCTAGTTTGCTGTACTCATTTCTTTAACAAATAAAACAATTTTTTTATTTGTTTTGAGATATTTAAAGCATACGCAGCCATGTGATGTCGTAAATGTCAATAATTCTCAGCAAATGTCAAATTTCTTAGATGCCCCCTGGGCTAGTGAAATTATACTCACCTCGTTTCATGTCAAATTTTTACCAATGCTACACGCAAAGAAAAAAAAAAACGTTTGGAAAACGTATACCGAAAACGTTTTTCTTTTATTAGAGTTTTTTGAATTGCTTCGAAAATTTTAAAATTTTTCACCAAATAAAAAAAAAGTTATTTTTGAAATAACAACACAGTCCATTTCGTTTATATCAAACACTGTTCTTTTCTGACTTTAGGTCTTTAATAAGACACATTTTACAGTTCAAAATTTAATATACTACAATGTAATGTTGAACATTTTGCGCAATCTTCGAACATATCTAACAGGTACATAGCTCAGTGGTTAGTGCGTTGGCTTACAAAGTGCATGGTCCGCGGTTCAATCCTGGACAAAAGGTAAAAAAATTATAAAAAAAATATAAAAAAAATTATAAAATCGTATAATTTCTTCTACATTGTTTGTATTACAGAAAAAGGTGAAAAAAACTAAAAAACTTCGTGGAAGTGAGAAAAGATGTGAGGGAAAATGCAATTAGCCAGAAAAAATTATTTTTTGAGTTAGTCTTTATGAAATTGTTTTTACATCCTGGAAAAGAATAAACGTTTATCACAAAAAGTATATACTTTTCTTCCAAATACACTTCCTTACAGCGAAAAGCAAATTAGAAACGAACTTTGTTTGTCTAAAATTTCGTTTGAGAGGAAAGAATTATTTGTTTGCGTGTAATAAAAAAAGCGATATCACAGTGGTGAACTTCTCTCTTATCACTAAGTGCTGCCCGATTCTATGTGAAGCTCAATGACAAGGTACATCCTTTTTATAGTCGAGAAGCTTTCAAACTCTTAGAGAAGCTTTCAAACTCTCAGAAATGTCACCGGCATTACTGAGGTGGGATAATCCACCGCTGAAAAACTTTTGGTGTTTTGTCGAGACTGAGTTTGAACCCTCGACCCTGTGTATGCAAAGCGGGCATGTTAACCATTGCACCACGGTGGCTCCCTTTGAACAGGCCCTACGAAGTCAGGATTGTTAAAGTTGATACTCTGGTTCATTCAAGTGGAAGAAGGCTCCCATCTGGGATTTTTTATTTTGAATACCGGGATTTTTCGGGATCCAGAAAAAAATCAAATTTGGTAAAATTGTGGCTTTCTATGATCGTTTATTAATAAATTGGAGTCTTCATTCAGTGTAAACGGCCCTTAGATTTCATATCCGTTGCCAAAACAACCGTTACAAATGTAATTAAAGTGTTTGGGGAACGTTTGTCGACAGCCAGGAAGTCCGGATCGGGGGGAAATCGAAAACCGGAAGCCGCTGAGACGACAAAGAGAGTTGCCAGTAGTTTCAAGCGAAACCCTAACCTCTCTCTCCGAGATGCCGCAAATTAGCTGGGTGTATCGTCTACAACCGTGCATTGAGCCAAAAAACGAGCCGGACTATCGACTTACAAGAAGGTAGTGACTCCAAATCGCGATGATAAACAAAATACGACGGCCAAAGCGCGATCCCGGAGGCTGTACACGACGATGCTGACGAAGTTTGACTGCGTGGTAATGGACGACGAAACCTACGTCAAAGCCGACTACAAGCAGCTTCCGGGACAGGAGTTTTATACGGCAAAATGAAGGGGAAAGGTAGCAGATATTTTCAAGCACATAAAACTGTTCGCAAAGAAATATCTGGTTTGGCAAGCCATCTATACTTGTGGCTTGAAAAGCAGCATTTTCATGGCTTCCGGGACTGTCAACCAAGAAATTTACGTGAAAGAGTGTTTGAATAAACGTCTGCTGCCTTTCCAACACGGTTGTTCCGTACTGTTTTGGCCGGATTTGGCCATTACGGTAAAAGGATCTTGCCATTACGGTAAAAAGGCCATGGAGTGGTACACCGCCAACAACGTGCAGGTGGTTCCCAAGGACAAGAACCCTCCCAAAACGCCAGAGCTCCGCCCAATTGAGAAATACTGGGCTATTGTCAAGCGGAACCTAAAGAAGACCAAAAAAACTGCTAAGGACGAGCAGCAGTTCAAGACAAACTGGCATTTTGCGGCGAAGAAGGTGGACAAGGTGGCTGTACAAAATCTGATGGCAGGTGTCAAGCGTGAGGCCCGGCAATTCGGATTTGGAAAAGCGAAAGCCTAACTGAATATTTTTCCTGAATTGTATACTACTTGAAAAAGAAATTTAATTTGATTTTTTAAATAAACGATTTCACGCGTTTTCCCTTGACCAAATTTTTACCGTATCACCCTTTATACCGCGAAAAAAGATTGAAAATTCGACAAATGAGATTTGTAGGAGATTTTAATTTTATTGATCATAGATTTAAAATCAGACGAGTCGCTAAAAAATTTCTTTATTTTAAAGAAGCCGCATCTTTAGCTCGGAATCAATACCAAAATCCTTAAGGGAAGGTCAAAATCTTTGGATCCAAGTAAACTTTTTTTTGAGTGTACATAGATATTTAATCTTGATCGGATGTTATTATTATTATCTATTCGAATTGATATACGAATATTTTGAAACCGGAAGTTTGGTCCCTCATTTCTTGTGGGCATACTACATTTCATGTGACTGATACACGCGAAATTATTTATACAGAACGGAGCGATATACTGGGACGGTAAATATGGTTAAGCCCGTTCCAGAAGAACATCTTCACAGTTCCAGAAGAGCTTCTGCTCTATCCCTACGGGAAATTGGTGCAAATTGTCACTGACGGACCTATCACAGGACTGGTGATCCAGTTTGTCGCAGTTTTTAAATAGTAATAATTTAATGATTTCCATACTCGCTTAATATAAAAATCTTATTGGATCTACACATTTAGAGAAGTAGAATTACCAGAATAACCTATTGTTCAATATTTTTCAAAAGTTTTTCATTTCTGTTGTTTCTAAGAGTTTGTCCGAGACTGGTTCATGAGGACCTGTCTATGGAGTGCTACT
Organism: Haematobia irritans; assembly: GCF_050003625.1. Classification (NCBI taxonomy): domain Eukaryota; kingdom Metazoa; phylum Arthropoda; class Insecta; order Diptera; family Muscidae; genus Haematobia; species Haematobia irritans. Next base: position 11,704,019 of record NC_134397.1, read on the forward strand.
ACTGAAATGCCCCAGGATGTGTCCTTAGGAACGAATCCAAGACGTGTCCTAAGGTGTAAATTTACCCCGCCAATGACAACCCCTTGTTAAAGTGACCGGAAGGAAGGACCATACTTCTTCACCAGAAATAGGACTGGTCCATGCACACCAGGGACTAGTCCTGTACCAGTCCTGTGTTTGATCCATTTCCCGTAGGGATGGAACAGAACCACATTATATACACTGACTGGTCGAAGAACTGGTTTCTGTGGCTGAGCAGAAGTATGAAGTTTTTTTAGATATGGAATATCCAGGAGGACACAATCTGCATTTTCGACATCGAGGACAAAAAGCAGCAGCGGAGAAGGATTATGTATACTGCACCGAAATGAATCTCGAATTTCACAAATAGCTACTTTGACCTTAAATCTGCAGAATTTGACGACGATCACCTAAAGTTACTATTGAAATAAGATCGTCCCACCAAACCGAATAAATTAATGCCAGTGGAATAACAATCTATCCCCACCTTTATGGTTTTACTAAAAAAACTCAAAGCGACGGCTCAAATGCTGACAAAGGATGAAATTGACGAATCAGATTGCTACGTTCCTTTCTTCATTCTTTAATTAAAAAAAACAGGGTTTAGGAATAGATTGGAGATTTAAAACTCATTTCGTTAAAAAAATATAATAATCCATTTTACATATGATGTCGAAATTTTGGTCGAAAATTTGGTTCTAGCTAAACGTTTTCACTACTCCATTGCTTTCCATACCGCACTCCCTTCACATTCTCTCTTGCTTATGAGTGTTCGTGTTGTCCGCTTGGATTTCTAATTGGTAATTTTTTTGGTTCTACACTTATCCCGTACGAGGCTATTCAACTACCTTATCAGAAATTCACCACCGAATGTTTGAGGACAACAAGTTCGGCGGTAGCTATTTTGGAATTATGGGTAAATGAGTGAAGAAATTTTGTGGCGCCTATTGCATATTAATTTGCAAGTAATTTAACTTTCGACATTCTCGAAATTGAAAGATATTCTATTGACATGACAATGCGGCAATTTAATAATAAAGAATTTTATTACTATATTTTTTTCTCCTGCTTTGGGTCATTGTAGGTTTGAATAGAAAAATATCTCCGCTCGTAAATCTTCTCTTGATTTTTACGAACAGGAAGACAGAAATGCATGCGTCAATAATAGTGCGAGTTGGAATGTTTGAGGCCAATAACTGTGTATATTCATAATTGTGTTTGAGATGGAGTAGTGAGTACTAATATTTTAAACGCATGCGTTCATGTCATTTTGTTACTGCATTGATTCTTGTTGAAAATAACAGACAATAAGCAATAGTGACTATTATTAATTTATTGTTTTTCTCTTATGTGCTAAGAATATTTATCCCACTTTATCACTAAATATTTTTAAACTTTTTGTTATTATAGGGACTGATAATTAAATTGTCGGAATTACTTAAATTATTTGTTTAATGTCAGCACCACATAGGATTAAAGACCCATGGCATTATGACAATAAAAATCTAAAAAAATTAGCACAACTTTCAGTAAAGGTCGATGAAAGAAGGACAAATTACTTAACATTCAATACATTCGGTTTTCACAGGTTAATGAAAATTTAATTAAAATATTTATTTAGATATTTTTCATTAATATATTGCACTAATTGGTATACACACTGAAATAATTTTGTCGTGAAGCCAAAGATTTAAAATTCGAATGCGATTTTAGTTTAACTTAGAAGACTGTTTCCTCTTTTTAGAAAGTGTATTCTATTATTTGCCTACAGTCCACTCTACGAAACGGAGAAGATTCTCGTGGAATCAACCGGTTTACAATATACCACTGTTGCTCTACTATCCTCAGCTGATAAACTCTCGCTCTTGGATTCCACTTGGGACACCCCCTCCATCAAGGATTATATATTTATATTAGTTAAAGATTTTGTCTTTAAATAATTTTCGTTATTTCAGAGAAATTCGAGTTTAACCGAAGGATGCGAATTTAAGCAAAATACTTTAACCAAAGTGTAAGCAGTCTTTTAAATTTCTTTCCAATCCTTAATATCGTGAAGATTATTAGAACTCTATTATTATTTATTTGTTCATAATTCCATTAGTCCATTTCGCCGATCCTGAAAAGTTATTTAGTTGATTAGAAAACACATTAAACATTTATTAGTCGAATTTGAGTATTACAAATGTTTGGTTTTTTTATTATTTAATTCATTTTATTTCAGAACATAATATCAAATTTGGTAGTGCCACATCGCCTTATAGACATTTTAGGGACGAGTTGGCAATGTGTAAGTATTAAACATTCTAATTGTAAAATTAAATTGGAAGCATTTCAATATTTTGAAGAAGATATTGTCTTAAGTGTGTTTTAAAAGAAGATATTGTACATGTATTGATTATTCGATTATTATTTTTGATTATTATATATGTTACCGTATCAATGTACTAGGCTTTGTATTACGAATAAGAATTTTCAGTTTCGTGGATGTATCCATACATACATATGTTAATATTATGTCGTCAGCAATTTATTAGCAGGGAATTTAATTAATTTTAAATGAAATGTATTTTATGGCACTATGTATTCATATAGCATTTTCGTTTTCTAATTTTCTTGTGGTAATTCCCAATTTTTGGTTTTTTTTAATGAATCTAATGCTACCAGCATATATGTTCATTTCTATAGCTTCTAAGAAAGTAAATTGTAGCTATATGACAGTTACTTATCGCTACAATGTCACCGATTTATCTCCATCTAAATGCAGGATATTTGTAATTCCTAGAAAAGGTATGTAAATGAAAAACAAATTGAAGGAAACATCACTGGCAGGAAATGTATTGTAATACTAGAGGTTTTTCTTTCTGTAGGCCACTTGTTGTATATTCCGCACTCCCGAAGTTACCGCCTATGTGATGTTAATATGTTTTTTCCTTCATAAGCAAATTCCTCTTGAATCATATTTCCATATCCGCTATGGATTTCACAAGAATTTGGTTATTTCATTTTACTTGCTGTATACAAGTGGCCTTGTCCAGATGAGTAGAAGGAGCCATGAAATTTATATGCAAAACACCATAACGTTAGTCTTCGTTTCTCCAAGAATGTCGTTGTGCGTTGCAGCTCTATAACCACATAAAGGAACAACTCGTTCTATAGTTGTTTGGTTAATATTTTTATGGTTAAAAGTTCTTGTAACATGTGGTAATCACTTGTGGACATTCCTGCATGCTCTTAAGGACGGGCTAGGCAAGTCATGTAAACGTTTCCACGAAATCTTGAGGTGATGGACACGAAATAACAATTGCAACAGGCAAATATTAGGGATGATAAGTAGAATTGATGGTGTACCAAGTTCTACTCTAAAAAGTACTTTTTGTAATGGATATGAATGATGAGTAGGGGGTTTTCCCAGTAAATTTTCTATATTTTCGCTTCCGCTTTTCCGGAAATTAAGTGCGTGAATTCCCGAGAATTTTTCTTTACAATATTTTATATATAATATAGGGTTTATAGCCCCTTCACATTGAGCTCAAAATTGACTAATAGTGGATTTTCCCTTTTTTCATATGGCAAATGACAGTATAAACCTAGTTAAAGTGGATTTTGGAAGTATAATGTGAGTGACTATGGTACCAAGTAGTAGTAGTTGCCTTTGCGACATACATAGTCGTCGTTCTAGCCCAGATTCTAACGGGCTTCCAATTGTTAAGAAGAAGGTTGGTCTTCCCAATTTATGATTGTCATATTTCTGCAAAACGGCATTCCGATAGACTGAGTAGTGACTATGGCGACTATGGTACCAAGTAGTAGTAGTTGCCTTGTGCGACATACATAGTCGTCGGTTCTAGCCCAGATTCTAACGGGCTTCCAATTGTTAAGAAGAAGGTTGGTCTTTCCAATTTATGATTGTCATATTTCTGTAAAACGGCATGTCGATAGACTGAGTAAACCTTTATAAACAACGGGACATTTTACCTTATGTAGCCCACGTTAATAAATGAGGTAATATATCGGTATTAGGGCTCACTGAATATAATCAAACATTATTATATAATATAATAGTCAATACGGAAGTGGAGGCTCCCAGTCATAATTTTAAAATTTCAATAAAGCAAAATTATAAAAACTTGAAATGTAAAATGTTCATAATTTTGAGAAATTTAAACACACAAAAATAAATCTTTGTCTCTTCATAGGCAAATAAATCTTTATTTATGGTACCCGTTGTCACGTTTGTACCCTTCGACCCGAAAGAAACACCTTTAACAACCAAAGAACATTTCTTTGATCTATAATTTCGTTTCCAGGAAAATAAATTATTTTTCGAACTTTGTTTGACCCGAAAGAAACACCTTTAACAACCAAAGAACATTTCTTTGATCTATAATTTCGTTTCCAAGAAAATAAATTATTTTTTTTTTGCGTGTCAGAACAGCTTTATAATTTGGAGTAATATTTCTAATATTTTCTTCTATTATGAATAAGAAAGTACCAGAAAAGTACAAAAAATGTCAATTTGCCATCTCTGCCAAACACCTTATTTATATATGTGTCTTAGATTGAACATATGAAGACGGTGGGATGGGTTCACGCAATCATCCAAGGATTAAAATGTACGAGGAATTGAAAATGGTTGACATACATATTTTCATAGGATAATTTGTTTATTTTTGTTTATAAACCATGTGGATGTATATTTTAGAGGTTTAGTTGTTTAGCCATTGATGTTAATACTATAAACACCAATGTCTAAGTTATCAGGGTTATAAATTAGTGTTTATGTAACAATTCATACTATGTCAATATGTTGGAATTTCCTAAATTTATTTATGGTGGCCTATGTCACTAGAATGAATCACTGTCTCAAGTGTTTTTTTTTATTTAAAAGTCATGACATCTTCAAAATAAAGACATTTATCGAGGAAAAATCTCAACTTCAAATCCAAGTTTTTAAATTTGAAGTCGGCATACGAATTTTCTATTTTCTTTTGGAATATGTTAACAAAGCTATTCACCAACAGATAAAAACCATTTTAAGAGGATATGTTAGGTATAGTGGCAGTCTGTTATTTCAAGTCATTTCACCACTGTGGCTTCAAGATGCAACAGCTTCAAAATGTATTATTTATCTTCGATCCAATTATTTTATTGGTTTTTACCTCAGTGTGAAATGTACTATTTTTCTCCAATTCTATTATATTTTCAGTGGTTTAACATATGACGCAAAGATCTAAACCATCTTCATAAAAATCAATTTATAGTCTCATTTTGTTTCAAATGACATTGAGTTTTTCAACAAGAACCAATCTTCCGAAATCGCAACTACCTAGCACTTCTTTAGTAGTCCATGTAATCTCAGGATTTTTAAAAATACACGTAGATATTGTTTTGTTTTTTGATTTGTTAATTGTTTTTTTTTTTTTTTTTTTAATGTATTTTAAAGCTTTTCTTGAGTTTTATCACAAGGACATTTTCTTAATACTAATGTTATTCATTTAATATCATTCATTATTTACTTAGGACTAAAGGAAGACATCGATATGTTTGCTTATTACTTATTAGAATAATATGAATTAACTATGGTATAATTAAAATTCTGCTGCCTGCTGCTGAATATCACATGGATTTTTCTTGTTTTAAAGCTTTTGAATTGGGGGGATATGCGTAGACCTTAACGGCATTCTCTTAGGCTTGAGCCCAACGATCTTGGAATTGCATCAGGGGATATTGATAGTTACTGTAACAGTATGCTGGTTGTACTAAATCCTCATCAACAGCTGGCATAATGGTGCTGGTTACTGGTTGCAAATTGGTAGTCCAGAAGAATGTACCTGCCTCAGTGCGAGCAAATCTTACTGGAACATAAATATCCTCTTCATCATCTTCACAGCACATATCGGCTAATTTCTCATTTGCAGCATTGTCATCGATTTCGGTTAAGTATTGTTGATGTTCGGCTTGCATGTTACGATAATTTTCCAAATTTTCATATGATGTGTTAGAGCAGCTTGAGTAACCGGTAGATGTGGAGCAATTATCATTGTGACAAATTGGCATTTGTTGTTTTTGATGCTTTTTAAAGAAAGTCTTCAATACTTTCTTGATGCTATAACTGTTGCTCTTCATTTTGTTTGTTGTTGTGGTAGTTTCCATTTGTTGGCACATTGTTAGAATATTATCGAGTTGGTCGATGTTGCTTGTTTTGAACACTTTGTGTGAATGATATTGAAGTGGAAATGCATGCCGCTTTTATACTCGTGACGACTGCATTTCCTTTGACTGAACGTATACGCACATATTTCGAAAAACAAATTTCCTCTCCGAACTCCAGCAACGGAAAGGGAGAATTAGAATTTCTTGTACAGCCAGCTATGGTAGCCCTACTACTCATATTTCAGGGAAATAAACATTAAGAGAAACAGACAACAAGTAAACCGATGGAATAATAACAACAAAAATGTGTTGCTCAACGGATAGACAACAACAATGCACGCAAGTGTGTCGACCTTACCCCAAACAGAGAGAGAGACACACACTTCAAAAACCCTGCGTACTTATTTCCTTGTTTTCAGTGTTGTTAACTTTTTGTTATTTTTTTACCAACTACTGTGTTATGGGTCGATTTTGGAAGTAATTAAATTAGACTTCCAAATCAGGTGAAACAACGCTTTAGTTGCCGCGCACAATTATATTTATGTCCCAGTTTTAATTGTATTTTGGGATAATTGCTGTTATTGTTTGTTGAAGAGGTTTTTACATGGACTTAAAGGTAAATTTAAAATATATGACACTGACTTTTTGGCATTTATATTTTTGGAAAAGTCGACATTTTGAAAATTGCTGGAAAAATTTACTGTTTCTTTATTACCAAAATTCCATTTTAATTTGAGTCTTATAATTATGAAAGCTGCTCAAAATAGTGAATATTGATTAGTCGAAATTCAAAATCGCCAACATTCCCTTTAAGTTTTCAAAATGTTGTTTACAAAAAGTCGATTTACCAAAAAATTGACATTATTAAGGGCTATAGTGTGATTGATTGCATCGGACAGATAGGCGATATGTTGTATATCTTTACCGATATTATTTATATATTTTTTTGTGTGGTCGGAAATCGACATTCCATTGTGTTAAGGAATAACAAACCGCCATTCTACAGTGGAGGGAATAAAAATCACTAAATTAGCTACACTATATTATGTTGTCTTCATATACGAAAATAGAGAGTGGGAGAGGAATTCTCGATGCACTTAATATTGAGAGAGCATTGGTAGCAGGTCCTCCCTTGTGGTTACTTTGCTGGTGGTGGTTAAGATACAATTTCATTCAAAAAGGGATCTGTAGTTTTATTGTTGCTGTTTGGTTTGAACCCCTGTTTATTCCTGCACTTCGTCATCAAGAACTAATTTAAAAGTGTGGGAAAATGTTTTGGAAATGGTTGTTTTTTTTTTACAATAGTGCCCTGGGTTTGCCTTATTGATAAATGCACATTAATGTCTGTTCTGCTATGAACGAAATTAAATGTTTACTTTTACTTGCAAAGGGTAAGCCAGTAACTTTTCAAGTCATTCAAGATGAGGGGGATATCAGCAGAAACAAAATAAGTCTTTTTGTGAAAAAATCGGCAGGTGTTGTTGAAGAAATTTTCTCATGATTTGAAACGAACTCTTAAATAACCAAAACAAGGGGAGATTGTTGCTTTTGAGTTGCTGCTGCCCTTGCGGTTGTTGATGGTTGGCTGGCTGGCTGTCTATCTGTCTCCTTAAGGATTACGGAAGATTGTATGGAAGGTTGTTGTTGCTACGTTTTTTTTTTTTGGGTACGGTTGTTAAATGTTAATTTGAGATCCCTTGAGAGGATATGCATTTATAAGCACATATCAAAGAACCCAAGTGTTTCGTGGGAAACACACTTTTCTCAACATTCCCACGCATTTGTACGTTGCATGTCCTTCCCGGAGCTAAATTATCCTGTTGCTGGTTTGGGCTCTTTTTTGTCTCTGCTGCTACTGTTTATCGATGAAGGATGAATGGATATGTAATTTGTGCTCATGAATGAATGGAGTATGTTGTTACAATTCCATCGCATAGGATAATAACGACAGAAGGAGGGGTAGAAAGGCGTATGAGTAGGATTCAACTTAAATTTTTATCACAATCGAATTGAGATTATAACAGCACTAACAACATAATGGGAAAGAGACTTGTGGCTGACTGTATGTAAAGTAATTATATTTTCTGGCGTACTTTTCTGCTGCTACTGGTGCTGTCGTATGTTTGTCGTGCAGCAGTTAAAGCATACAATAACACTTTGATATAATTATGTTGTATAGTACAACATAGTAGGTGAGAGAAATTTGCTTGCTGTTTGGTCAGTGTTAAGGGGGCAAGGGAAGACATCAGATATGAGGGGATTCCGTTTTTTTTTGTTTTAATTATCTTAGAAAAGGCAGAATAGTGAATATTTGTTTGCAAGGATATAACACACGTCATCTCCGACTACTGTATATTTTGGCACTTGGTACAAATGTTGCACTTGTTATTTAATACAAGTACGTGAGTGTGTGAGGGTTATTTAAGTTATCCTCTAAGTGGGGTAAGGTTGATCTACTTTGTAAAGATTTTTAAAAATTCCCACAGAGCAAGTAAAATTTTGAAGTTATGTGTGAAGATATTTATACCTATTAATTGAGGCTGGAGACTAATAAGTGATGTAAATGCTAGACTGTACAAAACCACTCAAGAAAATGAAGATTAGGAATCTACGACTAGAATAAATGTTTTATATGTGTCAATACATAGATCACACAAATCATAAAAATACGTGTAATTAAAACTATATAATTTAGTGTTATAACTTATAAGATTTAATATCTTGTTGTGATAGGCTATTATAACCACAAATAAAAAATACAATTAAGTCAATACATTTAGTCAAATTGAGGAACAAATTTTAAATATTACCAGTTTTTTGTTAACAATTACAGTTTGTTATGTCAAATTGTTGAGATAGGAGCTATGCAAGGAATCGACAGTAGAACGTATTCCTTTACTAATCCCCAAAGTATCTGTAAAGGGTGGTTAAAATATCAAGGGCCGATGTTGATTTTGAATAAAACACAAACTATTTTGGAAATTATTGTAATTTTATTTTATTATGATATATTGGTATTACTCAATTATAGGGCTGTTTTCTTTTAACACTGGATGCAGCATTTGTATGGGCTATCCAGAACATCGTTGCACTGGTGTTCTATCCAGAACATCTCATTAGTGCAAGTCGAGTCGGTGTTACCAGATTGCATTTTGATAAAGTGACGCTTTTTAGATTCACAATAGCAGTTTATTGTGACTAATTTATCGAATATCATGAAATTCAAAGTGATACAGTGTCATGAATAATCGCACCAGTACATATTTATAACTATTTGAGCATTTCATACATTAAAAATGTAAGATTTCACTTGTTTTCTGTGATTGTTTTTAAACAGCTGATGACAGTGTTGCATATTTTTTGGAGATGTCCTGGATAAACGAGTACTCTGTTTTCTTTTAGTCCGTGACTGCTCAGGGTATCCAGTGCAAAAAGAAAACAGCCCTTATGTATGGAACAAAATATCGGCCAAATGGGCGACGCGACCTCGTTGGCATACCTTCATCCGATGGTGCAAATTTTCGATGACGCTGAGGCATAATGGAGGTTCTATGCCGTTAATGTGCCGAATTATCCCATCCTTTACCTCTTGATTTGTTGCTGGCTTATCGACGTACACCTTTTCTTTCAAATAACCCCAAAGAAAAAAGTACAACGGTGTCCAATCACATGATCTTGGCGGCCAATTGACATCCCCATTATGTAAGATAACACGACCATTGAATTTGTTGCGCAAAAGAGCCATTGTTTCGTTAACTGTATGGCAAGTGGCACCGTCCTGCTGAAACCACATATCGTCCACATCCATACCTTCCAATTCGGGCCAAAAAAGTTCGTTATCATCTCACGATAGCGAACACCATTCACAGTAACTGCCTGACCGGCCTCATGTTGGAAAAAATACGGCCCGATGATGCCGCCAGCCCATAAACCGCACCAAACAGTCACTCTTTGTGGGCGCATTGGTTTTTCGACAATCACTCTTGGATTCTCATTCGCCCAAATGCGGCAATTCTGTTTATTGACGAATCCACTGAGGTGAAAATGTGCCTCATCACTGAAGATGATTTTCTTTGAAAATTGATCATCCACTGTTGCCATTTTCATTTGCGTTCAGTGGCGCATTTTACATTAGCTTTCCTTGAATTTCTAAATTAAATATCTGGAACGTTCTTTCCGACTTGTTCGAAATTCAGTATTTGACTTTAGTGTGCATCCTGTCAATGTCATAGAGTAGAAATAGTCTTCATGTAACCGATTTCAGTCACGAATTTTGTAGCGACCTGGATCCATAATTAGTTATACAAGTTTGAAAATTACGTTCGAAAAAACGGGAACGACAACAATATGAAAATGACACGTTCAAAACGGTTTCGCTCACGGCCGTTTACGATTTCAAGAACGGCTTTCGTTTTTCTTGAAAAGTTTTATTAAAATATTCTGTAGATTTCTTATTGCAACTACATTAGTCGTGCAATGTGCTAATGCGACTGTTAACGTGTATTGAGCGGACAATCCAGGTTCGAGTCACGGTAGCGATTTTTTTTACGAATTCGTAACCATCACGTTTTTAGGACATGAGCGTTGGTTGATTGTTTTTTTTTTGATACCGCATTGTGTCATTTTATCGTTGACAGATTGCTACCGTCTTTTCTCCGTTTGAAACCACATGTGTGTTGATTCGGTTGACCTGTCCGTTTCAAACGTAATGTGAATGTCATTCGGTTATCAAAAATATGTCTCTGATCATTTTAAGGTAATACGACTAAGATTAGTCCTATATTAATCTTAGAGCAGTTTTTAAGCAGGATCCTTTGCATTAGCGTAGCTAGACAATTTAGCTAAAATTTAATAGACTAAACTTATAGGTTCAATTAATGTTTTATTTTATAAAAATTAATAAAAATCAGACATCAAGATATCTGGACAATTAATATTGAATAAAGAAACTAAAAGTAGTTGCACACTTTTTCCCAGCAAAAAAAGTTGGGAGTTCTAAAGGCACAACTTTAAAAGCAGTTCCAAAAATGTCATCACAAAGAAGTTAATTATAAAGGGTGATTTGTTAAGAGCTTGATAACTTTTTTTTAAAAAAAAACGCATAAAATTTGCAAAATCTCATCGGTTCTTTATTTGAAACGTTAGATTGGTCCATGACATTTACTTTTTGAAGATAATTTCATTTAAATGTTGACCGCGGCTGCGTCTTAGGTGGTCCATTCGGAAAGTCCAATTTTGGGCAACTTTTTCGAGCATTTCGGCCGGAATAGCCCGAATTTCTTCGGAAATGTTATCTTCCAAAGCTGGAATAGTTGCTGGCTTATTTCTGTAGACTTTAGACTTGACGTAGCCCCACAAAAAATAGTCTAAAGGCGTCAAATCGCATGATCTTGGTGGCCAACTTACCGGTCCATTTCTTGAGATGAATTGTTCTCCGAAGTTTTCCCTCAAAATGGCCATAGAATCGCGAGCTGTGTGGCATGTAGCGCCATCTTGTTAAAACCACATGTCAACCAAGTTCAGTTCTTCCATTTTTGGCAACAAAAAGTTTGTTAGCATCGAACGATAGCGATCGCCATTCACCGTAACGTTGCGTCCAACAGCATCTTTGAAAAAATACGGTCCAATGATTCCACCAGCGTACAAACCACACCAAACAGTGCATTTTTCGGGATGCATGGGCAGTTCTTGAACGGCTTCTGGTTGCTCTTCACTCCAAATGCGGCAATTTTGCTTATTTACGTAGCCATTCAACCAGAAATGAGCCTCATCGCTGAACAAAATTTGTCGATAAAAAAGCGGATTTTCTGCCAACTTTTCTAGGGCCCATTCACTGAAAATTCGACGTTGTGGTAGATCGTAAGTCTATTCATGATGAAATGTCAAAGCATACTGAGCATCTTTCTCTTTGACACCATGTCTGAAATCCCACGTGATCTGTCAAATACTAATGCATGAAAATCCTAACCTCAAAAGAATCACCCTTTATAACACAAGTTTTTTAATTCAGTATTTTATTTTATTTTTTTTCAAGTAGGTTAAAAAGAATTAATAATATGGTACAAATTATTCATTCTAGAATGCTAAATCCATTCTAGAAAAATCGATAATTTTTGAAAATATTCCAGGGCAAACGTTTCAGGCAAGCGTTAGAATGCATTAAAAATTATCTAATAGGGAGAATCTCACAAAATTTTTTAATTCACATTCAAAACACTGAATTCAGATGACACCTTAAGAAGTGATGGAAATTCAGGGGAACGGCTGTAAAAATGGTGCACATCTGTCCTACACCGAGAAAAAGTGAACTGTTTTATAGGAAGAATGAACTACCTCGCACGAAAATTGAACCAAATTTTATTCCACATTTTGAGATTTCCACAAAGCGTTGTTAAAACCAAGAAATTTTAATGCCCTGTTGTACTTTTTAACTACAGTTCACGAAATTACATCATCTCATAGAAAAAAATTAACTAAAAGTAAAGAAGAAAATCATTGGCGCCAAATCATGATCATTTTAACCATACAGTAGTTCATTCTTACTATTTTTGGGAATCGTACGAAAATCTTCTTTTGCTTTAGTTCATATTGAACTTATGTGTACGGTCATTGAACTTGATACTCACGTTTAGTTCATAAAATTTTTGAGACATACTTAAAGAAAGTAAGATTTCATTAAGCTGTGGAAAATTTCGATACAAATAATAAAATTTAACTACAAGCAAATACATTTTTTCCAATAAAAGTAAGTTAAATTTAGCGTTAGTTTAACTACGGAAATTTTTTTCTGTATATGACAAGTTCATATTACAGTCATCGCTTCTCCGCCAATTTTGCACAACTCCCAGACCCAAAGAACATTTTCACTAATCTTTTGGAGACACTTTTTTGCAGCATTATTAATATATACATTTATGAAAGAATAATTTTATATCAATTACTATTTTTTAATTAAATTGACTAAAAATTAGACTAAACAAAATAATAATGCAGCTTTAGTTATTAAACTAAACATAAATTTAGGAACTTATATCATAAGTTCAACCACAGCTTAATTTCATAAATTTCAGACTTCAAGCATTCACTTATAATAAAGAAACTAACTAACAATTTGGAAGACAATGTTAAGAAAAAAAAACTATATAAAAGCGATGGAAATTGTAAATAGGTTTTCAAATTCTTGTGGGGGTGGGGGGGGCGCTTACATTTTTCTGGGGGTCTAAGCCCCCTGCCCGGAGGCCTTCCTACGCTTATGATCCTTTGTTTAGGGCGCTTGGCTTTTGGCTTTTTTTATTATTGGTAATTTAATTTCTTTATCTTGTTATTGATATCATTGTCAAGAAGATTTTACGTTGCCCAATAAGTGGTCCAATTCAACATATTTTTGATGATCTCCAAATTATGTTATATTGATCAATAATCTCAAATTTATACCACTATTAATTGTATCAAAAGTTTAATGATTTAAGATTATTTCAATAATCGTCCAAATTGATATTCATCTATCGCCATTGTCATTCATTGATACAAACACCTGAACAATTTTCAATTTATTCAACAATAAACACTAAATTGAATTAAGCATTTGTTTAATTGAAACCCAATCGAAATTTCTCAATGACAAAATGTGGCATTAATAACAGCATTATCCAACTAAACTAGCAAGCACTTCAATTCAACTGTGTGCTCATATTTTCAGTCTGTCTCAAAATCTCTGCCATTGTATAGCACGTGCCAATAATATATTTTTCTATTTTGGTTTTTAGCGTTTGTTGTGTTGGCTTACTCCAAAGCGAATCCGGTTTATTATTGGGTTATTTTCTTGTTCATTGGACCTCGCTTTGTATTCATATGCGGGGATCTCACAACTATAGCAAATAAAAAACAACGCCACTTAACTTCAAGTCAGGCAAACGTATACATTATACCACTCCCCCTGGCTATTCAATATTAAACACGTCTGAACGTATTTCGATCCATGTCAACATTTATGGTCCAATCCAAGTGGAGGGGTAGTGGGAAGTCACTCTACACGGGCTATCACCATATTGAATTTCAGCCACGAGTAGATGTACCCGTGGTATAATAAAAACGATCAATTTAACAATGAACAAGTACAACGATAATCATACCGATTTAATTGACTCGTAGAAGAGGGTAGCGGATCCTAATGTATACTGATGTATGTCAAACAAATTAGTATTTAAGGGTTATTGTAGTAGACAAGATATTGTAGTATAAATATTTAATAAATCCAAAGAATAACGAAACTATAAATTAGATCAATTTTTAAGTAGTCAACGGATTGTTAGAAAAAATATTTAAGCAATTATTAATTAATTTGAAGAGTTTTATATCCTCCAAACTACAATCTCTAAAACATGGTTTATGAGTGTCAATTACTTTGATTTGATAAATTGAACATTTGTAATGCTTTTGTCTCTGGGGAAGAGTTATGAGTTTGTCTTTGAGAGTTCTTCTAAAGGCACTTCCAAAAATGTTTTCCCAAAGATGTTCTTTATTTTAAGTGCATATGAAGTTCATTTAAGTCAATTTTTTTTTATTTTTTTACTGGCAAATTTTGCCTATTTTATTTCAAATAGCATAAAAACAGATAAAGAATTAATAAAATGGTACGAATTATTAAAATTTTGTCGAAAAATTGCGAATTTTAAAAAATTTTTGAAAATATCAAACGTTGCAGACAAACGTTAGAATGCATTAAAAATCATTAAAAAAAATAAAAATTATTTATTTCCAAAATGTCAAAAAATTTCTTAATTCACATCCAAAACACTTAATTCGCATCACACACCCTCAAAAAAAATCGCTTCTCTAACATATGTTCCAAACATATTTTGCAGGAAGCACATATATTATTGGATATTGCCGAAACATTATTATGTTTGTTTTATGTGAACATATTATATGTTTGGAAGCATTTGGAGCCCAAAAATACCATATGCTTAGAAGAATTTTCACCCCAAAGAAGATTGTGCTCATTCCCTCACATAATTTTCACGTCCACGAAATTTTTTAGTTCTTGGCACCTTTTTCTGTAATACAAATATTGTTGAAGAAATTATTCAATTTTATAAATTTTACCTTTCGCCTGGACGGAGAATCGAACCGAGGACCATACAGTTTGTAATCTACTGGGCTACGTAGCTGTTATAGTCACCAGTAGACAATTATCGTTATAAGTTACATTTATATACCCTAGTTTGCAGCGCCCACGAGCCCATGCAAACATAACATTATTTAACAGAAACATACATTTTTTGGCCACGTGGAGCAGTGGTTAGCATGTCTGCCTTGCATGCAAAGGGTCGTGGGTTCAATCCCTGCTCCGACCGAACACCAATTTTTTTATTTTTATTTATTTTTTTTTTTTATTTACACATTTATACAAAATTTTTGTAATGAAACTTCGAAATGTGGGTTACTAAAGATTTATAGTCAGAAACAGGGCATGATATAAACGAAATGGACTGAGCTTTTGGATAAAATATTATTTTTTATTGCAAAAATAATAATTTTGTAACAAAAAACTGTTTTTGGTATAAAAGTATGAAATTTTGGAAGGAATTCAAAAGTACTAACAAAAGAAGAACGTGGAGTCGAGTATAAACATACATAAATAATTTTATAATATACACATACATTTATTTAGGCGTGAACAGTTTTTTTACCAGCATTTAACACCATTTTAAATGCATTTAAAACATATCGGGGTTTGTACTTAATTTCATTTTGACCATTAAGGACGGTATTAAGTTGGCATTACCGCTCTAAAATTACCCCATTTTGCCTTTAACTTTTCTTTAATAATTCTTTTTCAATTGTGTTATCTGCGAAACTCGAACTTAATGTCGGCTTTTATATTTGAAGGTGCCCGTCAACTCCTCTTAGACTACTTATTAATAAAGAGGAACTAAGCTTTGTTTTTATACATTTTACTGTTTAATTTTTCACTATTTCCTTCTTTTTTCATTTTACTGTCCCAACTCTAAAAAGAGTATAGTGCCCTTTCGTTATTATTATGAAGATCCCTTTTTAATTTTTTATATTTTCTACCGTTTTTTTTAATTTCCTTTGCCTGAATATTTTGACTTACTCCTCGTACGTTCCGATTTCTTTTAACGAACCAAGAATACCCATACACAGAAAAAAATCACCAAAATATTTCCAGTTAAAAAGTTGATTGAAGTTAAAATAATTTAATTGATACAAATAACTTTTTAATCAAGATAGAAACCTTAAGTTAATTAAGTAAATGATTGAAATTGATTCAATTAACATTTTAATCAAACTCGGAAGACTAAGTCAGTAAAAAAAGCGATGGATGTTTTTAAACAGACAATTATTTCAAAATATATATTTTTTTATCAAACTAAAACACAAAGTCAGATTAGAAAGTAATTGAAAATAGTTACCATTTTAATTCAAAAAATTAAATGAGTTTTGCAATCAACATCAATTAAATGTTTAATTGAATCAATGAAAAAATTAATTGAAATTTTCAAATTAAATCAATTAATTTTTTAATCAAATATTGTTTAATTTTAAATTCTGCTCTCACGGGGAAAACACATGCTGTTTTTTTTCAAATGTCTATTCTCTTGGTTGCGAATGTTTATTTTCTTTACTCCCAATACTCATTCTAATATTCAAATTAAATAATATTTAGACTTAAACATATCAAATTTTTGGCCTTATCATAAAACAGTTTTCCA
Source organism: Haematobia irritans (assembly GCF_050003625.1). Classification (NCBI taxonomy): domain Eukaryota; kingdom Metazoa; phylum Arthropoda; class Insecta; order Diptera; family Muscidae; genus Haematobia; species Haematobia irritans. The sequence goes on from NC_134397.1 coordinate 11,720,929, forward strand.
AAACAACATACAAGCGGTTTCACAGAAATTGTTCTCTTTTCATTCTCTCGCTTTGTTATGTTTATATCTGTCAACCCTCCCGGTTTCCATCTCTATAGTGTTTTTCAGGCTGAAATATTGGCAATAAGAGAGGTGGTGAATTGGCTGAGAAGTAATGTTCCAACAAATATTGGCATTAATATATACTCAGACAGTCAACCTGCAATAAAATCCTTGGACTCTGTGTTCCTTAACTCAAAAACGGCCATAGACTGCCGCAAATCTCTCAACGAGATGGCTGAGCAGTACAATATTCACCTAATATGGGTGCCTGGTCATAGGAACATACCGGGGAACTGTGAAGCAGATGTGTTAGCAAGGCTAGGAACTACCTTACATATTCCAGGGGAGCTAGAATCTGTTGGTATGCCTCTGGCCACCTGCAAGCTCTTACTGCATGAGAAGGCTGTTATGATGGTCAATATTCGATGGGAAAATTGCAAGGGTTGTAAGGACACCAAGCAAATATGACCCCATTTAAACTTAAACCGCACACTAGATATGCTAGTGTTCTCAAGGCGTCAGATAGCACTCCTAATATCTGCTATAACGGGTCGCTGCCTGATAGGCGAATTTGCAAAAACTATAGGTGCGAAGTATAATGACTATTGTATAAGCTGTCATGACGTGGAGGAAAAGGAATCAATTAAACACCTCTTGTTTGAGTGTCCTGCTTTTTGTGTAAGGCGTAAGCGAATTTTAGGAGCATATAGCTTTAGATTACTGGCTGACCTGGAAAACGTTAACTTAAGCAGTTTGTTAATTTTTTTGGAGCAATCTGGTTGGTTCCACAAAAGTAAATAATAGAGAAGGTTTCAGTGGTTAAGACTAGAAGTGCCCATATGTAATAGGTACTTTTAGTTAAATGTGGTATCACAATGGACTGAATAGTCTAAGTGAGCCTGAAATTTAATCGGGCTGCCAATTTAACCTAACCTAACCTTCCATCTCTATTTCTTTCTCTATACTCTCTTTCTGTCGCTCTCTGAATAAAATATCACAACATATATATGTTTACTCGAAATTTGTTAATTTATATATGTTTACATTCACACATATTATTTTTATGAAACATTCATGCCCCAAACATAATATATTCTAACATATTAACATATATGTCCCAAACATTTAGTGTTAGTTTAGGAACATTACATGTTTGCACTTAAATATATTGTGTTTAAAAATTGTGCCCGAAACACATTTTGTTTATATCGGATCATATGAAAAACATATTTTTCTAACAGTGCAGTGATGCAAATTCACGGCAACGGCTGTTGAATCTTTCGTGACAATCAATTGCACGTGGAACCATCGAAGGCGAAGGCTGTCCCGTCGAGCGGTAAGATGATGTCAAACTTTTTCGTGATTCACGAAATACGATCGACATTGATTACTAGGCCAATTATTAAAAAATCCGCTGCACTTAACGAAGAAAAAAGTAGTATTTTACGCTCCGGCTCACACATCTCGCTTCCCCAACTCAAATTGGGTTACAAATTTTAGCCCCTTCCATTGTACTCTACTGATTAGACCGACTTATTTTTTTTAATTTAACTAAATCAAAAGATTACCGACCGACATTGATCTACGAGTTTTCCTCCCGTCATTCTCTGAACAACGGTGAATTGAAGACTGCGAAAAACTTTGCTGTGAAATAAGGGGGTTTATTGCTTGAATATATATAATTTCTTCGATCCGATTTAGGAAACAAGTAAGACGTGGCATTATAGTTTGAATATTGATAGTCGTAAATCCTTTGAAATTTAGATATTCTGCACATAATGATATTGCTACTACAAGGTTTTCGGCACTTGGCTAGCACCAACAAAACTTTCCTAGGGCACGAGGCCAAACAAAGCGCTAAGACTATGTGACGGTCATAATCATTTGTATCGATTTCATTCTCAAGTTAGTATTCCACTACATGAAACTGCAAACACATGGGAAACTTTTCAAATAACTATGTTCCACCACTTACCATACAGTGTATCGCGTTGAAAGCGGGGGGTCAGTGACGCCGATCTTGGGGGGTAGCATACAAGAAATTATACTCCTCTCAATTGAGGCATTTTTAAATAAAGTACCACAGCTACGATTAGTCGTGTGATATATTCATGTTGGAGCATGGATGTGTTAGTTTTGGAGGTACCTTCTGATATGAGGATCATTCATACGAACACACTAACATCTACTCGCAGTCGTGAATAGCGAATACATAGAAAGACCAAAGCCAAGTAGAGGACACACATTAAACGTTAGGCCCCATCCGTGGGTACTTTTTTTGTTAAAACATGCTACCGTCGTACCCCACTAAGCCTTTTAGTTGGTTATACGATTCGTTCTGTTATGCTGTGTTGTGTGTATGTAAAATTTTATGTAGGTATGTTTGTTTGTTCTTTTGTCTGTAGCCCCACCGCGTTTGGCATCAAGATAATATTTGACAGCAATAAACTGGCGACTGGCACGAGTTTGTTTCCCACGGTTTCATGGACTGGTTGGCTGTGGCTGTGCCTGCATGAATGATGAAAGCATTGAGTCGGTCGGTCGAACCCGTGTACTTGGAATTAAACCGACAACACAACTACTTCATTTATAATGCGATCATTATAAGCAGAAAGAGAGAGAGAGAAACAACAACTACAACGTCATAAACAGCACAACACAATATTCTGTTATCGTTGTTGTTTTTGTTTAAATTTGGTCGTTTTATGTGATGTTTACGTAGAAAACGTTGTGCCAATTGACCATTGCACTGTGGTTCATTCATTCGAATTTTGGTTTAAACATTGGATCACCCAAAAAAGGAATATGATCACCTCAAACATGTCTCAAGAGCAAAATGTTTTTTTGGAACATGTTAGTCGCGACCATCTTATTTTCTCGGAAATTATGTATCTGATTTCGGCAACTATGCATAGGTTTGGCTAAAAAAACATTTTGAGATAAAAATGTTCCATTTTTCCCATCCAAAAATAAAAGTTTGAGCTTAAAACATGTTTGAGGTGATCATATTCCTTCTCTGCGTGATATTCGACGACGGGGTTTTTATTGGACTTTGTAATATTGTTGCGCTTGAAACTAAACCAAATTGGCGGAGGGGTCTCAGCCAACATACGTTTATCACTTCAATGTTACAACACAGGTGACTGGTGTCGTGCAGTGAGATGACACTGACATATGAAGGTCAGTACTATGTTCACTTTTCCCGATGAAATTTTCGCGGTCACTTTATTAGAACAGTCCAATACAAAGCAGATAAATAACTTAATTGATGCGCAGTTTCTTGTTCCTCTAGATTTCGACAAGACTTTATAGGAATATGATTGGTTTCATTTATAATTTGGATTATTTCAGGAAAAGTAATCGCGAAATTAAAGTGATTTTCAATTCGAAAACCAAACATCATCTTAAGATATAAGTCAATTACGACTAAACTTAAATCTTCTATAGGTAAAGTGCTATATCGACCCTCTATCACTTGGGTTAGTTAAGACCTTGATTGAAATATATGTATATGTCGCGTTGTTTGAAAAAATATCGAAGCTACAGGCAATCTGGGTGATGTACTTTTACTCTAATTGTTCGATAGCGGTAGAAGAAAATAGTTATCCTGGGGAAGTAGGTGACAGTGGTCAAATATTAGTTCTCGGTTGAACCAAGTGTTCATCATCAACATTTAAAATCCGTAGAAACTCAACTTCGTGGATGACTTGGTACCACTCGATATACCTTAAATATATCCGCCTCCTGTTAATATATTTACTACACAGAAAAAAAAGTGTCTTGTAAATTTAAGGACCATTTTGACTTCCACATAGTTCAACAAATTTACTGTAATATAGTTCATTTTTCGTACCCACAACGAAAATTAACTTAGCTAAAGCAAAACTTATAAAAAATCAGTAAATGTTTTTTAGTTCACTAACTACGAAATGGTAAGGATTTTTCCTTAAATAAATTTCCAACACAGTAGTTAATGCATCGTTGATTCTATTATAAAAATACATGGGCAATATAAAAATCTTACTACGAAATGTGGACAATTTACTAAGACAAAATTTTGTATAGAAAAAAATTTTTGTAGTAAAAATTAACTTAACGACATTACCGATTCGTACGATGACTACCTACAGATTATTTCCCTTTTTATTATATGTTGGAGTGTTTTTACTCACATTGAAAATTTTAGTTAAAATAGAATAAAAATTAGTTAATATAATCCTTGACAGGTGTATATAATTTTTATAGATTCCTCATAGATTTGGTATATATTTTACCTTAACTTATAGATAGAATTCCTACTAATCAATAAACGTGCTACTGGAAAATGTGAGTGCATCATGCGAGGGAGTTTTTAGAGACATTTTGTGTATATCTCGTATGATTGTTTATGTTTGTTATTGCATCATCTATGCTGTTCTTGGTTGTTTTGATTCTAGAGACAATGGAATGTTCCTTGTGTGTTGTTGGTATCTTTTGTGGTGAGAGTTGTTTTTTTGCAATAGCAAGATCAGAAAGGGATCGTGTGTGTGTGTGGAGTTGTTTTTCTTTACGGCAGGTATGTATCCCTTATGACTATTTGTGTCTTTGAGTTTTATTGTTGCATTCAGTTATGTTGATGCATTTATGAAGTGCACACGTGGATTTAATTTTGCAAAATTGTACGTGCGGTATTGGTGTTTATTAATGAAAATACATTTATTTCGAAACATTTTAGAAACTGAGAAGTGAATGATGTGATGTTAGAGGAATCAAAAACGCTTTTTATTGATAAAAAACAAATAACAGATTAAGGAACTGTATATTTCTGTTAATATATTAGTTTAAAATTAGTGCGGATTTTAAATTGATTTACATAAAAAATATACAACATGAGTGGTAATAGGATGATTTATATTTATTCTACATCTGGATCACAGGTTGAGAAGCGACCATTTTTTTTGAATCTATATTTTTTATGTTACAGCAATTCCTACAGGTGAGTACTAAGTTCGAGTTTAGCCGCTAAAATTAAAAATAAATCACTAAGCAAAGTATAAAATTATACGTCTTCGATACAAATTTAAATATAACTTGATGGAGAATAGCCCAAATCAAGTTTTTTATAAAGATTATTTTTTATAATGGATTATTAAAGAAAACTTATCATGGAAATTGCAATTTTAGCCGCTAAACTCGAACTTAATATCCACCTTAAATACTAAATGCTATACTGACAAGTGGAAATTATGTCTAATTTTATAATATTTTTTATTTCAAATATATTCTGAGAATAATTTCAATAACGTCCCATTTGTCCATGGATATGATTCCAATAATGTACCTACTGGATGGATTTTTCAATGTGGTAAGTTTTTCTGTAAACGGTATTTTGTCCGTTTTTAATAAAACCAAAATTTCAATTTATTAAAAATTATTTTTTTCACTTGCAAGTATACAGGTCTCGTACTGGTAATTTTTTGAATATTCTTACTGTTTAATACTAATTAAGCTGATATCCTTATTGGCTCTAGGAAATACTCTTGAAAACCGTAAGTTAAAGATCAATATGAACGATAGAATTAATTAATTAATAATATTTTTCTTATATTTTGTATAACTTCAGATGCTTATAAGCCAAATCCAAAATCCAAAACCCAACAAAAGTTAGCCAAAATCGATGAAATTGGACAATTCAATTGAATATAGCAACTTATGCCACATATATCTTTCATATGGATAGAAAACATGGAAATTTAAATTAATTAGTTTAGTCCTAATAACATAGAATATTACTCTTTTGAAGAAGCAATTACTAACTACCGACAAGTAAATGCGTCCAACGTACTAATAAAATTATTTCCTTTATTGTATATCATAAGCCATAGTTTTGTGTAATATAATAATAATTCTTTGAAATAAAATACTGGTGGTTATAGAAAATTGACTTGTTTTGTACGAAAAATTTCTTAGTTGTATACAGGCTTTTTGTACTTTTGATTCCTCAATTTCTCTACTTTTTTGAAAATTATACCGACAAACAGTTTATTTCAAACCAATTTCTTAATACAGGTTTCCCAAACAATTGTTAATTTTTCCGGATAGCAGGAATATTTTGAATGAGTTTAACTATATTCTTCCCACAGCATAGTAATAATGAACTAAAATACGATGTAATACATGAACTAATTTATAAGAAAATCATGAACTTATCTAGATGAAAAAAATCTTTGGCGCCAAATCATGGTCATTCTTACTATGGGTTAGTTCATTTTTCATAAAAAATAGTAAACTTTTTTTTCGGTGTAGTGGTCGAAATGTTCACCTTTAAACCTGGGTTACATTGGTCCAATTATTCTAATCACGCTTTGATCTTGTATGAAATCCTCCTCGTAAATCACATTTTGCTCTAAAAAAATGAATGTCACATAACAAGACTGATGAGGCCATTTAACATTTTGATTCCTTACATAGTCTTACAGCCTGTTTCTGTATGCCGAACGATCTCTATCGATCGACTGAAATGCATAGAAACAGCTGATTTTTGGTTATAAATTCAGCTGTTTGTTTCCATATCAGTCGATTGATAGAGCTCGATCGACATAAAGAAACAGGCTGTTAGTAATAGAATTACCACTGTGTAGTGAACATTTAACTACGGTACAAGAGCCATCGTGATCCAATGAATGTTTGTCTGTCCGTTCAACAGTGTGCGATTTTGTGTTGGTCGTTAAATTGACGGTTGATGTTGGGCTTGGAAATTTTCGATGCTGCGCTGCTGCTGTTATTAGTTTGTGTTGCACTGTTTGTTCATTGGAATGAACGTTGCTTTGGCTTGGGATTGACATGGATGTGGTTTTTCTGCCTTGTTTCTTCTTTCGATGGTCGCTTGTCTGAGAGTGTAACGTGCGAAAAGAGTGAAATGACATCCGCGCGTGCTAGTGGCGTTGATGGGCAGTTATGATAAGTTGCTTGTGGTTGTTGTATTTTTTTGGCCTATGTAGCCTGCAGTTAGTGTATGCGCTATATTTGCCAATATGGATGGATACCCATATTGGCTTTGGGTTTTCAGATGATTCATAATAATGAAAAGAACGTGCAGACATGCGCTATGGTGAAATTCAATACGCGCTTATTCTGCAGGCCTAAGCAGTGTTGAGAGCTAAGACATTTTTTCTACCGACAGGAAATTCAAAGGGTCCAAAAATATATCTTTTTTTTAAATTAGAGGAATTTATTGATTGGTGAATCTACATAGTTTCTTTAGCGGGGTTTCCAGCAGTACCGAAACACTGTGGCGATAAAATTTCTATGAAGAAAAATGAAATGTCAAACTCTTGTATAATCACATATCGTCTTCCAATTTCCCCTAATAATCTTAGCTTTTTAGTTTCGCAATGCTCAAGGTTTGGAACATATATGGAGAAAAGATATATTTATATAATCAAATAGATCTTTGTGAATTCTAATTATTACAATGAATAAATTTAAATCCGTAAGTTCCTAGATTTCGGACGTATGAATTTGGTGTCAATGTAAATCAGTTTACCACATATGCCGATTACAGAAGGTCCAAAACAGTTCCCATTTATATAGCAGGATAGTTCTGATGGTTTGAGAAGCAATGGATCATGTAATTTCGTCCGAACAAGTTCTTAGATTTCGGACGCATGAATTTGGTGTCAATGTAAATCAGTTTACCACATATGCCGATTAAAGAAGGTCCGAAACAATTCCCATTTATATTGCAGGATAATTCTGATGGTTTGAGAAGCAATGGGTCATGTAATTTCGTCCGAACACTTGGTTTTCTGCGTGGTTTAACATCTGTCAGTACTGCTTAAATATCCCAATTGATCCAAAGTTTCTTTAAGTGGTTCACTTAAAAATCAAATCTAATGCGATATAATTCTATTCAGAACTTCAAAAGTGTGTATAAGCCTAATACGAAGATCATTATTTCGCATTGGGATACATGCTGATATGGGGTTTTCGTAGAAACACATGCATTGGAGGAGCTAGGATTATCCCCCCACGAGTTTTGTTTACATAAGAATTCATCAACGGATCCAACGGCCATCTTGTATTAGCATAACCAATGCTGGGTCGTCTTGTGGAAATGATACAACAGTGAAGACATTATGAGAAACGACTGAAAATGTCAGGAACTATCAAAGGATAAAATGGGAAACGGCGAGAGTAGCGGCGAATGCATCATCAAACCATGATAGTAAATCCGAGATTGGCGAATGGTGTGAATGCTCGACGCCACAAAGATTGACCCTGAAATTTAAGACTCCAGAACCGATGGAGTAGAGTACTGAAATGGGCGCATACTTAATATAGATGCAGAGAATCTATTCAGATTACCGGTCTATTTAATTTGGCTATCTACATCTTTATTTGGCGTTCCCTACTAAAAACTGTATAGGTGTTACGTGTTGAGTATTCTTCTATTAAAAGCTTAAAGGTATTCTTTGCTCTATCCAATGAATGGTTAAATATGTAACAATGTCCTAATATGGCAAATAATTAAACTGCCAATTTTGGAGACCAATATATGCCCATGGTAAATTGACTATGGTAACCTCGTGCAGAGAATGAACACTTAGCATCCAGTGAAGAGCAATCCCACAAAAAAACACCAACTTTTTTGTTACCTTTGGTGCGGCCAATAGACATTCCTCAGGTAGACCGTTCCCAGGAAATACAAAAGGAGCGTGTGATCAAAGGGTGTATACAACAGCAGCGGCCCTCATCGCCATAAGAGATGACGGACACGTCCCTCTGATCGTTATAACATTTGTCGACTTAGGCACGATCCAATGATCCATAAGCCTTTAAAATGCTATGACGATTCCTCAATTATAATCGTGCCATACAACACAAGCACATGGATGGACAGAGTACACACACACACTCTTCAGAAGAATTACGTACAATGACTTCAAGCTACTGCAGTAATTTTTTTTAAAGCAATAGCGAAAAATACGGTCGAACCAAATCAACAATAAGGGGTTCACAACACTTGGAGCATTGAACAAGGCCCCATGGCTTGCGATAACAGTGTTTGCTGACTGAGTATAGGCAGCATTACAAAAAAGACAACAAGAAGAACAGAGTGCCGGCAATAGCAACAGCCCCAGCAAACATCGTCATCGTCACCCAGAAAGCCTGTCTTAATAGCCTCAACAACAGCCCAAAACGGAGCAATAAAAAACAACAACAACAACATTGAGCAATGTATTGAGATCCATTTATCGCTGTACGGATGGAAGGCATGTGCGCGGCCTCTGTTGTTGATGGCTCGGTCTGTTTTGTTGCCTCATGCTAAAATTTCGAACAGTAACAAGCTATAAAAGTATGGAGGACATGAAAAAGTTTGCTTCTAATACAAAGGGACATTACACTTGTTAGAAACCCATTGTTCTTAGCTTGAATATTAATTGCAGAATCAGTAGTCTTTTGTAAATGAGTTATGCTTCATCTAAAAAAAAAATCGAAATATTGATTTATTCTTTTGTAAGACCAAAGTTCAATTTTTGATATTGTTTTAAAGCCTGTTTTCTTTAAGCTTTGAATACACATCGTTGTACTTTGTGCCCGTCCGTTATATAATTTATTACGATGGGTTAAAAGGGTTTATTGGAAGTTAAAAACGCTTACTTCTATGATGAATCTTTTGGAATATGAAATTAAAAAATGAAAATTATCCGTTAGAAAATCGTTATAATAACACGGAAATTTCGATAAAAACTTTCAAAATTCGAATGGTTGATTTTTAATAACCTCAAATATTGATTTCCCAACGCTTTAATATTTTGACTTCTCCAAATCTCCCAATTTTTCCTGGTCTCCAATTGTGGTTTGGAGATATTTCTGAGTAAATAAAATATTTCTCCAATAAATGTTACATCCCGTTGATTCTGTTTGGAAACCCATTTAACCACCTTATTGGCAACACCGGTTGAAACGGCTGAAGCATGTTCGCGTTTTATTTCACCGTCAAACATCAGTTCACAAACGAACAATTCTGGCAAATTCGAAATGACAGGTTTTCAATAACCTTGAATGTTGTTTTCTCAAAGCTTTAATATGTTGACTTCTCCAAATTTCGTAAAGCCATTTTCTCCAAATTGATTTCGCTAATTTTCCATTTCTAACGTAGTTTGTTCCATTTGTAAGACTAGAAATACTTCTGAGTAAATAACTAATTCTCCAATAGATGTTACATTCCGATCATTCGGTTTGGAAACCCATTAAACCACCTATAAAGGAACCCCATTAAAGTACTCAAAGGGTAATTTTTAATCTATTCTCGATTTGGTTTTTATCAAAAATATTGCTGAATTATTGATTTTGGAGTGAAGATCAGTTAGAAGCATTGCAAAAACTAACAATGCATCTAGAAAAACATGACAGTTCGTTGCGGTTTATTGTCTGGTGGCTCATAATCATTCTTCAACGATATTGCGAATCGTAGCGCTTCCATGAGATGATAACCAACTTTTTTCTTGCAAGAGCTTGACTTGCATGTGGTATCAATAAGACCGTGCCCCACAACAGTCGTAAACAGGGCATGAAGCCGCCGATTTCAGCCGCCGCCGAACATGTCGACTCATCTCGACTCAAATTTAGTCGCCAATTAATCAAAAATATCGGTTTCAATCAGAAAAATGGATTATTAATTGTCGTATATTTTGCCAAAATTTTGAACCTTTCGCCCACAATCAATAAATATAAAATTTGGATGAAATGTAAATTTGATTGTAAGATTTGTTGTACCATTAATCTCATTACCATTCGAATAACTTCAAATTGATTTTATAATGGATAATTGTCCGCCGCCGAAGAGACATATTTATTTCAGCTTAGCTGTCAAGCCACCGCCGCCGGAGGCAAACATTTAGTGTCAGCCGCCGCCGATAAAAAGGGGTCGGCTTCATTCTTTGCTCGTAAGAATGGAGTTATTGAGAGGCGAGTTCGATGAACATTTTATTTCACGTTCGCCTTTAGACTATACAAGCAAGCCCGCTTCAATTGACGGATTGGAAGAGAACATTGAAAGATTTACTCGTGTAATACCGGGCGAAATATTGAACTAAGCGGATGGACTATTTGAGTCGCAGTCGCGGTCAACATTTCCATGAAATAATCTTCCAACGATAAATTATATGAACTATCGATTCAAATAATCACCCTTTTAAAGCATATTGGCAAAGTCACCAATATTTATTCTAATATTTTGACAAGATTCTGTATCTGTATTGCCGATGCAACAACAATAATACAAAACCCCCAATCGTACAGTCATGCTGGCGGCATTAAGACACTACTCACAGCCACAACACAAGCCAACCAAACAAATCGACTGGCCGACGGACCACAAGACGGACAGACATACAATAGCAACAACAATGAGAGTCAACAACGAAGACGACTATAAGAAATAATCAAGTACGGCAGTTAAACAGGCAGCCATCCAGCCAAGTAAAGGCAATAATAACAACAACACAACCCCATAGCGCGCAATCTAAACCATTCAACCATCCAACGAGCTAGTCGTGAGAAATCGACTACAGAATAGTTTCCCACGGTATAACAATCACAACTTAAGTCTTGACTCGTTCATCGTTTGTTGTGTTGCGCATACACGAGTGTGTGTATTGTTTGTTGCTTGGGCAGCTTAGGCTGCCTGGATTGAATGTATGGCATGAATGCATGTTCAGTGCTTGTTGTTGTTGTTAGTGGTGGTGGTGGTGGCAGTTATTGTTGATTTTTCTTTATGTTGAATTTCTCGGCAGCGGCGACTGAGACGATGACGACGGATGTATAGAGTGTGCTGTAGTGGTAACAACGAAAATATTCTCTGCGTGCGGGCGCAAGGGGAATGACGCAAATTCACAAGCTGCCGCAAGGCAAGGACAGGAGAGCCCCGTAAACGAACGTATGGACGGTGGTGGTCTTCTCTGTGTGTGAGTATTGACATCGTTGTCGCTGTTGTATACAAAATACGCACATGATGTCTCGTTCTCGCCTGCACTCAGTTTCGATCATGCTCAGCATTGCAGCCATTTGTTATAAAAAGGCCGGTGAGAAAAGTTTCTGAATCATTTTTAACTTAACCATCGTACTGAACACATCGCACTCCTCTACTCTGTGAGATTGTGTGAATATTGCGAATAAATCAAGAACTCAACACCAAGAATTGAACTACATCAACTGAACTGTAAACTCTCTCTCTGTGGATTACTTAAAACAATTAAAATGGTCTTAGAAATGGAAATGTCAAAAACCTATCAATATCGCAAAGTCATGAAACCCATGTTGGAGCGTAAACGACGTGCCAGAATCAACAAGTGCCTCGATGAATTGAAGGATATAATGGTCGAGTGTTTGACCCAGGAAGGTGAACATATTACACGCCTCGAGAAAGCCGATATTTTGGAATTGACTGTGGAACATATGAAGAAATTGCGAGCTCAAAAGCAATTGCGTCTCAGCGGAAGTCAGGATGCCAAATTAACAATAGCTGAAAGCTTTCGTGCCGGCTATATACATGCCGCCAATGAAGTGTCGAAGACATTGGCCACCGTACCAGGAGTTAGTGTGGATCTAGGCACCCAACTAATGAGCCATTTGGGTCATCGTCTAAATTATTTGCAAGTGATTGTACCCACCACAGTGGCACCATTGGGAGTTGCACCACCTCATTCAGCGGCTAGCCATTTCAACACTTTAGTGGGTGCTGCTCACACTCAAATGTCAAACTCCTCATTGTGTGGCAGCCCCGAACCACCAGTACTCATCACCCCTCCACCTTCGGAATGTGGCAGCAGCGATAGTGGTAGTTGCAGTCCTGCTCCAAGTGACACAGGTTCTATGTGGCGACCTTGGTGAATGCAGGCGTAGTAAACTAGGTGCCTTTGATGCATCGGATTTAAATTGAACTGAATCATCAGCAGAATCGCTGAGTTTATTATACTTGGAGGCTAGAGGATGGAACCCTCGGCAGCTTGACACATTCTTTGAAACATTGAGCAACTGGAAAGTGGTTTAAATCACCCAGATAAATGAGCTTGGAGAAATCTTTAAATTTGTAAAATATTCTTTGGAAAAAAAAATCATGAAATGAAATAAAAAATGAATATATAAGACTAAATCCTATTTTTTACTTAATATTTTATTGGTATTTAACACAGATAGTTCTTTGAGGTGGTTGGGTACTTAGAACTAACATCCAAAGGTGGACAATAGTAGTTTTCTATTTCCGATTAGGTGAGGTATTTATGGCTAATCATAGACAGAAATTTGATTTGAAAGTTTCAAAGAAGAACGGAAAATGATTGTATTTTGCAGAATAGATGTGAAATCAAAATAAGGTCTGAAAAAAGTCATCAAAAGTTGCCAACGGACACTTTATAATGGGCGTAGGCGGGCCCAAAGGGACAACCAACGACCTTAGATCTAAAGAGATCACGAGCAATGCAAACATAACTGTCTTGAATTTAGGATGTTGGGATTAATTCGATCACCTTACATCAGAATTATGTAATAACTCGGGGGCTTTTCATTGTAACTCTAGGACTGATATCAAATGTACCAGTTATTAGCGGATAACACCGAAACTGGGCCAAAGCGTGTGTCTATGTGTAACGATACGATCACAAAAACGTGGTAATTAGAATAAAAGAAAATTAACTAGAACGTCCTAGAAGGAGCCAAAGTCAAATGGGGCTCCGGTCGATCTGAGCTAATAGAATGGATAACAATCTTATATAGGGAGTGCCTCATGAAAGAGAGGCTTTAGAACTCTCATGTTGTCTTGATATCATTCGAGCAACCAAAGATTTGGAAACGATACTGCACTTTACACTTATAGAGATATATTTCAAAAGCAAGTCAGCCAGAACAGCTATAAAAGGGAAATAACTATAACACCAATGGACTGATGAATATAGGCAAGAATACTGTAGTAGGCATATACGTTGTGGATCCCGAAATCCTAGTATTGCAAGCAGAAGTTATGGCGGCAATGGAATGTATGGAATAGTTCAGTAATATCACAAGGACGTGAACATTTGACGGATTGCCGTATTCATGAAATTGCTATGCCGGAATACGGCAGAATCCGGATTATGGCGTAATAAGAGGCAACGTAAAGTTAATGAAATGGCGGATGAAGCAACGATTGGAAGAGCGACAAATGAACGATTAGATGAATGGGGCGGAACTAGAACTAGAGTTGAGGGCACTCGTGTGTTAAATAGGAGTAGCGGATTATGGTGTATGTAGGTAATTTTTTCGGGAGGATGAAAGACAAGTTAAAGGACGGGAAAGAGGAGATACCAGACTTAGCACAATTTAGAAACAAATGCTAAAAAATACGATCTCAGCTAGGGAAATCGGGATTGCCTTTAAAACCTAACCTAACCCAAATACATCTGGGATTGTGGGCAAGACAATTTGTGGAAAATGTATGAAAAATCACGATATTTTTGAAGGAGTTTACACACAGTCTAATTTTATTTATTTCCTAATTAACGAAGATGTCAAACAATCCGGATATACTTTTCTAAAAGATGTATTATAGTAGCATGACTTAGTCCAATTGCCCATTTGAATACAGTGGTGGTATTCCCATGTTTGTTATTCTGTCGGTGCCGTTGATGATCATGATCATTGATCATCTTAATTATGGTCGTTAGTGTTAACGTCTCTAAATAATGTGAACAACGACATATTGTATTCACCAAGTAAAACAAAAGTAATAGCAAAACATATACATGGACGCTATGGAAATTCAGTTTACCTACAATTCAAGCAACTGCAGCATTCGAAAAACATATCGGTAAAGCATACACTGCCACCAACCAATATCAATAAAACTAAGACAACAATAAGAGGAGCAAGCAAGCCCAACCGTTGCATCCCATCCATCCCATCTTTTAAGCCAACCCAATCCAATCCCAGTGGCATATTGAGCGTGTGCCATTCATTGTCATGTAACAGCATCCCATATTTACAAAACGTAGCAAGCGAAACAGAGCTGGCATACCCTCGAAACAAAGTCATCTTGTATTCCATTAAAGCCATGCTTAAGAAGAGTAGACAAGATGCAGATAGGACGAAGGCAGGGTGTAGAAATAACATATGCATATGAAGAAGAAAACAAAAACACTAATAAACCGGATTTAATAAAAAGCTAAAGACTTTGAGCATACCAATCGGCATTTTATTTGTCCGTCCATTGGCCTGGGAAGACCGTGTGACCATAAAAGAGATCGATCAGCCAACCATCCATTTGTCCATGGCTTTGCTTTCGAACGGGCACAGTGGTTATATGACGAAATCTACAGTACTATAAATACGACAGTAAATTGAAAATATTTTTGTGATAGGAATTATTTTTATGATCACGAAGTTGTGCCAACCTCTTATCGGATTTATTTACGTACCGATTTGATATTTTGTATATACTTAAGGATTTTGACATTGAATCCGAGGTAGAGATAAGATTTCTTTAAAATAATAATATATAGAGTGTGTTCTAGGCTCTATAAAATTGAAATTGGAATAGCGAATTATCGAATCTTCTATTTAATTTGTGAGATAAATTTTTTCTAGAACAGATACATGTCGACTTAAAAACCTAAATTGCGATACAGAAAATAATTTCATATTTTACCAAGATAATGATCCGAAGTACAAATCGCAGGTTGCCCGCTCTTGGTTAATATACAATTGTCAAAATCATCGAGCATATTTGGGCTGAAATTGGACAAAAATTTATCAAAAGTTGTATAGCAGTGTCCAGGAGCTCAAGTCGTCTATTTTGGAAGCCTGCACTGAAATTTTGAATTTTCGTGATGTTAAAGATTACGCAACCTCAATTTTAGGATGAGCAATTTACACACTATTAAGGACAAATTTCTTTAAAATAATGAAATTTTAATTAAAAGAAAGTTTATAATCTTTACTTCAAATATTTTTTTCATTAAATTTAGGACACACGTTTTGAAAATTTGCGTCCCTTCGTTGAAGTTGCATGTCTTTAAACTGAGGCAAATTTTCCTTAAAGTAAAGGAACACATTTTTGATTTAAAGAAATCGTCCTTAAATTAACTGAAATATTTTTTGTTTAGATTTAAGATAAAAACACTTCAAATCTATATTTAAAGTGTTATTTTGAGGATTTAGCGTCTTTGGTTTAAAGTGTTTTTGGAATTAAGAAAATATGTTTTACTTCGAAGTATCCGTCACAATTTGGATTTTTAAACTGGCATTTGTTTGTACGTGAATAGCTTTATTAATATACCGGTAAAATAGAATGAAAATTCGATAAATGAGATCTGTATCCTAATTTTAATTTTATAGATCCTAGATTTAAAGCCAGATATGTCGCAAAAATTTTTTCTTATTTTAAAGATCTCGCATCTTTGGCTCGGAATCAATACAAAAATCCTTAAAGCAAGGTCAAAATCTTTGGATCCAAGTAAACTTTTTTTGAGTGTGGAATAATATTGATTCTCAAAATTGCAAAAATCTTTGTTTTCAATACTTAAAAGAGGTGTAAATTTGTGGTCTAAAAATAAAATCATATCGCTTGACAAATGAAGGGTACTCAGGAGTACTCAGAAAAAAGTGTTTACTTCAATTACGAAAGTAATTGATCAAATTAATATCTAATCGTAATTGATAACACCCATCATGCATGCCAATTAAAAAAAAATTATCGATCTAAGTAAAACTTAACTAATTCAATTAATGTATGTATTTGTTTTGTTTTTTAATTAAATAATAATTGTATCAAATCATTTTTTAAGTTCAATTTAAATTAATTGACAAAATTTTAGCAATGTTTTTCTGTATACCATCTATCATCAATACCCTCAAAAAAAGTGAACTCTCTATTTCACTAAAGCCAATTTAACTTTATTTTAGTTCATGGAATTATTATGTTTGGAGAAAGTTTCCTTTACTCTAATAATTTTTTGTGTACGTTCGTTAAATAAACTCAAAACCGAGTAAAAAATTATACTCAAATGAAGCATAAAAATTAACTAAATTCGTGCCTTTCACAAAATAGTTCAGAATTTCTGTAAATTTTTAAATTTTACCAAAAATGCGTCAATCATGAACTTCGTATGTCACTAAAGACATTCTTGCAATTTTGAACTCCAAGTTTTTCCTTCAAACTACAAAATTTTCTTTATGTCTAATAAATTTTCTTGAATTTGTCGAAAACTATTTACTTATTTTTATGACCTCGGCGTGATGCCAACGTTTGTAATACTGTTTAGTTAAAATTTTCTACAAATATACAAAACTTTCTAAAATTAACTGAAAGTTTTCTTCCTGGTGGGTTCACTGTTTTTTCAGTGTAGATGGTGGTGTTATATATTGTTTCCTCTGAAGATTCTCTCTATACTTTACTCCATTCTGAGCTTCTATATTTCACAAGATAACCTTCGCACAAAGAAAATATACTTTCCACGGGAATGAAATTTAAGACAAACTTAGTTCCCCTTTTTATAAAGAAAAAACTGTGTGTAAAAAGAAAACTTCGCTTGTCCAAAATTTCGTTCCTCATAACTCTTCTTTCAGTGTAGCTTTAATCTCCAAAATTCCCAAAAAACCACTGTATTACGATTTTGGCATATGACTATTTACCTTTGTTACACTACCCAGTGGACTAAGTGAGAGCGGAACTCGACATAGATCGTGTCCATAATCATTGTAATGTTAGCCCATCAACTCTTCCGTTCGTCGCAGTTTTTTTTTGTAGCTCATAGTACGTTCTTCTCACCATTAGCAATCACTGTTTTCTGGATTGGGGAATGACGTTGTGTTTTGCAGCGGGTTGTTGTATTTTTTACAGTCAACGTTGGTCCCCATTTCTTGGGATCGTTGGGCCATTGTGGTGTTCACAACATCATTTGAAGAGTCTGGGTTGACTCGGCCCAACTTTGTCTGTGCGTTATTATTGCTCCATTCGTAGTTGGTTTAGCTTGCGTCTGCACGTTTTTTGTTGGGTTACTTCTTTTAGTGGGGTACTTTCATGCCGCTTTAATGGCAAAGCACAAACCAAACACTGCCACGGTTTGTCTTACAATGATGATAGCTGTAAGCCCACAAACCGACAAACGAGTAAGCAAGCAAGCCAGCCAGTCATCTAGCCAACCAACAGTCAGTCACTCAGTCAACAACAACAATAGCCGGTCGTGATCTTGCCGTAAGTAGTCTTGAGTCTTGAAATTAAAATTAAAAAAGGGCAGGTGTGTCGATCGTGTGAGAACCACGTTCCAAACCATTTTCTCACGATCGTCGTTTTGATATCACAACGTGTTTGTTGTTGTTATTGTTGCTGCCTTTGTGCTGCTGCTGCCATACTTACGGTCTTAAATGCATTATGTGGTGGTGCTGTGACGACGTCTTGTGTTTTTTTTTCTTGGATGTGCTGTAACTGGCGTTCCTTGTTGTTTGAATGACTACAACAACGCTTTTATCCATCTTATTGGAAAGGTAAGGTCGAACGACCTGGATTGTATATTATTTACTACTCGTGTTCATGCTTGGAGGGTGATTTCCTTAAAGAACATACTTTAATGGTAGGTTACCATAAAAAACCCCGGTTTGCTATCTACGATTATCTGAGGACACAAAGAGATTTGTCTCGTCGTAATGTTCAATTCATTTTAATTTTCCCCAACTTCTATTAATCCGAAAATTTTAGAAATATCCTATAGGGCTTAATGTTTGACTTTGTTTACATGTGGGTTCAATTGACTGTTCTTAATTCAACCAATATTAAAACAAGTTTGCTTAGATCCAAAGTTTTTGATCTTAAGGAATTTGGTATTGATTCCGACCTATTTTTTTACATAAATATTTTACCATGCCATACAGCCTGATATCTAGGTTATATGAAAATAAACTTAGATTACAGATATAACGTATCCAATTTTCCAGTTAATATTATTTTTTTTCCATTAAATATTAATTTAAAAATCCAAATTAGAACATAACAGACCCATCGACAAAAAAAATATTTTTTCAGTATGTGTCATTTGATCCGACTGTAAACAGGTTAATCTTTGTGGCTCAAGGTTCGTGTCCACAAAACTGCATTAGCGCGTAGTTTTGATTAACTTTTTTAATTTAAAGAAAAATTCAGCTAAATGGCATCTATTACTATAGTTAGTTTATCCTTTCGGTTCAAACGTGAGAAGAAGCCACCGTGGTGCAATGGAAAGCATGCCTGCCTTGGATGGCAGTTTCGACCGAACTCCAAAATGTTTTTTAGCTGTGGTTTATCCCTGATGATATTTCTGAATTATCAAAGCTTATCTAAAGTGGTGATTTTGAAATGGAAGATTAAGAACGTGCAGGACAGCTAAAGAAGTTTGAAGATGCTGCATTTGAGCCATTACTCGATGATGATGTTGAGCGAGATTCTTCCCGGAGATTACCTGTGAATGTTGAATTACATAGATTTTTCTAATTTAATATCATTCCATATTTTTTACTGAATGATTTGGAATTATCTCGGTCTGGACCTAATATACTTTTTTTCAAACAAACTTTTTTTTACCGCGAAAAGAAAATTCCAAACAATGTTCATTAGTTTAATTAGGGAGTAGAGTATTTTTCTTGCGTAAAAGATTACCCAGTTCCAACGATTTTGCGTTTTAAGGCCATAGTATTTACCTTTTCGAGCTGAAAACCAGCTTATTTTCACTGCTACTTTTTTAAATCATGTAATTTAGAAATATTAAATGTTTTTCAATCAATTCATTGGATCTTTTCCATCCACAATTTGACAACACTTGATAAAAATGAAATCGTCTTCATATATATTTTTGCACTTTTAATTTAGTGTTTTGGTGAAAAAATCGAACATAGTCTCACCTTTCCGTCTGATTTTGACACGTAATATCATAGTCTTTCATTGGCGTGATAATTCAAAATTCAAACTAGACCTCATGTACAATTACCCTACGGGATATGAATCAATCCCACACTGAAAAAAATATTTACGTGATAATTAAGATTACGCAACAATTTACAAACTTTAAGGACAAATTTCTTTAAAATAATGAAATTTTAATTAAAAGAAGATTATAATCTTTGCTTCAAAAATTTTTTCATTAAATTTAGGACACACATTTTGAAAATTTGCATCATTTCGTTAAAGTTGCATGTCTTTAAACTAAGAAAATTTTCCTTAAAGTAATGAAACATATTTTTGATTTAAAGAAATTGTCCTTAAATTAACTGTAATATTGAATCTTTAGATTTAAGATATTAACGCTTCAAATATAGGCTATGACTTATTTTGAGGATTTAGCATCTTAGGTTTTAAGTTTTTTTGGATTTAAGAAAATATTATTTACTTCGAAGTGTCCGTCATAAATCGGATTTTTAAACTGGCACTTGTTTGTAGTTGAATAGCTTTATTAATATACCGGAAAAATGAATGAAAAATTCGATAAATTTTATAGATCCCAGATTTAAAACCAGATACGTCGCAAAAAATAATCCTTATTTAAAAGAACGCGCATCTTTGGCTCGGAATCAATACCAAAATCCTTAAAGGAAAGTCAAAATCTTTGGATGCAAGTAAACTTTTTTTTTGACTGCAGGACCGGTACAAGACTAGTCTCTGCACACAAAAAAATTTTCTTCTGTTTAAATCACGAAAGTAATTGATCCAATTAATTTTTTAATTGAAATGTCTTCAATCACAAAATGATGGTATCAATCACAGTTTTAGTTGGGCATAAAGGAAATACTTGATTAAAAAATTAAACGATTTCATGATCAAATTGCAATTAATTCAATTAAAAATTTAATCGATGTTGATTTGGAAACTCAATAAATTTTTTAACTAAAAACGTAGCTATTTTCAAATACTTTCTAAACTGACTTTGCGTTTTTAGTTCGATAAACCGCTTGATTGTTTGAAATAAAATTTTAATTAAAAATTAAAAGAATAATCCATCACCTTTTTAACTGACTTAGACTTTCGAGTCTGATTAAAAAGTTAATTATGTTAATTAATTTTATAATTAAAAATTTCATTCATTGACTTTATTAACTAAATGTTTCTACTTTGATTAAAAAATTAATTAATTGATAGATTAATTTATTAATTGAAAATATTTCAACTTCAGTCAACTTTTTAATTGGAAATATTGTTGTGTTATTTTTTTTTTTTTGTTATGGACCATCATGACTTGGACTCATTTGAAAGGCAAAGTCCTGAGACAACTTAGTCGGACTATCGCAAAGACAGGCCCTCTTGAACTAGTCTGGGACAAACTCTTAGGATGGCTTCATTTTGAGCGATTCGGATCGCACCAGAACGTAAAAACTGTGGATTGCTTTTTAGTAAATGTTAGATCTACACATACGATTTTAAAATCCAGAAAAAATAAAAATCAATAGATTATACGAAAATTTAAAAATTGCGATTAGGCGTTTTTAAAATAAAGTTTCGGAAGACATCTCATATTTTTTAATCTTTTTAGCTTTAAAATGAAGTTGAAGCCAAGTTGACCTCAGTTCAAACTAATTTTCTTTTATATAAAGATTCCCATTTTAAGATCGAAAGTCTATCAACATTTTTGGTATCAAGAAATGCTTCTTTCAAGTTAATTAAAAATTGGATTCGTATTTAACACAACAGTGTACAAAAGTCTTATAGAAACTATCTTTGTATTAACCACCAGAATTGGTCGATGATAACATGAAGTAACATCCATATCAATTTACAGCGATCCTATGCTACAATTTTTCGACAATTAGTTTATAGCTCTAGGAAATTTCTAATGAAATCCCACAGATACTGTAAAATCAAACCTAGATTATTTGAAACACATCTTTACATCGCCACGATATTTTCAAAGGGATCGATAAGTTTTCAAAAAGCAATAAATATTAAAGGTCTGCCTATATGGCTCCTTTGTCAAATCAAATCCCCTAAAATTTCTAGACGCGTATAGTGCCACAATAAACACTGATTAGATACGAAACAGTTCTTGATCTTATCACTGTTTTGTTGTTGTTTTTTTCTTTCTTCAAATTCAAATCCCTTAAAAATGTCTGTGATAGTTTATGAGACAACTATGGGACGGACGCATGCGTGTCGTTATTATCGTTTTGTTTCTTTAATATCAGATATATTTCTCTGCAGCGCTCCCATTTTCTTTTGGATAAGAGGAAAATTATTGTTCATTGTTTGTTGACTGAGATTGCAACAATTACGAGCCTAGTCGAGTCAGAATCATTGTGATCACAACTATCTAGGGATGGAGAGAAAAAAGGAGCATTGTATGTGCACGTGTTCAAGGGACAGGATTTACTGATGATGCTCGGCCCCCTATAGTTGTTAGTATTTTTGACCCTCAAGGGCTAGTAGAATGAGTAGACAATTTTGTTTTCCTTTTGTTATTGGAAGAAAGCAAAAGAATGGTGGTTCTAACAAAAAAGAAAATCAGGGGCACAAAATTAATCACCATGAAAATAGGATTTTTCTTCAATAGGAAAAACTAAGAAAAAGGCAGAATAAACAATAGCCTATGACTTTAAAGGGAGACATTATCACAACAAGGAATAGGAAACAACAACAAGGCCTTCTATTGGCAACTCTAATGTTTGGCCATGACTTTTTCTTTCGGTCGGACTTTAAGGTAAATTTTCAAATACATTGCGTTTTGTGGCTTCCACTGGAAGTTATCCCTTAGCTTGTTAATAATGGATTAAAAGAAATATTTTAAATTTGTTTGCTTTTTAAATATTAATTATTTTTTCTTGTTATTAATCATTTTGTTGTTAATAAAACAATCTTAAAAACTAAATAAATTAACAATGTTTGGAAAAAGTTGGGGAGGCGAGGGGTTTACTAAATTCTATCACATGAAAATAATTATACTAGACTTAATATTAAAAAAAATCAATAATGAGTGGATTTAAAAAGTTTTGGATGGCTGACTGGCTGGTTGGCTGTCTTATTGGCTCTCCTCATCTCATCGATTTCTCATTTATTTAAAGCTTTTTGTTTGTTTGGAATTATTGTTTCAATCTTTCAACAAGTAGATTGGAAACATTTGTGGAAGACTTGTTATGTGTTCAATGGTGCTCATTACGATGCTAGCTGGAAATTACCAAGGGCGCCATACATTCTCCTCATCCTCTTCGTCTACATCAATACTGGTGACATCAATGCTGGGTGTACTTTGGCAAGTTGTCAATAAAGATGTGGCATGCTTCTCACTGCCCACACTTGAATTGGGACTGCTACTGTAGCTGGAAACAGGTGAAATGGGTACAGTATAATGTTGACCCTTAAATGTGGGAGCGGCTATCTGGACAGATAAGGGAGTACTCAATGGCAATGATGGTTTGACTGGTGGCTGCAATTGATTTAGTCTTTGGCCCAAATGTGTCATCAGTTGTGTGCCCAAGCTAACATTTACTCCAGGCAATTCGGACAAGGATCGGGATACTTCATTAACAGCATGTATATATCCAGAGCGGAAACCCTCAGATTGAGACATTGTATTCGATGAACCATTTGAAGCTTTGGCTAAGCGATGTTGTTTCATCTTTTGCAAATGGGTAACAGTCAATTCCAAAATATCTGCTTTCTCCAATCTTGTTACATGTTCGCCTTCCGATTCCAATGTGGCCACCATCAAATCTTTCAATTCATCCAGGCACTTGTTAATGCGAGCTCGGCGCTTACGTTCCAGCATAGGCTTCATTACTTTGCGGTATTGGTAGGTTTTTGACATTTCCGACATTTGTAAAGACATTTTGAATTAAATGTGTAAGGGAATTTAAAAAAAACTCTTGAGTTGTTATCGCTTGAAGAGCGTAAGGCGTTGTGTGAGTACAAATCCTCGTTGCTGGCCTTTTATACTGGGCTACGAAAACGAGCCATACTCAAATCACCCTTATCAACGTGGGTTTCTCTCTGATGGAATCTTATACACGAACTCTTTGAAATTCCTCCAGAGAGCCCATCACACTTAGAACAAGGAGAGTGTGCTATCGTGCAAGACAACGAAGCAACCACCCTTATAATTGAATGTCCGTCCATCTATTTGAGCGCTTGTGTCTTGGCATTTCTTATTGTACACCAGTGTTGTGTGAATGTTTCTTGGGACTCAAAATGCACCCTTATTGTTAGTCCTGGCTTGTGCGTTTGCGTGTGTGTATGTGTATATGGGCTGTTTACCTTTAAGGAAGGAAATTAATGCAAAGGCATGTCATGACAGCCAGGACCTCTAGCAACCGTGGGAAACACTTTCCTTTCAATATTCTCACGCGAGTTTCGTTCGATCATTTGCTCACCTGGCCACGAGTAAGGAGAAATCCTATCAACCCTCAGTTTTTCCTATTGTCTC
The DNA here is from genome assembly GCF_050003625.1 of Haematobia irritans. NCBI lineage: Eukaryota > Metazoa > Arthropoda > Insecta > Diptera > Muscidae > Haematobia > Haematobia irritans. Next base: position 11,745,360 of record NC_134397.1, read on the forward strand.
AAAGCCTGGGAATATTTTTCTGCTGCTCGACAATCTCGGTTCCTTGAGTAAAGAATCATCGACAGCTGTCGCTTATTTATTTTCTTGGACATATATGCATCGGAATCTAATTGTTTCCTGCTTGATTGTGCAGCAATGCAACGGCACTTTTGACGTTGGGTACTTACGGCCTTAACAAAGTGATGGCCGGATAGATGATATGAGGTTAGCGAACGATAGAGCGTGTGTTTTGAATGAGTCCTTGTTTGTTGCGATGATGCTTTACTGTGGTCATACACTTGTTTCTTTCGCGTCCTTAGTCCTGACAGGGGTTTATTTTGCTTACAGGGTTTCTGTATTTGGGTGAGCTTAACTCGTGTTTTACGTGTGACTGACCGTGTTCTGATCCAATATTGGAATGGGAGTTTGTGGCATCTAATGTATGGTTTGGTGTTGGTCTGACCCATGGGGTGTAATGATATGTGAGGATTTTTTTTGGCACATTATCGACCTTCGGCCTTGTTTTAGTTTTGAAATATGAACACAACGATCAATTTACATTAACCCAATGAGGGAAACAGCCAAATCGCACCCTTGTTTACATTGTCACAACTAGAAAGTTGTAGTACCCAAGTGATTTTCAAAGCACTAAAAATGAAATTAGGAATAGTATTATAAGTTGACGTTGACATTTTATAAGAAACACCTTAACTCCACACTGCAACTTAATTCATTTGGATCAATGTAGGCATTGTTTTTCCAAAAAAAAGCTTTAGACTGCCAAAATAAGCATTGCAAAATGTTATTGAATTTACGACTTATCATAAAGTTCAAAGCCACCGCCGTGCCAAGTTCGATATAAGTATATATCGAAAAATTGACCTAATATAATAATAATAAAGTGAAATTTAGAAGACACAATTTTTATACAAAATTAGAAACAAATTTATTTAATATTATGAAATTTTAATTAAAAGAAATTTTATAATCTTTTTTATTATTTTTTTCTTCCAACTTATGATCCGATTAGTATATCTTTGCTATAAGGAGTAAATAAAAACACTTTTGGTTAATCTTTAAATTAATAGAGATATTTAAGTATTAATTAAAGTTAATGATATAAAATCCTAAAATATAGCCAAAGAAATATTTAAAAGTAGAATTGTGCAAAATAAATTGAAAAATAAAATCGGCACGATAGTGTGCGTGAATAAAAAAATATAAGCTTATATTTCACTAAAGCTTATTTAATTCTATTTTAGATCATGGAATTATTACGATTTAAGAAAGTTTTATGACTTTCATAATTTTTAGCGTACGTTAGGTGAATTAACTAAAACAGAGGAAAAACTTTACACAAATGGCACTAAAAACATTTTTGCAATATTGAATACCATTTTTTTCTTCAAACAACGAAATTTTTTTAATAGGTGAACTATAATTTTGTCTAATAAATTTTCTTGAATTTGTCGAAAATTATTTACTATTTTTTGTGAAATCGGCGAGGCACTAATATTTTCTAAAATTAATCGACTTTTTTCACAAATTAAATTTTAAAAATTTCTTTCCTTGTGGGTTCACCTTTTTTCAGTCTTATATTGCAGAACTGTGATAGTGCATGAAGAAAAAAGACGAATTATATGAAATTTGTCTCCTTGTATCAAGTACCCAAAACTCAAATTTAGAAGAGAATTGTATCTTAAAGGTATCCTTTCTTCAATTCGCCACTTCTTTGGCTCGGAATCAATACCAAAATCATTAGTGCATTTTTTTTTACTTTCGAACTTCTGTTAATGTGGATTTTCATTTCGTGAATATGCGTGAGTTATTTCCATACATATCGTGAACGAGTAAACATTTTCCCTCGTAAATCTAATTGAGGGTGAATGCAATTTTATCCATGCGCACACCTCCATTTCAAAGATAATGCATCCTTGATTTAAGGTTTTTGAAAAATTTTAAAATGGAAAATTCAATGAAAGAGATCAGTTGCTGTAGTTTATTTTCCAACAGGTTTCTAATTTCTAGGTTTAGGATGGGTTTTTTCCTTACACATATATATTTATTTAAAAAAGTCACGTCATTTGGCTCGAAATCAATGTCAAAATGCTTAAATGAAAATCAAAATCTTTGAACCTAGCAAACGTTTTTTAGTGCATCCCCTTGCATGCAAAAATTCCACATCAGTTTTGCTTAAATACCAGCGGTATTTTACGTTGGAGGTCCGATAAATTTTTAGCCTAAGGATAATACATTCTAAACGATACTGTCTAAATTTCAGTCGTATCGGACCGCGAGCCTACACACAGCGTTTGTATTCCGGGAAATGTTCTTCTTATTAGACCACCAATGCCTCTCTTTCCATTAATCCATGTGTATTAACTTCTAAGTTCTCTAAGTGCTTTCACATAGTGTGCAATTACATTCGGCGAAGTTCACTAAACGTCGTAACACACACTGAAAAAAATATTGTCGTGAGGTCAAAGATTTCATGTCTTTAAAATACGAATACAAATTTTGCTTAGCATAGAAGACGCATTTCTCTAAAATAAAGTTATTTTCCTTGTCCAAAAGTCGATAAACTTTTCAATGAAGTCGTATTGTCCTTATAATTAAGTGATTTGACTTAAAAATAGGTATCTTAACATGAAAGAAAAAATGTATAGGCTAAAGTCAACTTGACTTTAATAATTCAGAAAAATTCTTTAAATTTAATGAAATTGTCTTTAAATTTATTGTCTTTTTGCATCTTGACTACAAAGCAAAAAATCGTTCAAATATAGGACACTTTATTTTAAAGACGTTTTTTACTTCAAACATAGCATAATTTCTACTGGAAGTCGAGTCCTAATTTGGAAAATAAAGTTGCCGTTAACTCGTTTTTAAAGGACTTTGATAGCATATGAAGAAAAAAGCTGAGAAAGCGAAAAATTAAAATTTGCTTCCTAGAAGCAACTACACAAAACCTAAACTTAAAAGAGAATTGTGTCTTAAAATTATCCTTACTTGTATTCTCCGCTTCTTTGGCTCGGAATCAATACCAATTTTTTTAAAGTAAAGACAAAATCTTTGAAACCGAGTATGCTTTTTTTTCACTGCAGTGAACTTGTTAGTTTAAGGACGTGTCTTTAACGGCAAATATGTACCCCGTGCATCTTTTTAAAATTTGAACTATTATTCAAATTAATATTTTAATTAATTACTACAAAATTTTGTTTGTTTTTCATAAGTTTATTAAATATATATTTTTTATTATATAGTCACTTGGAAGATCGTTGATTAATGAATGAAATATTTTTACATCTAACTTATTAATATAAATTAAAGCTTTTTAATATACTTTTAAATAAAATACTTTCTTTTCATTTGTACGGAGATCGTTGTACTTGTACCATCCATAGCAGCTTAATCCTATCACAATATATCACAAAAATATGGGGAAGAAATGTGTTAAGTTCTATACAGAAAAAAAAAAAATAAAACAATAATTGTTTGTGTAACCTATAGACTAATAAAGCTTCTTAATTATGAGATAGCCACAATAAATTCGTTTCATTCCAGGATAACATTTGTTATTGTTTTTGTTCTTTTACCAAGGACGCCAGACATCCTCATCTTTCGACGGTACCATTGGCTGATGTTCTTCTTCCACATCACGTAATAAGGGTTGTGAGCTGGAGCTATTAGTAAAAAGTTGTTGTTTCAAATCTTTTAACTGAAATCCCAAATGTTTCATTAGTCGGGTACCAAAGCCTCGGTCTATACCCGGAACTGAGGAGAATATCTTAGATACTTCAAATGCTGCTTGAGTATAACCCTCACGAAATTTCTCCACATTCAAGTGCTTTTTTGTAGGTGGTTGATTATATCCATCCTTTTGATGATTCCTTAAATAGGATACTGTCATCTCGAGTATATCGGCCTTTTCCAATTTGTTAACATGTTCCCCTTGCTCTTCCATAGTATCCACAATTAATTCTTTCAATTCTTCCAAATAAAGATTCATACGAGCTCTACGTTTTCTTTCCAATAATGGTTTGGTTACTTTGCGATAGTGTTGGGTTTTAGTCATAAATTTTTGTCCATCCACAGCCATTATGGTCCAGAGAAAAGATTGTGATATTGATGATGGAAACGACCACGAAAACCAAGGTAATGTGTAGGGATAATAAAATATTAGCAAGTGTTGTTTACTGTACGGTAGCTGAGTTGTAAATGATGTTGCCCCTAAGCTAAACGATCCTTTATGTACTAGCCGCAGAATGCTCACAGGTTGGACTGAGAGACAGCTACACTGGTGGATTGTAGCAAATCACAGAGAGTAGTTATGCCATGCGAGAGTGTGTTTCTGATTTGTGGCAAAGCGCACAAGTATTTTACTTGGAGTACGGTTGCATGCCTCGATACAAACAACAGCAGCAGGTATCTCCAATCCACCCTTATTAATTTGGTCAAAATAACTGGTATGCAACCTGTCCTTTTCGTATGAATATTGAGAGTCGTCCCTCTGCATAATGGAATAAACAGAGAAATCTCTTCCGTTTGCCTTTAGGGTGTACTTTTATGTTTAGTCTGCTCTGTTTAAATGGACATACAAAAATATAAAACTGTACATGGAGTTAATATAACATAGAGATTGATTCTCGAAGTCTAGGGTGCCTATGAAACAACATCAGATTTAATGAAGAGGTAATTAAATCACAGTGTTTCGATTTCAAATTTATCAAAAGAACAAAAAACAAAAAAAAAATTTTATGCATCTAGCCTTAAAAAAAGTGTTTAGCAATGATTAGGACACAGTATACCAAATTTCACAAACTTCTTTTAAATTGCAACCTTTATAAATATTGATCTTCTTGCTTTTATATATTTTCGCGATATTTTTTTTTAGTGTTCGCAAATTCAGAAGGCTTACAATGCAATTTAAGTTCACAATATGGCAGCTCCAAATTGTCTGCAAAGGATGATGAGTTACATGTACATATTTACAAATTAGTTTTCGGTGTTTCCAAACTTTCATTACTTTCGGGATAGAAAAACTCATGATACGCTGAGAGCTTTAACAGATTGGATTTGCGGAATAATAGATTTTCGATATGGGCTTGATTGGTACTAGTAATTATTCCCAGTTTTTTTTCGCAATTTGTCGTAGTGAAAAATATGAATTCGCAGGCTCAAATACGAGCGATTTCCATTCGGCCAAAGTTTGCGAATTCGTGTAAACAGAATTTGCAAAAAGGTCAATTCGCAAAATTGTCATGCACCGGAACAGGCATGATACCTTTTGAAATAAATGTAAGAAAAACTATAGTAAACCGGACAGGACTGTATAACTAATTTAATAGTGAATGGGTTAGATTCGACTAATCCACATTTGGTGTTTTTCACAGCATTTTTGTGTGTTTTCATTAATTGTTGTTTTATATAAAAAATTGTTGAATCAATTCAATTGGTATTTTTAATTCAAGTAAAAATTTAATTGCAAAAAAAATTATGATATTGGTTTTTAGTATAAAACTACAAAAAAGCAATAGGCTATTCCCAGGATTTGATTTATTTAAGGCTTTTTTTTCTATGAGTCCTAACAAGTCCTCTGAATTTTATCCCGCCCGTCGATCTTTCTGTGTGTGCCTGGTGACCATAATTTAAACTTCTCGCCTAAATTCTACCGGACTTGCACTCTCTAATATTAGTTCATGTGACATCCTGTTTCATTCTGCCATATGGCTATTTGACTTCCTCCTATTCCGTTAGAAGATGATAGCCAGATTTGAGAATCTTACGGCGCTCAGAATAACTGGTGCCCATCCTCTTGAACTTCAACACGGCCCTATCGTATGTTCGGTTATTGTTTTATTCTTGTAGACTTTATCTTATTATTGAATATACAGGGCAGTTGACAATAACAATTACCATTTGCATTAGGCAGCTCGTTATAATGTTTGCAAGCCAACATTAGCATGTGCGTCGGATTTTGCTTAAAAATATATTTATTTGGCAATGGAGCTTAAGCGTAACAATGTGATTACATTATGTTGGGCTGGAAAATTATAAACGAACTTGTTTGGGTACCGTAGCATAAATCATTATACCGTCAGCGTTGACATGGTGACAATCTAAAAAATTACATTCACATATGGAATTTTTCGGCGAGTGATATCTTGAATTCAAAGAAATCCAGGACTCAAACGTAAGCATCTATTGAAAGCATGCTATATATATATATTGAAAAATCACAAGGACTTTACAAGGTTTAAAAGGCACACAATATTACACAAAAAATTTAGACCACTACCCAGCAAAAATAGCGTCGCCAAAAAAGTAATGAAAATGTTCTTTTTGGATCCGGAAGTGGTGAAAAATTGGCGCAGAAGCGATGAATTTAACATGGGCTTGTCATAGGACGGAAGTCCTCCATTTCAACAGCCGTTGCACTGAATTTGCATCACTTCTTTAGGTGTGATCCGAATTCAATGTTTTGGATGTAAATTAAAAAAATTTGTGATATTTTGTCAAATAAATAATTTTTATAATTTTTTATAACTTTTAATGGATTCGAACGCTTGTCGGAAACGTTTAACCTCAAATATTTTCAAAAATTCACAATTTTTTCAAATTGGATTTAGCATTTTTTTCGACAAAATTTAAATGATTTGTACCACTTTATGAATTCTTACTCTGTTTTTAACCTATTTGAAACAAATAAAGTTAAAATTACCGATTAAAGGTATGAAAAAACGAAGTTATAACAAATTGAATTAAAAGAACTTCCTGGGTAGTTAAAATAAAGAACATCATTGGAAGTGCATCTTCTGGAAGTGCTTTTAAAGTTGTGCCTTCGGCAGAACTTCCAATTTTTTTTGCTGGTTAGGTATTGAAATGAGAAAGCTGGCTTTTAATTTGTTCAACATTTGAAAAAGTAGATTTATTTTGCTAAGAAAGTAGTTTTCAGGATTTCTAAACGTTTAATTACTCTCGTGGGTGGAATCAATTTGTCCAAATTTCGGATGTGGGCTTGATTGGTACAACTCAATTCTTAAGCCTATTTTCTACTATATAACTTTTGATTTTGGACATGTTTTGTCGAAATGGTCGTGCAACATTGAATTCAAGAGCTCAAACACAAGCAACTTCAGAACACGTCAAAAAAAAGCCAATTCGTAAAAATTTTGCGAACGCATTTGCCATAAAATACCTGCAAAACAAAAACGTTTGCGTTTATTTAAAAATCTACTTTTGTTTTTCTTCATCACGATTCCCTTTCAATTCTACTTTTCGATTATTTCGTTAAAGATCGATATGTCGACTTTGGTCAATATTAAAGTTCTGGTCAAAATCTCTATGTGTTAGAAAAAGAAGGGGCTGTTGACTTTTTTCAAGTAGCCCTCATTAAAAGGTAGCCGCCAATGTCCCAAACATTGTAGATGTCAATTTTTAGGAATCGCTAAGTGTTTGAAATTCTCTCATATAGGCCTGATGTCCAGTATTATATCTTAGCTATAACACTGCCTCTACACGTAAAAAGATCAATATGTTATTCATTTAAAACAATAAATATATACATTAAAGTACAAAATGTTACGTTCTTTTAACTTTTTTCAATCTCGTTAAAAGAACGTAAAAAGTCTGTATGGTTTTAAAACACTGATCAAATTCTATCGTATCCAAAAAGTAATTTCAATTAATCAAAATTTACACTCATTTTAATTTTTTTATATATTTTAGACCACTGTTATATACACACCCCATATACATGACCTAACCGAGCCATTCTCGTGTTCAAGATCAATAAAGTCGTCGATGATGTTTTTGGTACAATTTTTTGGTGGTGCCCGTGTTAAACTGGATGTCTTACCCATAGTGAATGCACCACACTCGTGCACACAATGCATCGTAATATTGGATGTGCGTGTAAGGCTTACTTCCTCCCCAAACTGTAAATTGCGAATAACCCCGAGCGAACGTTGTTGATTCAACATACGAACGACACACGCATGGCTCGATCTCGTAGAAATAAAAACGACCGGCATCAAGCAAGGCAACAATGGGCTATGAATGAACGAAGAATACATGAATGGGAGAGCCGAATATTGTTCACAGACACACGCACAAGTTTGGTAATACAATGAGAACAGTGATAGCATATCGTAAAGCAACAACAGCCACAGCAGCAGGCTGATCGATTTTCTAAAGGAAATCACTTGTCGTTCTTTCTGCAAAGAGATCGTCATCATCACCGGCGACAACGTAACAAAGTAAGTATGGATCGTGAGAAAGTGTGCACCCCAAATTCCCACACTTTGAATTTTTTGGGTTTTGTATTTGGAAAGAATCGACCGGGTGACATACGAAAGATTTTTTGTTGTTGTTATGATTTTTACTATTTGCGAAGGTTAAATCACCTGCTTCGATTATCTTTTGTTTTGTATGGGGTTTCAATAGAATCATATTCGTATATTTAGGTGGATATGCAGAGAAATATGGGAAAGATTGTCTGATCAGTTTACATGACATCATCGGGATAAAGAATATCCGATATTTGTATTTTGGAAAAGACTGCGAAATAAGGGTGAAAATATGGGAGGAAAACAATAATACGAAGTTTGCCCGATATGAGTTTAACCTAAAAAGCAAGATAATTTTTTAAATGTGATACAGGTCTTTTAATGCAAATAACTCTTCAAAAAGATTCAAGATTAAAACGTCAATAACGTTTTAAAGAAGTCGTAAGGATGCTTTTCACTCATCCTCGTATCGGCCCTATAAACTCCTTATTTAGGAAATCAATGTGGCGCTCGCTCTGAAGCCGGAATAGGGTGGTCATTATCTGTGGCCTACGGGATAGTTTTCGCTTTCTTCGGTACAATTGACTGTATGGACTGATCATCAATCTCCGATATCTACCAGTACATCAATGATTTGTCGACTGTCTCGAAAGGATGCCGAAACTCCTTTTTGGAAGTGCTTATACCCCGTCAAACTCTGTGTTGGAATGGTCTAACAGATGTTCTTGGTGTGCAGAAAGAGCAAACCCTGCTCCAATTGCGCCGAAAGTTTTCTTATGCAGCTGTCTCACGAGATCGCCCAATTTTTTAAATTTATCCTTCGGAACACGACTCATCAAAATAGGCGTTCGATCACTAAATTTGGATGATAGGAATCTGTTCAGCATCCTAAGGACCTTTGCTTATGGTGCACGGGGAGACATCGTGGTACAATGCTTACCCGCCTTACACACAAAAGGGTCATGGGTGCAATCCCAGATTCGTTCAAACATCGAAATGTGGTTTATCCCCTCTCAGTAATGCTGGTGACATTTCTGATTGTTTCGAAGTTTCTCTAAATGGTTTTACTGCAATGTGGAACGCCGTTCGGACTCGGCTATAAAAAAGAAAGTCTCTTGTCATTGAGCAAAACATAGAATCGGACAGCACTCAGTGATAAAAATTTGAATAATTTTTGTGTTTTTTTGCATGTAAAGAAAAATTTAATTTGTGCCGGTGTATTTTAAATCATTCAGATAAGTGATTAGTTTGTTGAAAAAGTTCAATGTTTTTCAATGTCTTTTGGTGATTCCTATTCAAGGTGCTTTGATGTCCCATCAGGTGTGCCTCGGGGTAGTCATTTGGGGCCTGTCTTATTTTTGTTATTTATCAACGATTTACCTCATTCCGTGGTTAACTCTAGGATTTTGATGTATGCTGATGAAGTTAAGTTATTCTCCTCGTTTGATAATTCTGATCAGGTGCGTTTATTACAAGGTGATTTGGATAGCTTTGATGATTGGTGTAGGGTAAATCTGATGGATTTGAACTTGAGGAAATGCAAGTTTATGCGATTCTTTAGGTCTAGACCTATTGATGTTCGGTATAGTATACGGGGCTCGTTATTGGAAGAGGTTGATTCTTTTGTTGATCTTGGCATTGTTATGGATCGTAGGCTTAATTTTAATGGTCATATTCATTCGATGGTGAGTAAGGCGTATGGGGTCCTAGGATTCATAAAGCGTTGGGCGAAGGAGTTTTCGGACCCTTATGTTACAAAGAGGCTTTTTACTGCCCTTGTTAGACCCATTCTAGAGTATGGTTCTATCGTGTGGGATCCTCAGTATGAAGTTTATATTGATAGGATAGAATCGGTTCAGAAGCAGTTCTTGTTGTTCGCTTTGAGACATCTTCATTGGAACAGTGACTTTGTTCTTCCTTCATATACTTCTAGATTGAGGCTGATTAATTTGCCTACTCTTAGGAGCCGACGGACGATGTTGAGCTCCATGATGATGTATAGGTTAGTTAGTTGGAGATATTCCATGCTCGGATTTGATATATAAGATTAGGATAAATGTTCCTTTTAGGGCATCTAGGAATTACCAGTTTCTTTACATTGATTTTCAACGTTCGAATTATGCTTGGAGCCTATTCGTAGGATGTGCATTATTTTTAATTCAATCTATCATCTAGTTGACACTAACCTTAGTATTGATATGATGAAGTCTAGAATTTTAGCATATTTGGATAACTAATACATTAGTTTTATTGAATAACCTAATATTTGATTTTGTGTTTTAATATACCCGGCTGATGAGTCCTCTGTAGCTGGTCAGATCCCTCTGCCGCCTCCCCGCCATGGTCCGGATCATGGTGTGTACGCTGTATGGGGACGAGACCATCACGGTCGGAAGGGGCGGCAAAGTGGGCGATGGGACCGTTCGATAAAAAAAAAATTACTATTGTGGTCTAAGTGAGCCTTAAACAAGGATGCCACTATACCTAAACCACAGTGGTACAATGGTTAGCATGTCCGCCTTGAATACAACTGGTCTTGAGTTCAACTACAGTTTCGATAAAACACTCTCACACTGTTAGAAAAATATGTTTTTCATATGTTCCGATATAAACAAAATGTGTTTCGGGCACGATTTTAAACCACAATATATTTAAGTGCGAACATGTAATTTTCCTAAACTAACACTAAATGTTTGGGACATCTATGTTAATATGTTAGAATATATTATGTTTGGGGCATGAATGTTTCATAAAAATCATATGTGTGAATACAAACATATATAAATTTACAAATTTCAACTAAACATACATATGTTGTGATATTTTATTCAAAGCGACAGAGAGAGTATAGAGAGAAATAGAGATGGAAACCGGGAGAGTTGACGAAAGATATCAATATAACACAGCAAAAGAGTCAAAAGAGAACAATTTCTGTGAAACCGCTTGTATGTTGTTTCGGAAAACTGTTTTATGATAAGGCCAAAAATTTGATATGTTTAAGTCTAAATATTATTTAATTTGAATAAAGAGAATATACATTCTGAACCAAGAGAATAGACATTTGAAAAACAAACAGCTTATGTTTTCGCCTTGAGAGCAGCATTTTATGTATGTGTGGACATGTGTTTTGTTTATCATTTTGGCATTATTTTTTTCTTGGTTCGTTAAAAGAAATCAGGGGTCTTCATAAAAATAACGAAAGGACACTATACTCTTTTTAGAGTTGGGACGGTAAAATGAAATAAGGAGGAAATAGTGAAAAATTACACAGTAAAATGTAAAAAAAACAAAGTTTAGTTTCTCTTTATTAAAAAGTAGTCCACGAGGAGTTGACGGACACCATCAAAGATAAAAGCGGGCATTAAGTTCGACTTTTACAGCTAAAACAATTTAAAAAGTTTATTTTCTTTAAAATGAATTATTAAAGAAAAATAAAAGGAATTTTAGAGCGATGGTGTTAAATGCTAGTAAAAAACTGTTCACTCCTAAATAAATTTATGTTTATATTATAAAATTATGTATGTATGTTTATACTCGACTCCACGTTCTTCTTTTGTTAGTTTTTGAATTCCTTCCAAATTTTAAAGTTTTGTACAAAAACAGTTTTTATTACAATCTTTTTTATAACAATCTATTTTTGCAATAAAAAATAATATTTTATCCAAAAATCATTCAATTTCGTTTATATCAAGCACTGTTACTGACTATAAATCTTTAATAACGCACATTTCGATGTTTCATTTAAAAAAATTAATATAGTATAAATATAAATGTGTAAATTAAAAAAAAAAAAAAAAAAAAAAATGTTCGGTCGGAGCAGGGATTGAACCCACGACCCTTTGCATGCAAGGCAGACATGCTAACCACTGCTCCACGTGGCAAACAAATGTATGTTTCTGTTAAATAATGTTATGTTTGCATGGGCTCGTGGGCGCTGCAAACTATGCTATATAAATGTAACTTAAAACGATAATTATCTACTGGTGACTATAACAGCTACGTAGCCCAGTGGATAGTGTGTTGGCTTACAAACTGTATGGTCCTCGGTTCGATTCTCCGTGCAGGCGAAAGGTAAAATTTAAAAAATTTATAAAAGTGAATAATTTCTTCAACATTATTTGTATTACAGAGAAAGGTGCCAATAACTAAAAAATTTCGTGGAAGTGAAAATTACGAGTATGTTAGGGAATGAGCACAATCGTGTTTGGGAAAAATTCTTCCAAGCATATAATATTTTTGGCTTAAAATGCTTCCAAACATATAATATGTTCACATAAAACAAACATATTAATGTTTCGGCAGTATGCAATAATATATGTGCTTCCTGCAAAATATGTTTGGAACATATGTTAAAGAAGCGATTTTTTTTTAGGGTGCAGTAATGCTGGTGACATTTCTGAGTGTTTCGTACATTTTGTTTGAGGTTTCACTGCAATGTGGAATACCTTTCGGTCTCGGCTATAAATGGGAGGTCCCTTGTCATTGAGCTGAACATAGAATCGGGCAACACTAGAAGAAGTTCACCACTGCGGTATATATATAAGAATTTTATTTTTATAAAATGTTAACGTCAATTTATGTGCTCTAAATATTTTTGATTGAACTATGACAACAACTACTCCAATTTAAAATTATGTGTTTATGCCCAAATATAAGAAGAACGCATTATTTCCTTATTTATACTCTCAAAACCATAATTTTTTCCTCCAAACTAAATTTTAGACCAAGAAAGTTTTTTCTGGTTCAAAGTTGTCTCCTTTAAGGCAAATAAAACTTTAGTTACAATACCCATTGTCACGTTTGACCCCAACTGTGTTTGACATGAAGGAACATCATTAAAAAAAAAACTTCGTTAGTTTAACATTTAATTTTCAATAAAAAATTTGTTTTTGCCGCTGTGAAAAAAACATATTCTCTCATATAATATAACAAAAATCGAATTATTTAAAAGTTTTTCTTATGATATTTTTATTTAACCAACATTGTTTATTTCATTCTTTCGCCCTTTTCGTTAACACAAATAATCGTAAACGTTTAACAAACATAAGAAGCTCGTTGTCCGTTATGGCATTTTATATAAACATATAATTCGCATTTGATCCGATATAGTTTCAACACTTATATTACATTACATACATAAGATGAATACACACATACTTTCATTCATAGGTACATAGATGCATAAATACACATGTATATACACATATAATGGCTTTCATAACAAAGATACATACATAGTTTATATGGGATAAGTTATTTTCAAGGATGCCTTTATATATATCCACCATAAAAGAATAATCCGGATTTTTTAGTTTATTATAAATAATTGTTCATTGTGTTCGCAATTCATTACCAAAAGTTTTCGTAAACTAATTTTGAAAGTGGGTTAATAAAAACGTTAAACTTTACTCCGAAGTGATATTGCCAATTTTAAGAAAATTTATTATTTTTTAATTTATATCTATAAATAAAAGTTTTAAATTTTCAAAGCAAACTATGATCAAACTGTGCACTATTCAAAATCGTAGTATATTTATGCATTTTTATTTTTTTTTCAAAAAAGAAGAAAATGATTTTTTTTCAAAGAATCCGATTTATTTTCGTTCATGGAAATTAGTTTTTTCTTTCACACAGATGAAGCATACAATTTTTCTAAATTCGTAAAAATTTCTTAGAATTTCTAAATTTTACCAATATTTTGTCCATTTTGAACTTTGTAAATTTCCTAGAATTTCTAAATTTTACAAAAATGTTGTCCTTTTTGAACATTGTATGGGACCAAAAACAAAAAAAAAACTCTTACCGCATGTTTTGTTCTTCAAAATAGGATATTTGCTTTAACGAAAACAAGATAATTATATGTACTAAATTTTCTTGAATTATTTGAAAAATGTATGCTTATTTTTATCATTAGGCGTTTGTTATACAGTTTAGTTAAAATTTTGTAAAATTAACCTAAATACATTGTTTTTCCTAATGGATTCACTTATTTTAATTTGGAAATCATCAAAAGTCTTTACGTTGTTTTAACAAATACCAAAAAATCGGCTACAAGTTTTTGAAAAAATATATGGTTTTGTAATTTCCTTGTTAGTCTTTTTTCGATGTCAGTTATGGTGGATATCTAAAATTCGGATTTGCCGAAAGCATTTTGTATTTTTCTTTTTTCGTTTGGTCAAGAAAATCTAAATCACTGGATATTCACACAAATTTACCTAAATAATAAATATGTAAGTATCATTCATAAATTGTTTGACAAACTCAATGTTGATTACGATTAAGATTAGTAACTATTTGATTTATTCGAAATGTTTGTTTTATCTAATATTTACTAAAATTTAAAACTTAATTGAATGGTTTGATTGGTGTTTGTTGACATTTTATTTTATATTTAGTTGTCATATAAAGTAGTTAATTTTTATTTTATTATATAATTTTAATTTCACTTTTTGTTTTTGTGACATTTATTTATAAAGCTGGTTCGAAACACTCTCCCAATTTTTTTTTATTAAAACATAATACTTATACATATAAAAATTCATTGGTATGTTGACGCCTCAGCGCCGATAGGCATTATAGAGGCTTGCTAGCATATTAATACACTGAAAATAAAGTATTTGTATAAAAAAAAAATAATTTCACTTCAAAAATTCGAAAATAATAAACAATTTTTTATTTACCAAAAAAATAAAAAAACAAGTTAGAATCCAATTTCCTCGTAGAATAATTTAATAGCCGCCCATTAATTTTTGCCTTGATTTTAAACCATTGTCTTAGATATTCTCAGTAATAGCTGCCAAAATATTTTATAATTTAATTTCCTCGTAATTAAAATAAAAACTAAATTTATCCGCCAGCCATTAGGAGAGTGTGTTAGTCATGTCGATGTCTACCGACACATCAAATTTTACATACAAACATAGATTCTTTTAACATATTAGTTTACATATAGGTTTTTTATATAGTTCACAAAATATTTGATTATTTTTGGTTTTTATTTGTTCGTTTAATTTTGGTGCATTGTTTCTTTGTACGATAGTTTGTTTTTGTTAATTTTTACTATAATATATAATCGCATCTTCTAGATTTTTTTTGTGAATTATTTGATTTTTAACAGATATACAAAATATACAAAAATCATATAAATAATAAAACAATGCAAACTAGTCTGAACTGTATTCACATTGATTTTGTTAAAAGCAAGTGAATGACATATATTTAAATAAAAAGTTAAATACTAAGAATTTTTCGAACTGTCAAGAATCACTTTGCACTAGGAACATTTGAATCTTTAATGCCATAAATAGTTCGTTTTGCATAAACTATTTGGATTCATTGAAGGTTCACTATCATAACGACGTATTTTAGCCACACTACGCTCGAAAAAAAGTTTACTTGGATCCAAAGATTTTGACCTTCCTTTAAGGATTTTGGTATTGATTCCGAGCCAAAGATGAAGGTTCTTTAAAATCAGGAAATTGTTTGCGACCTATCTGGCTTTAAATCTAGGATCTATAAAATCAAAATTAGGATACAGATCCCATTTATCGAATTTTCATTCTATTTTTCCGGTATATTAATAAAGCTATTCATGTACAAGCAAATGCCAGTTTAAAAATCCAGATTATGAAGGATACTTCAAATTAAAAAATATTTTCTTAATTCCAAAAAAAAAACTTTTAACCAAAGATGCTAAATCCTCAAAATAAGCCTTAACCTATATTTGAAGCGTTTTTATCTTAAATCTAAAGATTCAATATTTCAGTTAATTTAAGGACGATTTCTTTAAACCAAAAATGTGTTTCTTTACTTTAAGGAATATTTGCCTTAGTTTAAAGACATGTAACTTTAACGAAGGGATGCAAATTTTCAAAATGTGTGTCCTAAATTTAATGAAAAAAAATTTTGAAGTAAAGATTATAAACTATCTTTTAATTACAATATCAATATTTTAAAGAAATTTGTCCTTAATAATCTGTAAATTGCGCATCCTAAAATGCGTAATCTTTAATATCACGTAAATATTTTTTTCAGTGTAGGGCAAACAAGCAAATCGCAATGGACTGAATAGTCTAAGTGTAATCTATGATGAACTGACCGGACTGATCGGTCAGTTCATCATAGAAGTGAGCGACCATTTTATTGAACTACAATTCCCAAGAATACTGTGGAACTATAGAAGGTTCTTTTCGACGTCGAAAAATTCTCAATGTGTGTGAACGTGTAAATGATATTCAAACTTCCGGGAATAATTTAAAAAAAAAGTCCTAATAAACACAAACATTTGAAAAATGCTTGAATTCAGTTCGCTTTCAAAGAATAATGTTTAACATCTTGTAGAGTGGCAAAAGTTGTTGAATTCAATTTTTAAAGTTAATTTATGTTTAAAATTAAGAAAAAAAACATATATATAAATAATTCGTAGTGTATATAAAAAATTAAAAATTTGTGACAAAACAATTGAAAATACATTTAAATCACTTAAATTACAATTATGCTTAATAGAACTATTTAACATGTATATAAATTCCATGAATCGATTGGCACAGCTGGAATAAAAACTACCATATGTTGCAATTTTATGCTGAATATGTAAGGAATAACTGGTGCCATTTTCTGTAAATCTTTGGTTTTATAACATCCAAATAAATGAACCAAATTCGATGAGTTCATTTCTACCAACGCATTTTGACGAACTTTTTTGTGTGAGGGAAGGAAAACAAAAATGTGGACCATTGGAATCATTTTATATAGGCTGCCAATCGCGTAATATGTGAAGGTTGAAATCTTTCCGCTTCAGTTCTGAATTTCAATATCATGTGACAATCAATAATTCTCTATATGCCCCATTTGGTTTTAATTGATTTTCCAAAATTTAGAAACATTTTTTAAATAAATTCAGAAAACGTAGAAAATTTCTAAACATTGTACGTCTAGTGCGTGGCTGGTTTGTTGTTATTCATGCAGCTGAAAAAACGAAACAAACAAATTGGATAGAGTACATGATGGGATATAAATAAAAAAATTCAGGATTTTTGTGCCATTAGACATTTTCAAGCTTGTAATCAGAAATTAAAAATAAAAAATAAATATAAATAATTTTGGAAACTTTAAAAAAAATTGGAAAATGTTCTTTTCGAAAAGATGTTTTACACCACATTTTCCCTCATTTCACCCAAACGCTGGTGTAAATTCTAAAGTTAGTGTTGATTCTTAATAGTGCAAGGCATCTAAAATGCAAAACCACCAAAAAATTTGAAAATTCCATCCAAATCCAGAAAAAATCAAAATTTTTATATGAAGAACTTCTTTAAAATCACCATTAATGGTAGCTATACCTCGGGGGTGGTACATTTGATTTTTTCACAAGTGAACTTTTATAACAATACGAAAACTTTCGTTCGGCACCATATTATCTTGATCTCCTGATATAACTTCATCAGCGTCCGGAAAAATGGTTGTCATCCGATTCTTACGTGAAGTACAGTCAAAAGTAATATTGAGCACGAAGGAATCTCTATTATGAACTTTAACAGATCGATTTTGAACATATTCCTTGCCCTGGTATCCGCTTCATAGATGTCTTTCGTTAGAGAGTTACAGTACTTTGCATATTCGTTTAGTCTTTCGGATAAATCTCCATACATACTATGAAACAACGAAGAACGGTACAGCCAGTAATGGCTGACGACGATTTAAGAACTGTGATTTGAAAATCTTTACTTGGAATATCTACACTCTAAATAGATAAGGTGCGTTTTAGACCCTGGCGATAACATTTCAGATCAATAGAAAACTATTGCTCACTACATAAAAAGAGACGCAAAGACCAGTATTGTGCGGTTACTGAATTCATTGAGAAAAACACTGCAGTCAATAGCAATGCATTAATGCAAATGGTCCACAGACTATCTAGAAATACAATTTTTCCTAACTATTGGTAATCGAAAGTAGTGGCATACATTTTTTATCTTGATTCACATACTTATTCCCGCTAAAGTACATTGGAAGAAAAATTTGGTAGAAGCTGCAGAAAGTCTACTGAGAATCCCACTTGTTCTCGTACATACATGAATAGATTTCGTGAGGTGTCACACTTAAGATGTGTTCTGGATTAGGGACCTGGAAAATGTACACGGAATTTTTTTTCATCGTGAGCCAAGTGTAAAGCTATTGTATGCAAAGTATGTACAGTATGTACAGTGCGGTGAGAACCGGAACAGGCATGAAAAATAATATATTGGTATATAATTAGAGTGATCAAAACCGGGGGCGGTATATCTTCTTACACCGATTGTCGGTTTTCGTGAAAACCCATTTTCGGTGGACCGGTGTTTTCACATAAAATTCAAGCCTAATAATGTGATTGTTATATCTTGATGCAAAATCATATCTAGGGAATTTTGGAGAGCGCAAACACCTCAAAGTGAACAAACTTTTTGTGTGTGTCACCATAAATCCTTATAATGATACTGGTAGCGTTACCATTGGGATGGGTCAAATATAACTGCAATTAATTTAATTCTACAACGGGTTTACTATTTTGTAGTAGTGCACAGCTACAAATTTTTAGCATTTAGGATATATTAATGTGATTGGTTAAATTAATTTTGTTATTATTTAAGCGATGAAGTGTTACATCAATAAACTATATATTTTCCTATTTTCAAAATAGAACAAGGCAATATGCAAGATTTATTTAATTTGGTTAATTTATTTGCAAAAGAAAAAATGTAAATTATTTACTACATTTTTTGTGGGTTTATATTCGATTTTAGGCTGTGTCGAAAAGCTTTGTAAAGATATAGTGTTTTTTTTTTATATAGAACTGTTAAAAAATGACCTGAAGATTTTCCATAAATACATGTATAACATCTGATAAAAATTATTTCATAGGTTTTTCTTTTCATTGTTTCGTGGTACATAAATGGATGGATGTATTAGGTGTATCCCAGTAAGCAGAGCGTTTTTTACAATCCCCTGGCATATAATAATTTTCCCTAGAAATCAAATTTGATTAAAAAACTAGTTTTTTTATTGTTTTGCAATACAGTGTCATTGCGCCGCGTACGATCAATGACACCGCTCCGTTCTTTGCTTTAGTTTTCTGCTGTCTTCGGTTTGACTACATACAGTATGCGACAAAATACATGCCCTGTATTGCTCATTCTATCATATATCCCATAAACTCAGGAAAATTAACATATTCTTAAAATATAGTAACTAATTTAAAATAATAACAGACTCCTTACCCCAACACTAGATATAAATTAAAAGAAAACAAGGAAGTATTCAGGGGGCTAATCATGGCATTCGATATCGAGAATTTTTGATCGAAATCTGATTTTTTCGGATCACGGGAGTCGATATCGAGTTTTATTGATCGACAATTTTTTCGTTAATTGCTATCGTAAAACATTTTTCACTTGTTTTTTTTTTCGCCACTCCTATAATAAATACACCCTCAAAAAAAATCGCTTCTTTAACATATGTTCCAAACATATTTTGCAGGAAGCACATATATTATTGCATACTGCCGAAACATTAATATGTTTGTTTTATGTGAACATATTATATGTTTGGAAGCATTTTGAGCCAAAAATATTATATGCTTGGAAGAATTTTTCCCAAACACGATTGTGCTCATACTCGTAATTTTCACTTCCACGAAATTTTTTAGTTATTGGAACCTTTCTCTGTAATACAAATAATGTTGAAGAAATTATTCACTTTTATAAATTTTTTAAATTTTACCTTTCGCCTGCACGGAGAATCGAACCGAGGACCATACAGTTTGTAAGCCAACACACTATCCACTGGGCTACGTAGCTGTTATAGTCACCAGTAGATAATTATCGTTTTAAGTTACATTTATATAGCATAGTTTGCAGCGCCCACGAGCCCATGCAAACATAACATTATTTAACAGAAACATACATTTGTTTGCCACGTGGAGCAGTGGTTAGCATGTCTGCCTTGCATGCAAAGGGTCGTGGGTTCAATCCCCGCTCCGACCGAACATTTTTTTTTGTTTTTTTTTTTTTTAATTTACACATTTATATTTATACTATATTAATTTTTTTTAAATGAAACTTCGAAATGTGTGTTATTAAAGATTTATAGTCAGTAACAGTGCTTGATATAAACGAAATTGACTGATTTTTGGATAAAATATTATTTTTTATTGCAAAAATAACAATCTTGTAATAAAAAACTGTTTTTGTACAAAACTTTAAAATTTGGAAGGAATTCAAAAACTAACAAAAGAAGAACGTGGAGTCGAATATAAACATACATACATAATTTTATAATATAAACATAAATTTATTTAGGAGTGAACAGTTTTTTACTAGCATTTAACACCATCGCTCTAAAATTCCTTTTATTTTTTTTTTTAATAATTCATTTTAAAGAAAATAAACTTTTTAAATTGTTTTAGCTGTAAAACTCGAACTTAATGCCCGCTTTTATATTTGATGGTGTCCGTCAACTCCTCGTGGACTACTTTTTAATAAAGAGGAACTAAAGTTTGTTTTTTTACATTTTACTGTGTAATTTTTCACTATTTCCTCCTTATTTCATTTTACTGTCCCAACTCTAAAAAGAGTATAGTGCCCTTTCGTTATTTTTATGAAGACCCCTGATTTCTTTTAACGAAGCAAGAGAAAAATTGTGCCCATAATGCCAAAATGATAAACAAAACACATGTCCACACATACATAAAATGCTGCTCTCAAGGCGAAAACATAAGCTGTTTGTTTTTCAAATGTCTATTCTCTTGGTTCAGAATGTATATTCTCTTTATTCAAATTAAATAATATTTAGACTTAAACATATCAAATTTTTGGCCTTATCATAAAACAGTTTTCCGAAACAACATACAAGCGGTTTCACAGAAATTGTTCTCTTTTGACTCTTTTGCTGTGTTATATTGATATCTTTCGACAACTCTCCCGGTTTCCATCTCTATTTCTCTCTATACTCTCTCTGTCGCTTTGAATAAAATATCACAACATATGTATGTTTAGTCGAAATTTGTAAATTTATATATGTTTGTATTCACACATATGATTTTTATGAAACATTGATGCCCCAAACATAATATATTCTAACATATTAACATACATGTCCCAAACATTTAGTGTTAGTTTAGGAACATTACATGTTCGCACTTAAATATATTGTGGTTTAAAATCGTGCCCGAAACACATTTTGTTTATATCGGAACATATGAAAAACATATTTTTCTAACAGTGTATGTTAGTTTTAGCTCGAATTGTTGCTAATTGTAAATTTACATATAATGAACATTTTAGTGGCTAAATTCGAACTTACTGCCCACCTTAATGCAACTCCAATAAAAGTTCAACAAAAATTGGTCCTAATTGAGTTCGGGAGCGAGCATTCTAGCTTGGCAAAGAACCATATAAAAAGTACGCAGGCAAGAGACTGTGATCAAGTAAAAAACTTCAAATAAAAAGCAAAAAAAGAAAGAGTCGTGCCATGGGATGCTTCCAAGTACCGAATCCTCATCTCATGGTAACAGATTTGTACATATTTTAAAAATTATTGCATATTTTGGCCATATGCGTTCTTCAAATATATTTGACTTCTTTAAGAACATTGCTCCAGCTACATTTATTCCCACGCCCTCTTTAGTAGCCACGTTCGGCAAAGAAGCGTTGAGCGGAACTTAAATTTACTAGTGGGGATAATCCAAACGATTTGCGTTGAGGTGGAATATGGGCGGCTAACACGTCCAACAGGTATTAACTACCCAGCAAAAAAATCGTAGCCAAAAAAATAATGAAAAAGTTCTTTTTGGATCCGGAAGTGGTGCAAAATTGACGCAGAAGCGATGAATTTAACATGGGCTTGTCATAGGACGGAAGTCCTCCATTTCAAGAGCCGTTGCACTGAATTTGCATCACTTCTTTTGGTGTGATCCGAATTCAATGTTTTGGATGTAAATTAGAAAATTCTGTGATATTTTGTCAAATAAATAATTTTTATAATTTTTTATAATTTTTAATGGATTCTAACGCTTGTCGGAAACGTTTGACTTCAAATATTTTCAAAAATTTACAATTTTTTCAAAATGGATTTAGCATTTTTTTGGACAACATTTAAACGATTTGTACCATTTTATGAATTCTTGCTCTGTTTTAAACCTATTTGAAACAGAAAAAGTTAAAATTACCCACTAAAAGTATGAAAAAACCAAGTTATAAAAAATTGAATTAAAAGAACTTCCTGGGAAGTTAAAATAAAGAACATCATTGGGAGTGCATCTTTCGGAAGTGATTTTAAAGTTGTGCCTTTGGAAGAACTTCCAAATTTTTTGCTGGGTAATGGCGTTTTCGATTCGCCAAAAATATGTTGCCTTGGTTTTACCCTACTTTTTTCCTCATTGCATTTTCGACCAAATGATAGCGTCATTCCAAAGTTATTGTTAATTCCTAATATTTTGAGAGATACAGGATCCAGAATCTATCACAGTGTCCTTCATATTTTTCTATCAATTTCAAGAATGTTGCACCTTTTTTCCCAATCGAAATCGCTGTAACAACCTCTTCATGTCCAAGTATGTAGTTACAAAGATTCGGGAAACTCAAGTGGGTTAATGGCGTCGCGTAGCTTTCTATCTTTGGACATTGTTACGTATATGCCCCTTTTCCTCAGCTACTATCATAAACACTGCACTTAACAATGTTTTCACATTTTCTCCTTTAAATCAACTTCTACGTCAATTAAATTTCAATTTAAAGTGTGTGTAAATATTTGCCAAAATAAAACAGCTGAAGCAAAACAGCTGACTTCGAATACTCGAAATTATTTCTCCCTAGTTATTCCCTTCCCCCACTGTTTAGAATATTCCCGGGGAAAATGAATTCCCAGAGAACGCATTCCCCAGGGAATATTTAGAATAGGGCTAATATTTGTTCTACATTATATTTTGTGCCGCTAATTTAATTTTGTCATTTCATTTTGTTCCGCTTCGTTTTTTTACTGTTGTCAATGCTAGAGAAATTGCATCAACATTTCGATTGAATGCCGTGATTCAAACTTTTAATCGTATCGACAATTTTTTCGATACGATTATGAATTCGATATCGAATTCCGTGATTAGCCCCCTGGTTACTTAACAGAGTAATTGTTTGGTAGCGACAACACAATTTCACAAAGTAATCGGTTGATACAGTCACAAACAATAAATATCGTTAAACAAAAAAACTCTTCTGAGCATCATAAGAATATCTATAGAAAACTTTACACGTGTTTATAGTAGCAATCTTCGTATTTGAGGCATGGGATATAATCTTCAGTGAACGGGACGACAATTTAATAAATCGATTAATAAAAGAAGATCCCTTTATATCAGCAAGGTCTATAAAAACCCAACTACAGCACGATCTTCCTAAAATATCAATTCAAAGAAGAGCTGTTAAAGGTGGCTTAACATTGAAATAGAAGTGAAAAAGGGTTTAATTTTGCAATAAAAATAACTTAAAATTGGCGTTAGCTTAACTACGTTTTTTTCGGTGTAGAAGTTCGTACATATGTTTTGTCATATACTTTATATGATAAATGTACATCGCTCTTTTGAGCTCTTTTTTAACATTATTGATGTCTAAATATAGACAAATTTTGTCGATGCCTCCCAAATATCCAATAAAAACTCAATGGAGTCCGAACCATTATGATATTTGTTGTGAAACTAATCTTACAATTCTCCCCAACTCGAACCATTTATTGCAAACTTAAACGGAAGATAACATTTCAGTGAAGCTTGGCTATGAAAAAAAAAATTTAACATTGATCTCAAACTAGGACAGTAATTGAAAAAAATGTTCTGCTACCGGGTGTATGTGTATATGCGAATATGCTATAAGCTGCATCTAAAGCCAAAAACTGTAATAACATTCATATATAATAACTACATATATTGATAATTGTTTTTTAATTTAATGTGTTTTTTTTTTTGTTACACAAAAACTTTTATATAAAACGGTGTGTATTTTTTCAACATGCACTATTCTTGATAAAATTGCTGAACAAAATTTTTGCTATTAATTATAAAAATTTCCTTAAAGGAAATCTATAATAAATAAAGATATAGGTTTTTCGTCAGTTTTTTTCTGTTCAATACTCTTATTAACTAATTAAATAAGTTAAATGAAAAAATAAATGCATTTTGTTAGTATCTAAATATGATTAAATATAAAAATATGTTTTTGCTAATATCCATTTTTATTTTGTATTGAAATAGTGGAACGATGAATGTTTTTGTAAATTGAAGCGAAGGTTTTCGTTCGACTGGAATGTTTTTGGAATTACGAAACAATTGGTTATATCATACGACTTCATTGGTAAAAATTGATTTCCAAAAAACAAAATAATGACGTTTAATAACGCAGAACCGCTGGTGCAATAGATTAGCATGCCCAATTTACACAAATTGTAAGTTAGGTGCCAATATACATTATTTGTAGGCTCTCTTTCTTTACACTCTTTACACTAATGATTTTGGTTAGGTATAATGGCAGCCCGATATTTCAGGTTCACTTAGCATATTCAGTCCATTGAGATACCACAAATTGTGCGATTCCCTGCTTAGTACAATAATAAGGAACCTCTTTTTTATAGCCGAGTCCGAAAGGCATTTCAATTGCAATGAATCTATATATGTCGTGTTTAAAATATATTACCTATTTTGGCCTTTTGTCTGACCAAAGAATTATGGTGTACAGTAATCAGGAACAAACGTAAATAATTTTCTCGAGTTCATTTCACTTTCACCCTGTTTGCTCCTTTGAATTATTTTCTGTCCCTTATGAAGATATCATTGTTCAAAGTTGCTGGCAGCATTTTAAAAATGTACACTACTCTGTACAAACAGTATGAAGCCAAACCCTTTTTTTTGAAAAAAAAAAAAAAAAAAACATTAGAGAAGTTTTGAAATATTCACTAATGTCACCAACATTATAGGGAGCGGGTAATTCACCGCTGAAAAACGTTTTGGGTGTTTGGTCAAAATTGATACAAAGCTTAGTATGTTCAATTAGCAACGATTTTAGTCGCTGCCGACAAAACTAGATCGGCTTCTTTTTAGATACAGACCTCCGGAAATGTTAAATGTTTTCGACCAATTTTTGCCTTCTCCGACAAAAATGCGACGGCTTCTTTTTGTGTTAAGATCGATTAGCCGATTTTGGCCAGCATCAAAAGTCGACTAGTCTTTTTAAGTCAATTTTCAAATATATAAAAAGTCAAATTTGAAGTTTCGCCTACAAAAAATTTATGCGGACAGACAAATGGGGTTTCATTAACTCGATACCTTCCCTTTATTTCTTTCCTTATGGAAGCAAACTTATGTTCTTAATAATAATACCCTGTTCTAGACACAATTAAAAATTTAAAGTCTTACTATTAGGAGGAGAAAAACCATCAATGGAAATCTTGGTTTCTGAAGAGACAAAGGCCATATATGTTTATCCAAATTGGATATTGAGATTGTTTAAATTCTTGCAAAATTAAAAACAAAATAATGAATCAGTAAATTTTTACCACATATTATTACAGTATGTAATCGTGTTTATTGGACAAGAAAATAAAGGGAATTAATATTATCAAGTTATTGAAAAGAAAATGCCAGATACCAATCTATACAAGCCTTAGTATACACATGTTTCATCGCTGGTTAATTCGAATTTCCACAACCTTTAGTATAACTTTGGTATAGGAAAGATTCATTTTGGGTCTTGTATGGAACTTCTTATGGAATTTTAATTAGGAATTATTGAATAAATTTTCTCTATTACATTTCCGTGATAGAAACAATTTAAACAATTTTTTTCTGTGTATCTATGGCATATTCAATTCAAAGGACGCCAATGTTTGCTCTTTTTTATGAAAAAACGCTATCGGGTATTTGGTCATGAAGCGATCCAATCTAATTATATTCAAAAGCATATAAGACGATTTTCCTTGTTGAATAGGTTCAAATTATATAAATGATGATTATTGTAATGTAGGTTTCCCATCTTGTTCCCTTTTTCGTTGGGTATTTGTTTTAATTTTTTTGTTATGATATGATTTTAGTGCGATTAACCGCCATTTTCATGTAGCTACGTTAGGGTTTAACTGCCAGTTAACAGAAAGTAAATTGCAGATATCTTATCTTTAACAACAGTTAAATTCTTAACTGGCATATGGAATATAATGGTAAGATATTTCCATAGAACGGTTTAAATGCTCGTTAGCTAACGTAACACTAACGGAGTTTCATGAAAGTGGGGGTCTTTCAACATCATAAATCGATTTGATATTACGAAAAGTCAATTTCGACTTTTTAAACCTGTAAATAAATCGAAAACCATTCTAAATTTTATATGGTCCTCCAACTATTTCAATACTAAACAAAAAAATGGAAAACTATTCAATTTAACTAAAATGGTAAATAACAAATAAGATTGATACGTTCAACTAGCAACTACGATTCAATTAATCCCACACAATATGATTGTAATTATATTCTGGAGGTTAGTAGTTAGTTGTTGTTGTTGTTAATTCTTATGGTATATGGCAATGCTGGTGGTGGTAGAGGTGGGCGTGATGTGATCGTTTTGTGTTTAGTTACAATTAATATTCGATAAGTATTTAGATAGCGTGTGTCTATTATCCAGGTTCTTTGTTAATTGTTATGTGATGGACTTTCGGTGAGACGGTGCTTGGCGCGTGCTTTGCTGTATGATGCTCGACGGAGAGAGCTTACACTGCCGCCGAATTCATGATCTAATGATTCCGATGAGAAAGCTACAGATACAAAAATACAAGAAACGAAAAAAAAAGATAAAGAAACTTTACAACAATCGCCATATACACAAACTATGATGATTTCCATTAGGACGAGGAGGAGATTACAAAACAAATATAATGGATGATGGGAGTTTAGTGGATTTCGGCAGGATAAATGCGAAATGTGATTAATTCGATATATATTTTGTTTTTGCTTTGCCTCGGGGAGGATAATGCAAATTTTGTGCTCTATTTACAATATAAAAAATGTCCTTAAAAATATGAATAGAATATGCTAATAATAATTACATAAATAACCCAAAGCGAATGCAAAATCAATCCAAGGAAATAACAAAGGATAAATTAAAGGCTTTTCTATACATTTATATGTGGGAGATTAGTATACGTGAGAGCGGTATTAACCTTTATCTGTCGGTGACCCCAGAGTAAGACTACTTAGACTGGAACTAAGATTGTAGGGTCGTACAAGAGGAACAATGGGTGTTTGTTGTTCATCGCCTGGCAAACAAGTCTCCACCATAGCCTCTAAACAATTTACAAACAATTCGGATGATTCACCCATAACATTGTATTTGGTGAATGGGCCAGCAAAACGCCATAGACCACCAAAACCACAACTCTGAAGAAAATGTAATTGTTGTTGCGAAGGATCCTCACTGGCCAACATATTTTGTATGATATTTTGTACTGAATTCAAAACCACCTGATCGTGAGACACCGACAATATATTATTAATTTTCTGGTCTAGCAAGGAGTGGCTGAAAAAAGAGAATAAACACACAAACACACAAATATAACGTCAATACTATAGATAATAATCTCTCAACACTTACATGACTGGAAAAACTTTGGGGAAAACAACCGATCCTTCGGCTAAGTATTGATAGAGAACCCTTGTCTCATTTTCATCGGATGTATATTTGACTAAAGTTGCCAATACCGTAAGCACTAATGCTTGTATCGATAAGTCGGGTAATACCTCTGGATCCAGTAAAACATTCGATTCGTTTGATACAGAGGTACGAGAACCACGTTCCTGTATTACAAAAAGAAAACGAATAATTAATATAAGCTGTCAATCTCATCCTTTAAGGTCACTACGCAAAATTCAAAAAGTAAAAATTAAATTAAATTAAGAAAATAAATCAGGATAAACTCTATATAGTTGAAATACAATAAGTAAAGCAGTTTTTCATGCAATATAGTGCCTTCTTATATTGTTTAACAATAAAAACATTGTGCGGCATTAGTCACTAATGTGTGTGTATGAAAGTATGCGAAGATATATATTGGGCAGATTTAGCATAAATATTTAGGTACAATTAATGATGTTTTCAAACCTAATAATTCTAATAGTTTGATTACGAAAATTCCATTATTGAATATCAAATACATTTTCTAAATATGTGTCAATATGATATAGTCTATAAGGTAATTGCTATTGGGGCATAGATCGATAATATATTTGAAATTATTTATTTATTTTTTCTTTCCGAACCCAAGCCGCTTTTTATTTGCATTTTAAATTAAGTGATCCAAAGAATTTTTTAATTAAAAACTTCATTCACAGTAGTAAGGCATCTCGAAAATATTTAACTCTCCAGTCAGGTGAATGTTTAGAATGTGTAGAAAGTGGTACAAATAGTGTCACAAGCCATAAAAGGTGGCACAAACATTTAAGAAAAGTGTCATTCTTTTTCATAAAGAAAAATCAAAAATTAAACGTATTTATATAATACACTGATATAAATGCGTTTTTTTATGTTAAAGGGTGATACGGTCAAAATTTGGTCAAGGGAAAACGCGTGTAAATCGGTGAAATCGTTTATTTAAAAAATCAAATTAAATTTCTTTTTCAAGTTCAATTAGTATAAAATTCAGGAAAAATATTCAGTTAGGCTTTCGCTTTTCCAAATCCGAATTGCCGGGCCTCACGCTTGACCCCTGCCATCAGATTTTGTACAGCCACCTTGTCCACCTTCTTCGCCGCAGAAAGCCAGTTTGCCTTGAACTGCTGCTCGTCCTTAGCAGTTTTTTGGTCTTCTTTAGGTTCCGCTTGACAATAGCCCAGTATTTCTCAATTGGGTGGAGCTCTGGCGTGTTGGGAGGGTTCTTGTCCTTGGGAACCACCTGCACGTTGTTGGCGGCGTACCACTCCATGGCCTTTTTA
This sequence comes from Haematobia irritans, assembly GCF_050003625.1. NCBI lineage: Eukaryota > Metazoa > Arthropoda > Insecta > Diptera > Muscidae > Haematobia > Haematobia irritans. Next base: position 11,774,613 of record NC_134397.1, read on the forward strand.
ACGTAATGGCAAGATGCCAAATCCGGCCAAAACAGTACGGCCGGCAGACGTTTATTCAAACACTCTTTCACGTAAATTTCTTGGTTGACAGTCCCGGAAGCTATGAAAATGCTGCTTTTCAAGCCACATGTACAGATGGCTTGCCAAACCAGATATTTCTTTGCGAACTTTGACAGTTTTATGTGCTTGAAAATATCTGCTAGCTTTCCCCTTCCTTTTGCCGTATAAAACTCCTGTCCCGGAAGCTGCTTGTAGTCGGCTTTGACGTAGGTTTCGTCGTCCATTACCACGCAGTTAAACTTCGTCAACATCGTCGTGTTCAGCCTCCGGGATGCCGCTTTGGCCGTCGTATTTTGTTTATCATCGCGATTTGGAGTCACTACCTTCTCGTAAGTCGTTAGTCCGGCTCGTTTTTTGGCTCGATGCACGGTTGTAGACGATACACCCAGCTTATTTGCGGCATCTCGGAGAGAGAAGTTAGGGTTTCGCTTGAAACTACCGGCAACTCTCTTTGTCGTCTCAGCGGCTTCCGGTTTTCGATTTCCCCCCGATCCAGACTTCCTGGCTGTCGACAAACGTTCCCCAATCACTTTAATTACATTTGTAACGTTTGATTTGGCAACTTTTAGCGATTTTGCCAGCTTTGCGTGCGAATAGCTCGGATTTTCGCGATGCGCGAGCAAAATTTTGATACGTTGCTCTTCTTGCTTGGACGGCATTTTGACAACTGAAGGGTGAATTCCAAAATCAAAATAGGAGCAACATTCTACACACACACACCTTCAAAATGAGTGGTGTTCAGGTTTTTTAAATGCAAAATTGAAGGAAATACGTCAAGTTTATATTGACCAAATTTTGACCGTATCACCCTTTAGCCTGATATGAATGCAGGACAAGAAGATAAAGGGAATTGATACTATTAAGTTATTGAACAGAAAATGCCAGATACCAATCTACACAAGCCTGACTATACATATGTTTCATCGCTGGATAATTCGAATTTCCAGTCTTTAGTTTTTTATTTTGCTTAACTAGTCTAACATTAATTTTATGTCCATTTAGTTTGAAATTTAATATTCAGAGTATTAGAAAATTTTAGTAATTTACCATAATTTTAATAATATGACGAAAAAATAAAAAATGTTCACAAATATAAAATTCGACTCGTGAACTCGATTATCTATTAAAAATTCAATCATATCTAAAATATTAACGCTAGTTGCGATCGAAATGAGTAAAATATATTACAGTATAAATTAATTTAATTAAAAAGTGGCACAGAATAGTAAAGAGTGGCATTTAGTGGCACAAAAGTATTACCGCTTGAAAAATGTTGCAAATTTGCCACTTAAGTGCCACAATGAGAACACTGGACCAAATAAGGGGGACTATTGCCACATAGAGATATCACACAGAAGGACATCTGCATGATGGAGCAAGGAAAATGGTCATTGAGTAGATCCTGCAAATACGTGACAAGTTTTTTTTCAGCAAGCGTCAAAAAATTACCAAATTAGAGTGGCCGAATGTCGAACCCCAAGCTGATCCGAGTTCTGCTAGTCATGGATCATAAAGATAATCAGTAGATAGCTATGAATGGAGGTTAACAGATCCTTAGCGCAATACAGAACAATATTGAGGATAAAGGATAGGATCTTTTTGAAAATCAACTCAAATCGAATAATTGTCTTTTGATGTTGGCCACAATCATCCAATCGTGATGATGAAAGGGTGATGAAAATAGTTTTATATCATAGATAACCTATCATCGTATGCGATATAATTCTCTATGTTCCAGTAATCGGAATCGCAAATTTTTCATTTAATGATAGTTAAAATAAAAATGTTATTGAACTCCCAGAGTAGGCTGTCCATTACATCTCTTTTAAAGAGAACATGTTCTCTTTTTGTGTTCGTATCTTTTTGTTCACTCTCTTTTTTTGGTGCCGTATTTTTATGTCCAACAGTGCTCTTTATGTACTCTATTTCAAAAAAAAATCCTAGATTGATGGAATTTTATTTATTTAGTAGGAATTCGCCACAATTGTTCGCCACTAATTGTTTACTGGGTTAAATCTGTTGACAAATTAAAGGAGGAACACAATTGTAAATGCGTAAAAAATAGAAATAGATGTAATTGAACGTACGACGTAAATACGTCAATACGTTGTCGCGGTCAATTTATTTTGTTTATTTTTTTAAGAAAATGTGATTCTTTTTGTTTTTTTATTGTTTTATTATATATTTATTTCGTTGTTTCTATCATTAGAAACTATTATTATTTTAATTTTAACATCAATAAAATTATTGATTATTTTATAAAGAACTTGTAAACTCGTTTTTAGTTAAAATGTTCTCTTTTTTTAAAGCGAAAGTTCTCTTTTGAAAATTATCCATATGGAAACCATATCCCAGAGTAATATAAGAAAAATAAATTGTTGCGCTTACGAAACAAGGATCATTGGATCAATGAATTTCATGATTGAAGCCAAAACAATTTTTCGTGTATATCTATCCCCCTAAAGTTTATATAGAATTTAAAAATTTTCTGACAGCTAAAGTGCACATAAAATACTTTTTATCACTAAACTCAGTGTCATGAAAATAATCAAGCATATAAATATAAACTAAAAACATAATCTAAAAAATAATATAATGAAAGGAAGAAATAGTCCAAAAAAAAATAGCTTTGTATACCTGACGTTCTTCGATTCCACTCGCATTATTTGGATCTTTGGTGGTAGGTACCGAGAAGGAGCGTTGAGTTTTGAATAAAACTCTCGCATTCTTCAATTCATGGAATATTTGCGGGTATTTCGTTTTTATGTTCATATATATATTTTTAACAAAAATATAAAACGCCAATTTTGGGAGAGGATAGAATATTTTGCCATGCAATTAAATCAAACAAAAATAATGAAATAATCATGATAATAATATTCAATTTAGAAATTATTAAAATTCAAAGAGAATAAAAACATATAGGATATTTTATATTGTTATGAGGCCATAATAATATGAGGATAAATATATGCATTATAGAGGAAGAGATATAGGAAATGAGATCAAATAATAAGAAGGAGAATAAGTGGCAAAAGTCAAACACCAATTTCAGCAGGCATAATAAACAGGTATGTATTAAATTAGATTTATCATAAAAAAATATAGTATTATGATTTGAAATAAAAAATAGAAAGAAATGGAATATATATTCATATTATTTTATAAATGTATTCTTAAAGTTTCATTTGAAAGCAACATATTAAAGAATGACCAAATGTGAGAGTTTTTCCGAGAAGTAATTTTTATGTATTCTATTGAGTGTATGGATATATTCGAAATGATTCATGAACCAGAACTTGTATACTATTTGCATATTAAAATATATGACAAAGATTTGATAAAAAATTAAGGTAAACGAATAAATCCCCATAAAGTGCAACAACACCACGAGGTTATATGAAATAACGTCCCAAGAATTAAGAAATATATTTTGATTTAAAATTGAACGCTGTAAGTCATAAACAAATTAATTTTGGTTCTGTCTGATTCAGTACTGTCTAGAACAATGCTTCTTTTTATATGGGTAGGTGATAGAGGGCTTTTTTAAGAATTGAAACTATTCTACATGTAATTGCAACGTTCAAACATATGTTTCGCAAACATACTAAAAATCGCGCAGTACAAAAAGGAATATTGCAGTGACCGAGTAAATATTAAATTTAATAATTATTTATATTTCCGAATTTATATTTTTCTGTTTCCGATGTTTTCTAGATTACAAAAAAAAAAAAAAAAAAAAAAAAATGGGCAAAGACTGATCGGCAACATTGCATTTCCATCTTATTGGTCGTACAGGGTCAGTAACCGAAATGTTCTTTTTATTTAGTTTTAACCCAGGCTTGATGAAAACAATTAGAAAGCGGTAATTGATCACTTGCTCCGTGAACCTAATTAGGGACAGCGACAAATACAGATATTCAACCTGGCCAATTCTTCCGTTATTTGCCCATTTCTTTTTTTGGTTTTCCATATCACGCCTCACTACAACTGAAGTATTTGTGAACCCTACTAACTCATTTTCGGTCACTTTTCGTAACGAGTATATAATAATATTATTAAAAGTTTTTAAACCATTATTAGTGATAACTGCTTCACATATACTTCTGCCAGGCATTAAGTTCACCATATTTTCACACACACTTTGTGGAATAGATTCCCAGGTTTTCTATATTTCGGTGTACAAATCATCAAAATTTTGATTTTCAAGAGCCCAACTTTAGACTTTACGACTTCCCATGAGTTCTAGGTGGGTTTTAGGTCTGGAATGCATGACGGCCACTCCACAACTCTCACCGAGTTGTCCACAAACCATTGGTTTACATTGCGAACGGTATGCTTTGGATCATTATCCTGCTGAAATGTCCATGTAACCGCCATATTTTCGTCGAAATATGGCGACATTGTGTACGGGAATTGGTTCATAGCACCTTCAATTTTATGCAAAGGTCCGACATCACAAGTGTACCTTGGATTATACTCGGCGCACTATGGACGACGAACATACATTTTCCATCAGGGGAGACTCGGTTTATATTTTCTTTATTTGAAAATAATATCCTTTTCCATTTCACAGTTGTCCACTGGCGATATTATTTAGCAAGCGCCAATCGAAGTTTTCGGTTTGGACCCGACAGTAAAGTCTTCTTCCGGGAAATTCTTTCGAATAGTCTTGACTTTCGCAAATGGCAATATATAGTGTCTATAGTTGGTTGACTTTCACTTTCTCCTTAGCCGATTTATGAGGATGTGTCTTTGACTCGCGGACCATCATCATATATCCCCGTGCTGTTGTTATACAGTTTCTCTGTTTACGAGGACAATTTTCTGTGGTAGGTTAGGTGGCAGCCCGATGTATCAGACTCACTTAGACTATTCAGTCCATTGTGATACCACATTGGTGAACTTCTCTCTTATCACTGCCCGATTCCATGTTAAGCTCAATGACAAGGAACCTCCTTTTTATAGCCGAGTCCGAACGGCGTTCCACATTGCAGTGAAACCACTTAGAGAAGCTTTGAAACCCTCAGAAATGTCACCAGCATTACTGAGGTGGGATAATCCACCGCTGAAAAACTTTTTGGTGATTCGGTCGAAGCAGGAATCGAACTCACGATCCTATGAATGCAAGGCGGGCATGCTAACCAATGCACCACGGTGGCTTCTGTGGTAGAATTTTTGTTGTGGTATACGATGGTATCATGTACCATCGTTTTAGACACTTTAGTGCCGGTCACTCCAATCCATAGGATCTGTACCGGTACTGTTTTGGTTAGGATTTCGTCGTATCTTGAGTGCCGTACGCAGATTGTATCTTTTGGGGATACCTATTCTACGTGTTTTGATGTCCCATCGGGTGTGCCTCAGGGTATTCATTTGGGGCCTGTCCTATTATTGTTGTTTTTAAACGATTTACCTCAGTCGACAGTTAACTCTAGAATTTTGATGTATGCTGAGGATGTCAAGTTATTCTCCACGTTTGATGATTCGGATCGAGCGCATTTATCACAGGATGATTTAGATAGCTTTGGTGATTGGTGTAGGTTGAATCTAATGGATTTGAACTTTGAAGAAATGCAAGTTTATGCGATCTATTTATATTCGGTATAGTATACGGGGCTCGTTATTTTATTGATTCTTTTGTTGATCTTGGCATTGTTATGGATGGTAAGCTTAATTTTAATGATTATATTAATTCGATGGTGAATAAGGCATCTGGGGTTCTAGGATTCATAAAGCGTTGGGCGAAGGAGTTTTCGGACGCTTTTTATTGCCTTTGTTAGAACCAGTATGGCTCTATCGTATGGAATGCTCAATATGACATTTACATTGATAGGATAGAATTGGTGCAGAAGCAGTTCTTGTTGTTCGCTTTGAGACATCTCCATTGGAACAGTGACTTTGTTTTTCCTTTTTACACTTCCAGATTGAGGCTGATTCATTTACCCATTCTTAGGAGCCGTCGGACGATGTTGAGCTCTATGATGATGTATACGTTAGTTGGTGGTAATATTCCATTCACGGAATTGATATCTAGGACTAGAATTTTAATATTCCTTTCAGGGCTTCTGGGAATTACCAGTTCCTTTTCATTGATTTTCAACGTTCTAATTATGCCTCGATAGAGCGTATTTGTAGGACGTGCATTGATGTGATAAAGAAATTTAGCAGAATTTTAGCATATTTGGATAACTAATACATTTTTTTGTTGGATATGCTAGTATTTAATCTTGTAATATAATAAATATATCCGGCTGATGAGTCCTTCTCTGTAGCTGGTTACATCCCCCTGCCACCACCCCGCAATGGTCCGGATCATGGTGTGTAAGCTGTCCCTACGTTATGGGGACGAGGCCCTCACGATCGGAAAGGGCGGGAAAGTGAGCGATGGGACCGTTCGGAAAAAATCCGACAATTTTATTTTTAAGGTATCCAGAAATCGTGTTTCCTATCCTAAGTGAGTGATGAGTAAACCTGAGTACATGAGTTTTAACGCTGTTTTGTCATTTAATGCATTTATTTCTTTTAGAATAATAGACGACATTGATTCGAAAAGCTGTGTCCTACTAAGATCTAAAATCTGGTTCAAAATCAAATAGAACACTCCACCCTCACTCAATAAAAATGTCGAATGTGAATGAAAATGAAAATGGACCATAATTTTGTTTTAACATTTATCGTTAAATATTACAATATTTAAATATATTATTACAATATTCAAATGTCAACTCCAAAGAAGCTACACGAGTATAGTCATTTTTTTGTATACAAATGAATATAGTAAATGTAAGTAAGCATATTGTTAAGAGAAAATTAATGATTTTCTATCATCACTCTTTGTTAATCTTACTTACCGGGGGAGCAGGTACTTTATGATGACGGGCATAATTCAAAGCCGATTGGTCTAATATATCCCATGATTTCTGACGTCTCGATAAAGCCATACCAAATTGCTATAATATTATGCACACATAAGATAATCATTAAGCTTAAGAATAACAGAAAGCTTACATTCTGTGTACTGCCATTGGTAGCAGCTTCACCACCTGTTACACCATTTTCGGCAGAAAATTCGGCTGGCCAACGGGGGAGAGCATGTTTCACATGACATCTTGATCTAACTTCTTCAGAAACAGCAACCAAAGCAGTTAAATAGGCTACACTGTCTGGAGTCACTTCAAATTTATCCCGCCTCAAAGGTTTTGCAATAATACCCAAAAGCATGGTTAAAATTCGGGATGTGCGTGAAACTGTCGTTGGTGTTGGATGTCTAAAACCCTGTAAAATATATACATTTGTTTCACTACTCCATTAAATCTATATAGAATTTTCGTTTACCTTAATTAAATGTCCAGCCAATGCAAAATGGAAGTTACTACGGAATGAAAGACCCACAGCATGATCCAACTGTTTGAAATGCCATTCAAGCTTTTCACGTGTACACATCATCACCTCAGCTATATTGGCATTATCGAAACATCCCTGTGATTTCAGAGTATGCAAATTCTGTTCCAATAGAGCCAATCCAGCTCCATAAAGATTTCCCTCATCCAATTGAAGTACAGATATGGCCACCCAAAAGAGATTACGATGTATGGGAGATTCCTGAAAAGGGGTTTCGAAATTTTCATTAAGACAACTTTGTTATTATGGACTTTGTCCTTACCGGTCGTAGTAGAGGTTGAATTCGAGTTAAACACATAACTATGGCCTCTATTAAAGTGATGTCATTAAATGACTCTACAGCTTTTACCAATATTCGCAATAACTGTTTCACCTCTTGATCCGTAACGCTTTTACTAATACAACCAAACACTATTAAAGCCCTAGGTTGAAGGGCCGGATTATAACAAAATGCAAAACTACGAGCCAAAGAGTTCCAAGTCTGCAACCACTGACAATCTGGAACATCCCGCATACAAGACTCCATTATTTCCAAAAGGGCATCGGTTATCACTTCTAGGGACGGCAATGACAAACGTTCTCTATCTGGTGGCAAAGGTTGGGTTACACGTTCATTTCCCAACCACTTATCGGGGGGATGACGACAACTTGAACGGAATGCTGTTACAGCGGCCGACTTAACCTTGCTAATGCCAAAGAGCAAATAGAATTTGGGCAAGGAGAATTCATCCAGCGATAGACGTAGAACTCGCTGAGCCTCTTCGGAAAATATCGGCTTTGTGCAGGTACATAATGAATGTATAATATTTATAACTAAACCATGAGTGGAAGCCCTCATCGATAGCGATCCGGAGCAGACGAGGAAAGTTATGGTATGGAAAAGGTACGGTAAGTGGGTGGCAACGTCTAGACAATTATTAAACGACAACATGAGTAAGTAACGACCCAAAATGGCTATGTCATCCCACATGACATGTTGCTCCAGGTACGGTGTAGGGTTTGTACAAGTCTTATCCATTACCCGACACATGCGAGTAATGACCTTCTTCGAGACAAGTTGAACATTGGCCGAAGCCAAGGCTACAGCTGTGTCAGCCATAATTTCCACTTGTGGTGATCCCAAGCCATATATTATAGATTTGTGTAGGAAATTGTCTAGGACCATATCTATGAGTTCGGGGATTTGACCCACAGATCCCCAGATCTTGGCTTGCACCGAAGGATACATTTCTTTCTGTTCGATGGTAAGAAAGATCAATTTCTCAAGAATTTGAGAGACTTTCAACTTTTTGGCATCATCATTGGATTTACAAAACTTAACTAAATTCTTTAACCACGGTGTCATGTATTCCAAGCATAAATGTTTCAACTCAATGGTACTGCGTTGGAAACCTTGAATACACTCTTCCAAAAATTCCAACGTCAAATGGGGTTCATTTGTGGCCAATTTCTCACTGACCGATTTAATGAATATTGTATTGTTCGAGGGTATACACAAACCCTGGGTTTCCAGCAACTGACCTTCAATCTTCAAATCGAATGTTGCTGTTAGTGCACATAGTAAATTGTAGGCAGCTGTACGTAAATTAGGATCGGCTGAACCCAAATTTAACAATGCCATATTCAACAATGTACCCGGCACATCTTTAGGTCTTATTTTCTGGTGAACTGTTACCGAATCTGGTTGACTTAATTCCCAGCGATTACGTATATGGATTATGGCTTGAACAATGTTATCGCAATCGTTGTGTATAAAACTTAATTGACCACTCTCATTGGCTATGGACAAAGTGAATTGGTTGTCATCGACCAGGCACACCTCTTCAATCTCCGAGGCATAATAAACATCATTCAAGAGTACAGAATGGGCTAGAACTTTGGTTTTTTCAGCTGAGGTTATTTGTAAGGCAGTGGGTCCCACCTTAATGGCAACTTTAGTATCTTTGTGACTCAATTTTAAAGCATTGGTAAACACTTTGAGATCTTCATCTAACGACAAAGTGGCCCCAGGAAGTTTTTGTTGATCCGGGTCAATGTAGTCGTTTAATTTGTTTGGCGAATCCAAAAACATTAATTTTCGATTACCCTAAAACAGAAAATAAAAATATGACAACTCACTTTAAAATCAAGGAATTGTTTTCGTACTCACCTTTAAAGGAGCCAATATACGATCATGAAATTTCGTATATTCTCTTACCCATGAATTACAATTGTATATGTAAACAGCATGGACATTTTCATATGCAACAGCGGGTAAAACATAAAACCATTTTTGTAAAAATTCAGTACGAAAACGATTATCCGAATTCACATGGGTAAAATCTATAACCACCTCGAATGTTGAATGACAAAAAGGTTTCAATGTCAGAATAACATGATAAATCAATAGGTCTCCATTAGTTTCTCCAATTCTGAAATAAAATAAAAAACAAGGCTTTGTATTCTCCAATGGTTTTACATTGGCCAATACTTACTTGTATCTTCTTGCTATGTAATAGAATACTGGGTATCCGGATTTACTTGTACCAGCTTGATAGAAAATATTCATGGCTTTTAGAGCTTTAAATTCTTCCTTTTCGTGCATTTGATGTTTGACCATAATCTCTTCGAAATTAGTTGATGACATATCGATGGAGCTCCAACGTGGATAGGAAGAAAACATCATGCTGTAAATATTTATTATTTATAATAATTAATAGGAGAAAATGTATGTAAGAAAAAAACATAAGACCCCCAACAGGCAGATATCGACGAATGACTTTCAACAAAAATTCGAATGTGATGATTTTTATGGTAATTACGAGAGAAAGAAATTTATTAGTGAACACAATAGTAAAATGTACTAAAACGGGAAAAAGTTTGCTGAAAAGGAAAGCAGCAACTGTTAGCTGAAACAGCAAACATTAAACATTAAAGCCTTTTTTAATTCAGGAAAAATAGAACTTTTGGCTATCGTAATACAATAAGAATAATACTTTAAGAATATGTACTGACTTTACTCAAAAATCTGAAAAAATCAAACAAGATTTTTTGTTGTTCGCATTGAGAAGAAGAATTGTTGTTTGCTGCGTTGCCAATTTGTCTTTTACTCCCCTAGATCTGGCTTTTTTGAAAGTCTTCATTTCATTGCGTTTTTAGCCTTTGTTACTTTCAGCATGTTTCTGTATGGGGAAAAACTGCGTTTTTATCTAACCCTTGCTTTCACAATAAGGTTTTCCACATATTTCAAAGCTCAAAAATTAATAGACCTGTTTTTAGTACTCGAAGCAACATTTGTATGAGCTATCCAGAACATTTTTGCACTGGTGTTCTATCCAGAACATCTCATCAGAGCAAATTGCGTTAGTGTTGCCAGACTACATTTTGATAAAGTGACGTTTTTCGATTGATAAAATCAATTTGAATAAATAACTTGATGAATAATTTGTCAAATAACATAAAATTAAAATTGATACAGTATCATAAGTAGCTGTAAATATTAATTACTATTTGAGTACTTCATACATTAAAAATCTAAAATTTCAATTGTCTTCTGTGATTGTTTTTAAACAGCTGATGACAGTGGACAAGTACTCCTGGATAAAGGAGTACTTTGTTTTCTTTTAGTCCGTTACGGTTTCGGTATGCAGTACTAAAACAAAACAAGGCTAATAATTGCGCCATGACTTTTGGTTCAACAAATATTTAGCGTTTTTTTTGGCAACGCTGGTTGTACACAATGAAGCATAAAAATATAACAGGAGGTACTAACTTCTATTTTACCAGGTTTTGTCTGAGTGTAGTTAATGGCACAAAATTTTACTGCTTTTTGTTTTACTAACCATGAGAAAGTGGTTGCCAAAAGTGGAGCAACACTGGTTGTTCGCCAGGCTATAGGTGAGTATTAAGTTCGAGTTTAGCCGCTAAAATCGCTAAAGTGAAAACTAAATCAGTAAGAAAAATGCATGAAATTATACGTACCCGTGTAAAAATGTAAATTGGATCTAATTGGATCTGTTCAGATATTGGTTCAGACATAATTAGATATGCACAGATATGCTATATATGGTGCTAGATCTGGTTAGATATAATTGCAGATCTCATCATATATATTATAATATCTAATTATATCTGGCATATCTAATAATATATGCTTGGATAGGACCATATATTGCACTATATCTAATAAGATATGGTAGATATAACATCATATCTGACTATATGGGGTTAAATACGGTCCAAAATATAATAAAAAAAATCATGAACAAGTTAAAAAGATTTTTGAAATACACGTCTACACCTCAATGTCATTATGTCAAATGTCAACGCCGTCAGGGGCATCACTTCTAAACAAATTTAACGCCAGACTAGCTGAGAAAATTAAGAAATTTAATATAATTGTTTATGTGTTCCTTTGATAAAGTGTATATCGTTTCCTTTATTGCGGAGATTATGTAGGTAAGTAGATTGTATTTGTTATTTCCTTAGTAGTCATTTTCATATTGTTTTACTATTTTCTAGATTTGGAAAAAAAGGAAACCTCAGTGGTGTACTGGTTAACATGCCCGCCTTGCATTCAAAATGTCACGGGTTCAATCCCAGTTCCGACCAACACCAAAAATTATTTCGGCGGTGGATTATCTCCTCGCAGTAATGTTGGTGACATTTCTGCTTCAAAGATTCTCTAAGTTGTTTCAGCGCAACGTGAAATGCCGATAGGACTCGATTATAGCAAGGAGGTCCCATGTTATTGAGCTAATTATTGAATCGAGCAGCAGTCAGTGATAAGTGAGATGTTGATCACTGTGATGTCATGATGGTCTGAATAGTATGTATGAGCCTAAAATAACAGCCTATCGCTATACCTAACCTAATCCCGAATACACTTTAAATGTGAGTATTAAAAGCAACATAAAATTATATGGCAATTTTTATTGCAACTTAAAGAAGAATGATCTAAAACAATACTAATACTTGCTTACATAGTTCAATATATTCCCATATTTGTTTATTCCTATATTTGTTTAATAATTGTTTTTTACTTAATTTCATTGCAGATTGCCTTAACGCTGTAATACTTTAGTCGCGTGTCTAAGTCCAAAGCAGAAGAAACAAACGAAAAAACCCTTGGACAACACTCTAACTCAACTGTCAATACTCTTAAATATCTTTGATGGATCAATTTAAATTAAACATATTTATTATGCACATACTTTTTGTCTGTATTATTAAATAAAACTATTGATCTCATTTTATATACAAATTATGGGCTTTTATGTGTTGAAAGATCTCGAAAGATACAATTGTATCAAATAATATACAATTATATCAAATTAGATCTGATTAGATGTGTCTCATTTTTGAGATCTGATCAGATCCAATTTCATAGTATTTAGATCTGACCAGATATAACCATTTTTCGGATCTGCTCAGATCTGACCATATCTTGGCTCAGATCTAACCATATCAAATCAGATCCCCCAACTTTTACACGGGTATTTGTTGCAAATTTTATTATAACTTGATGGGGGAAAAGCCCAAAGCAAATTTTCACAAAGTTTGTATTCCTTAAAATGGATTATTAAAGAAAAGTAATCGTGAAAAAATTACGGTTTTAGCTGCTAAACTCGAACTTAATACCCACCTTATAAGTACAAAAATATGACAACAGGTACCAACTGCTTTTTTATCAGATTTTTGCTATGTACGTAGTATTGGTGCTACATTTTACTGCTTTTGTTTACTAAGCATGAGAAAGTGTTTGCCAAGCAGTTGAAAGCAGGTCCGGAAATAGATGGTCATAGGATTTATGAATCGATTGGCCGCGATTAACAGTGCAGAATCTGATTCACATGCATCAAAACATGTGAGTGTTGCTCGATTCTATGTGTAACTCAATGTTAAGGGAACCCTTTCTTGATGACATCACAAATTGTGTGTGGAATAGTCTAAAAACACTCACAAAAGTGACCTGGGTTACTGAGAGGATATAAACCGCTTTTGAAAATATTGTTGGTGTTCACGGCCACGGTGATCATCTGCTACAAGGGCTACTTGACCCACGTCATATACTTGTTTCTATCAACAACTACCATATAAGTCTGTAATCATTTATATTCCGGAAAATAACTTATTCCATATTGTAAAAAAAGTGATAGAAGAAGATAATTGCCGCCCACCCCTCTTTGAACTATTTACTTATAACAAAAACTTACTGTGAATCGACAGGCTTGTGTTCCGGTGGTCCCAAATATGCCAACAATGTGGCCATTTTATCAAATGGTCTTCTTCCCACTGCCTTATGATCGCGACTACTCGATAAATAATCACCAATTTTCTCCTGATGTGTCCATAGTAAACGATGTAGAGCCAGAACATTTGCATCCGATATAAAACTCATACTATGTGATGTTTGATCTACTGTCTCACAATCGGAAGCAATTTGTATAAAGAATCGTCGTCCACTTTCAAAATGATCACGCAGGAAATCATTGAAACATAGCATATGTTGCTCTTTGGAGAACTCCACATGATTTGCGATATTTTGTAGGATTTTTGACATTAACATGAGACCTCTTTTCACAGAGCTAGGTACTTGTTTACCCACTATACCAAGTTCTTGAGGGGAAACTGAAAAAGACATAAAAGGGAGAATATTTAAATTAATAAAGAATCTCACCAAGAATGAACACTTAATGGAGGTCTCACTTCAAGAATAACGAAGTTAGTAAACCATATTGTAACTCACCAATAGCTGGATTAATAAAGCGTAAAAATATAACCGTTCCTACAGCCCCAATATTATTTTGTAATAAATTTGGAAATCGTTTACTTAGAACTTGGTAGAGACAATGACACATGGATCTCAGTTGAGGAGGAAAACGATCTGCCGAATTGGTTATGGCATCGAAAACTTTTTTCGTCAAAGCAATAAGATTACGACGATTGACATCCAAATCATCCCCAGGATCAAGTCTAAGATAAAATTTCACTAGCATTATTTAATAGAGATTTGTTAATAAAATATCTTACCTTGCTGGATCCACCTCGAAACATGTATTGGGATTATCCAATAATGGTCTTATCAAAGGTTCCAATAACAATTGTAAATAGGCCGATCCATAGATTTTAAAACAAAAGGCCATTATTTTACTACCCAATGAGTTACCACGAAACAGAGTTTGCATACAATCCGACACCTCTACTTCCCTATAGAACATATTCCATAGAAGAGGTGAAAGTAAATGTTTGGCATCGAATAGAGTGACCAGTACCCGGGCTAATTCATCCATTTGGGAACCATTTGTCACATTTGCCAAGGCCATTGCAATGGGTAATTCACCCTTATCACTTATCATTGTTACCAATTGTACCAACTGCTCAAAACGATCGGCCAATACAGTTTCAGCGAGGGTATCAAATTCAGTACCCTGTTGTAAAATCTGTGTAAGTACTTCCATAAATGCGGCCCTCGTTTGTAAATCTGGATTATAACCTAGATCGATAGAGTGCATCAAACCCGAATCGATATTGGCACCCAATAAATTTGACATGGCTTGTATGGTGGCATTGCGTAAAGCGGTAAGTTTACCGGCTGCTAAACGAGGACGTGGTGGTAATAAAGGAGGATTATTTAGTTCCTTTTCAGCTTCTGAGCTATCGATACAATCGTTAAGGAGATTCATAAATAATGTGAAATATCTGTAAAAAAAATTCATAAAATTAAATCCTCAAGAAAGAATCAATTTTTTTTATCGTTTTTACTTGAGGAACAAAGCACTTTTGGCATCCATTAGATCGCCACGATCAGATTCTTCTGGTTGCAAAGGTAGACCTCTAAGTAAAGCAGCCACTGCTTCCATACATGCCTGATCAAGATCACGAAATATTAGGGAAGTACTAGAAATGAAAGCGACATTAAATCTCGAATCTCGAATTATCATCCCCATAATACTCACTTGGTTATCATCGATGGATCTGTTGAACTAGGTGGAGCTATTTGATGTGAAGTCCCCATTACCCAATCCGATAAATATTCCACCAATTTATTACGGAATTTCATTTCTTGCCTAAAGGCCAAATCATCTCTCCGTTTCATCATAACCTCCACCAATTGGCACAATTTTGTTTTAATTCTTATGGCATATACGGTCATATCCAAATGACGTACATAACGTACTATACCCAACATCATACCTTCAATGCTTGTAACTCCCAAATTCTCCGATGTGGAAGGTTGTTCGTTGCTGGGGTCTTTATTGGGTTTTGGATCCAATATAGACTTCATAATATAGATAATGTGCTCTATGAATTGGGTATTGATATCGGTGACACTGACTTGACCATGTTGATCGAAAAATGTCTCTACTATGGCACGAATTTGATCGAATAATATGGGATAGAGATAGGTGGACATTTCCTCGCCGACAAGTTCTTTAACATTTTTCTGAATATTCAAACCAATTTTTTCATTGCTACAGACCAATAGACGTAATAATTGGCCAATAAATCTGAAAACGAAGGTTTATACGGAGGTATAGAGTGAATCAAAAATTCCAGAAAAAGAAAACTTACTGTGTTACTGGGCAATATTGGACTTCTTGTTGAGGTCCTTGTGGTACTGCCACCAATGATATGGGATTGGGATTCAAAGATCCTCTGCCCGAACTTGAAGAACTCGATAGTGAATGCAAAGAGTTTTGAGCCAATGAACTTATTGAGCCCTGATGAAAATAAACATGGGATGGTAAAGGCTGTTGAAAAGATCCCAAACTTTGGGAGTATTGATGGAAAGCAGTTTGATTGGATAAGGCTTGTTGTGAGGCCTGAGCTGCTACAACTTGTTGCCGTCTTTTAATCAAACAAACGCCACCCAAGGCCAAAAGGAACCAAGTCATATTAGCCCATTCTGTTATTTGTTCTTCGATATCATGTTCTGAACTTTGGTGGCTAGCTCTACGTTTACCCACACCACGATGGAAAAGTTCTGCTTGACCATCGTCGGTTTTACACTTTGGATAGGTTTGTAGCATTTTGCTCATAATTTCCCAATTTCTGTAAGCAAAAACAAAACAAGCTTGTTAAAATATATCAACTGTGTTTGAGGATTGATAGCCAACCTAAATGTTTCCTCCCAAGCTGGTTGAACACCATGGACACAGTGTTCAATTTTTCTCAGTAATTGCATAATACGTTTCTGCAAATGCAGACGATTCAAGACATTTCCATGGCTGTTGTCATAAAAACATATACGAGAATCAGTGGCAGCTGAAAGGGAACAGAAAGTAATGGAAATGAGATACCCAAGAAAATGGCAGATAACAGAACTAAAAAATATTCAAGAAATATCCCTTATTAAAGAGTAATTCCTTGAAGGAAATTGTCCCCACCATCGAATACAATTCTTGACGGCACTACCCCTTACCTGATGACAATTGAGCCAATTCCTGATATATCATATAGTTCGGCACCAACATGGCCACCGTTAATTCATCCGAACCACAGCATATTTCAGCTTCCTCGCACAATAAACCAAAACACGATAACGATGTTAATACAGCATCCAAGTCTACCGACCATAGATACATGAAAAATACCACTTCCAATTTGATGTGAGCCTGTTTGCATATAGCTATCTGGCTACCAACATGGGCATAATCTTTATGCCTTTGCAAGAAGGTGTTACGACATACTAGGATTTCACGTAACCACTTCAAAACATCCGTATAATTAGCTATTTGATGTTGTATGAGTTTTTGTGATATCGAGAATAGAACTTGTGAACTGACATCCCAAAAGGTATTGATGGGTGCTTCGGGATTCCACACTTCAATCTTTTCGGGGGCATGTAAAGCTAATAAAGCTTCCATGGCCTCTTGTGCAACATCTGGCATAGAGGGTTGATGGACCAAACTAACAAGACCATTGATTAATTCAAGTGTGGAACTTTGTACTTCATGTGCTACTTTGCCCTGGGTCTATAAAAAAGAGAAAATTTTTGATAACCGAAAAAAGCAATGACTTCACATGTACTCACATTCAATAACAAGGTGGGATCGGCATGTATTAAACGGACCAATAATAACAATAACATTTTATGGGCAGGTCCTTCCTCAGATCGCGTTAAACCTTTTTGGGTATCTTTGGTTTTCAAAGTAAGCGAGGTTATCATTCTCAGCGGTGTATGGGCTATATATCCTTGTGTGGCTTTATTAAGTGTATCGGTAAATAATGCTCTCAATTCGGCCGATCGATAATGTACAACATCGGTTTGAGGCCACCATGGAAGACGAGGTTGATTGACCACGCGAAATGGATTCTTACTCTGTAGGCGAAAATCCACATAGATATGGGCCAACCTACCAAAAATAAAATGGATTTGTTTTTTTTTTTTGGAATTGACTTCAATAGTCATTCATTTAATTACCTTAGTAATGAGCATACAATTACAAAATGATAGGCCTGTGGTGAGTTCAAATTTAAGCACACCTTCAGTGCTTCAATATTATGCGGATTAATGCGAAAACAAGAGACCCAACAATCTATCATTAACTCTATATCGGCAAAATTATATCCCTGTCCTCGGGAGAATGGCTTGACTGGATTGAAGAGTAAAGCTTTAATGTCGTTGATTATGTATTGTACCAGTTTGAATATAACATTATTGGAATCGTTAATATTAACATAGGTTGCTGCCTTGCATAATCTAACGCTGGCTATAACAGCAGATTCGGTAACCAATTTCGAAGGTGAATGAGGTCCCAATCCACGTTTGACACTCTCAATAAATTGTTTCGCTGAAAAATCTTTGTCACGTGATTGTGCCTTGGAGGCAAGTTTTTCTTTTTCCTTCTCCCCCTGTTGCAGCTCATTGACAGTGGCTTCAAGACATACCTAAGGAACAATAAATACATACATATGTAAGATATTAGTTTTCAATAGAGCAGATAATCGAACAAATAAAAAGTCTGAAGTCCGCTCGAATGTCCGCTGGAAATATCGATAGGATCTGGACAAAAGAAATTTTTGGGTATTTTAGATAAACATTTGTTGTTGTAGTCGATTATTGTTGTTTGTATTTTCGAGTTTTTCAGGATATAAACAGAGTTGAAAAGCCTGTATCCGCCACGGACCGTAGACCCGACTACAGTGAGGGCTGTATTACGGGTTTGCTGCATCGCTATATCTTCCTGGAGTATGGATATATGGCATGGGTTTTTCCTTGACATAACATTGAGTTCCGTTTCGCTTGGACTAAGTGAGCCTAAAATACCGGGCTGCCACTATCGTTAGGGCAGTTCAAACTCCACAATTAGCAGTAGTTTTGCATTCCATGCTGAAGGTATTGCTCAGTATTGACAGCTAAAGTACACGCTACGCAAAATTTTGCGTTGTTTGGGCCCCACATAGTCCATAAGCGGTGACTAATCAAATCATCCTTGGGATCGATGAGTCGATTTTGCTTTAAATCATCGTCAGGTGGTGACCGAGCGACACATCCTTGGGGTCGTTTCCTTAATTTTTATAACTCTATCCGCATGTTTACTAAAGAAAAACTAGCTGTCACCGTAACGCTAGTTTTGTGTTCTTGGACCGGGTATGACCTGACCACCAATGCAAACATTGAGCTCTTCATTCGCCAATTTTTCCAATATCTGAACATTACTGTTTGGATGCATAGAGTTGTACATTTCTGTCATCAAATAAGACCCAAAGTGCAGAATGTAGGCAATCATGCTCACGTCAAGCTCCCTAATATTTCGTATTTATGGAACTTTCTGGAATAGATTTATTGCTATGTTCGTAGCTGAATCACATGAAGCAGTCGTACCTGAGTGAAAAATTGCTGATGTTTTACTAAGTGGGCAGTAAAATTGTCTCCAGATTATTCCTAACAATACACAGAAGAAAAATCAACTGGTACAAGCCTCTCAGGTTTCAGTACACGAATAACCTTCCATTTTCCCCATATTCGGAAATTGTAATGTGAGCCAGGAATTTGACACCATCATACTCGTCTTAGCTTTCACTCAACGCATCGTTTATAGAAGGCCCTTCGGATCATGTCACTACAGTTTCTTAAGTCCCGAGTCGTCGTCCTCAGCCATCTCGACCGGAGATTGGACTCTTCCAAGTGCTTGCACAATTTACCGGGTGTGGTAGGGAGCTGGTTGACACCTTATGCCTCCAAGGCGAAATTCAGACGAATGTGAGAGATTCAACATGATAAACTAGATCTATTGTACGTCCTTCAAGAAGAGGCTGTCGTTGGCAGCAGTATATTTGCAAGTAACCTATTCGAAGATACTCTTTTTTTCATCGAAGATACCACTTTTTCATAATCCAATGGAGGTTTATACTAAAGAATGTAAAGTTGTTGTTTAATTCATATACTTACAGGATTTAATATTAACAGCAACATTTGCAGAGGCCAAACTGTTGTTTTACTCTTCTTATTCTCACCCTTGTAAGCCTCAACAAAATCCAGCAAAGGTTCCCAGCATCTAATTCAAAAATGTGTTAACCATACATCTTCCAATAAAATCTTTATCGTTTGCAACTTACGTGGATATATCTCGATTCATGCCTCTTTGCAAATCCTGAAATTCTTGCGGATGATATTCTATCCAATTCCATATGGCCTTCTCAATAGAATTCAAAAGTATCAAAGGTGGTGCTTTTTTCGAACGAAACTTTGTTATAGTTTCCTGTAATAATTTGGTCAATTTGATCATATCCATATCGATATGTTGTATTAATTCAATATCGGAATAATCTGGATTTTCATCAGAGCATGCTGTTAGCTCTTGAATGCGGGCCGATATACGATTGAATACGGCTGAGAAGTGATTTTGTGACAAAGCAAATAGTACTTTCGAAGCTAAAATTTTCAATTGTGCTGCATTAGGATTGCTATCACTTTGGACATCTATAAATTGTGTTATTTCACGAAGTAATAGTTTCACATTCATGGCTTCTTCGAAGCGGGCGGTATCTTTTGTTTGATTCGTTAAACATCTTTCAAGTGTGGTTAGGATAATAATAAGAGATTCGAAATAGCAACGATCGGTTTCGTGACGATTTTGAATTGCCTATAGAAATGGAACAAATGCAAATTTTAGTTTGGAGAAAATTTGTAATGCACATTTAATCTTACCGCTTCATTTACACGTTGCAACATTTTCGTTAAGCCGGATATAACCAAGGAGAAACGATAACGTGATATATGTATAAGGCACCCAACCAATTGATCTTGGCTCATACGGGCCTGGGTTCCATGTGGTCCATTTGTTTTATTGGGAAGCTGAAATTAGGTGTATAAGGAACGAGTTAAAATAAAATTTCATTAAGAAAATATCAGCAGAATTTTTTGTTTGAAAAACTAAAAAATATTTCTATTACTTGTCTACGACGACTAGTGAAGTAATCACTATATGGTCATACCCAAATTAAACATTTTGTCGTAAATATTTTTCATGTACAGGGTAGTACCAATTCAAATGAATATATTTTTATACCCTCCACCATAGGATGGGGGTATATTAACTTTGTCATTCCGTTTGTAACACATCGAAATATTGCTCTAAGACCCCATAAAGTATATATATTCTGGGTCGTGGTGAAATTCTGAGTCGATCTAAGCATGTCCGTCCGTCCGTCTATTGAAATCACGCAAGCTATCGACTTGAAACTTGGCACAAGTAGCTGTTATCGATGTAGGTCGGATGGGATTGCAAATGGGCCATATCGGTCCACTTTTACGTATAGCCCCCATATAAACGGACCTCCAGATTTGGCTTGCGGAACCTCTAAGAGAAGCATATTTCATCCGATCTGGCTTAAATTTGGTACATAGTGTTAGTATATGGTATCTAACAACCATGCAAAAATTGGTCCATATCGGTCCATAATTATATATAGCCCCCATATAATCCTATCCCCAGATTTGGCTTGCGGAGCCTCTAAGAGAAGCAAATTTCATCCGATCCGGCTGAAATTTGGTACATGGTAGAAGTATATGGTCTCTAGCAACCACGCAAAAATTGTTCCACATCGATCCATAATTATATATAGCCCCCATATAAACCGACCCCAGATTTGGCTTGCGGAGCCTCTAAGAGAAGCAAATTTCATCGGATCCGGCCGAAATTTTGGTACATGGTGTTTGTATACGAGATTATATTGAAAAAAAAAATATTTTTTGAAAAACTTACTATTCTCTTTCATTGATAGGCTAAGAAGTTTCCGAACCGCCCTCGTATATTTAGATTTTGTTGGTCCAAATTTAAATAATTTGTACCATTTCAAAAACGAGTTATAAAAAATTGAACTTAAAGAACTTCCTGCGTAGTTGAAACAAATAACATCTTTGGGAGGACATTTGTGGAAGTTCTTCTAAAGTTGTGCCTTCAGAAGAACTTCCAATTTTTTGCTGGGTATCGTAGTTCAAGAAATTTCTCCATATACCCCCATTTGATGTTTTCAAAAGCACCCTATGGCAACACTGTATATGATATAGCTGTATGTGTGGCAAGGCCATTTCGCTTTGTTTACGAATCACGAGAAAAAAAGAGGGAACAAAAATATCCCAAGAGGCCCACGTGCCATTTCATTCATAAATTCATGGACATTTCATTCATAAATTTCCCTCAGCAATGCGAAATGTAAACAAACAATTTCCCCAAACAAAAATAGTTTGTTTTTTTCTTCTTTTGCTTTTGCTTTCATTCTGGCATACCAAAACAATGATTACTTTATGAATGGTGATGGTGGAATGTCAAAATGTTTTTATTTTGTTTTCCCTTTATTTTCGTTTTATTTTGATGTTTTTTCTGTGGTGTGAAAAATATATATGTGTATATATATTTTTGTTTTTCTATAATTTACCTGATCTTCAAAACGGGCCAATAATGAATTGGCCCATTCACCTGGTTTTTGTGTGCCCATGATTGAGCTTGTTGTTGTTCTTTTTTTTATTTTTCAAAATAAATTTTGTCAACTAGGATTTGTCCAAATTAACTAAGTATGTATACCATGATCCAGCATATTTATTGAATTTGATTGTTTGATCACTTATAAATTTAAGAATTTTTGCTTAGAAAAAAGATAAATATTTTTTTCTCACTATTAAATATATATTAACCATATTCTAATAATATTTGTTTACTTTAATTAAATGTATGTTGTAAATATTATTTTTTTTTTTCACATAGAGCCCCTTAGGATAAATATTAATTAACCACATATTTAAGACACACCCACACAATATACTTTTATTTTTTAAATGTAAACTTTTTCCACATCTCAATAAATTTACTGCGTATTTTCACAGATGTCTTCTTCTTCGTCACTATAATACTGTCCTTTAAGGCACCTGCAAATTTTTTTTACGTCCTTGTCATATTTTATCTATAACCAATGTTGGATAATCAAACAGGAAATGGAATTTAATATACACTTAAGAACCCAATCACAATTTTGTAGTTAATAAAAGAATTAATAATTTATTCCCAAATCGAAATTTTACCAAAGTTCTTCATTTTATAGAATTTTTAATGGACAAATATGGGCGAATACTTTGTAGTCAGCAACAACGGAAAATAGGTACACACTAACTAATGTATATGATTTTTTCCATCATCGAAGAATTTGCATTTTTTCATTTGCTTGAAGATCTTACTTTAAATAAAATTTCACACTTTAAAATACAACATTCATAACATAAAATAAAGGAACTTATAATTTTCACATAAATTATTTAATTATCTATACTTTTTTTACACTTTTTTGTAACAGTTTGTTTTGCAAAATTCCCGAACAACCGTACATATGTTGCAGCTTCGACGATTTAATGAATTTTTTCGTCTTCTTCTCTTTGACATTCTTCCATTCATATGAATTATTCTGCAGCTAACTTCTGAAAATATCGATCAGCTGATAACAACAGGGTCGTAGTATACAGATTTTATAAGGAGGGACTAGTTAAATAGGTATTTAAATATCGAAATATTGTCGTTTTTCGTTGATTGTTTGTGTCAGGAATAGCACCTAAACGATACTTTATTCGGTGCAATAGAATCATTATATGAAATCAGTGAGAACTATCAAATAAATTAATAGTGTGATATGTTGAACGATAAATATGTAATTCACATGATATATTTTCGCAGTATATGATTAATTGTACAATCGTTGAATTATTGTTGCAGCAGGTACGAAACAGAGAATGAAGCCGCCGAGTCGCGCCGCCGATTTCAGTCGCCGCCGGCAATTTTTTGCCAGTCGACTCCGCCGCCGAATATGTCGGCTCATCTCGACTCAAATTTAGCCGCCAATTAATCAAAAATATTAGTTTAAATCAAAAAACTTTATTAATAATTGTAGTAATTTTAGTCAAAATTTTGAGCCTTTCACCCCCAATCAATCTATTTCAAAGTGTTATAATAATTTTGCAAAAATTTACCTCAGAAAATTTGAATGAAATGTAAATTTGATTGTAAGATTGGTTGTACAACTAATCTCATAACCATTCGAAAAACTTCAAATTGATTTTATAATGGATAATTGTCCGCCGCCGAAGAGACTTAATTATATCGGCTTAGCCGTCAAGCCGCCGCCGCCGGATGCAAAAATTTAATGTCAGCCGCCGCCGACAAAAATGGGTCGGCTTCATTCTCTGGTACGAAATGGTGAGACCAGAGAATGAAGCCGCCGAGCCGCGCCGCCTAACATTTTTTGCCAGTCGACGCCGCCGCCGAATACGTGTCGACTCATCTCGACTAAAATTTAGCCGTCAAACGTTTCCGACAAGCGTTAGAATCCATTAAAAATTATAACAATTACTTATTTGACAAAATATCACAGAATTTTTTAATTTACATCCAAAACATTGAATTCGGATCACACATAAAGAAGTTATGCAAATTCAGTGCAATGGCTGTTGAAATGGAGGACTTCCGTTCTATGACAAGCCCATGTTAAATTCATCGCTTCTGCGTCAATTTTGCACCACTTCCAGATCCAAAAAGAACATTTTCATTACTTCTTTTTTGCGACGCTTTTTTTGCTGGGACACTTAGAAATCTCACCAGCACTACTGAGAGGGCATAAACCAGAGCTGAACAACTTTTTGAGGTTCGATCGAAACTGGGATTGAACCCATGACCCTATGCAAGGCGAGTATGCTAACCATTGCACCAACATGGGTTGGAATCATAATTAATCCCAATACTTTAATGCGAAATGAATATAAATAATAATTACTAAGGGTGATATATCACACCCCCTTTAGGAATCACTCGATTTGAGAGGCTGAAATCCTACAAAACGGCATGTTGCCACGTCTAATCTCTAAAAAAATTTTCATGTAACAAAGTATACTTATCGCAGTGGACACGCTTAGTATTTATCTAATCTGTGGGAAATTTTTGCCAACAATTATACTTTTGACCCAATGTTTGTTTATTTGTTGTTCACATACAAAAGTAAAAGGTCAAATCAAAAATTATACTGATAAACAGACATTTATTGGTATTGTCCATTTCCTTAAATCATTTTCACACTGATCATTCCCACGCCAAAAACATAAGACTATGTGGATGACAATTGTCGATCGATATGAATGGTGGTGAGTTTTCTCAAGTACCTGCATGTTTTCCTACCCTGGACAGTGTTTGAATTCAAAATATAAATGCCTGTAACTTACGAGGACAGGGTGCCAGTCCCGTTTAGACCTTCATTGGGTGAAGTGAAAAATCTCGTATAGCAAATAAACGTCATTTACAATGTTCACAATCAATATTGGCGAAAATAAAATTCCAAAAACAGATTTAAGTGTCAATAAGAAAAAGATTTCCTATAGCATAAGGAAATTATTGAAACAACTGATAAATCATCAAAAATTAAAAGATAGAACAATTATAAACAAGAAATTGGATAATCTAGAAAAAATGAAAGTCAAAGAGAATAAATCGGATACCTCATCGGATCGTATAAATCAAAAAATCCCGAAAGTCAAGGATTTCGAAATTCCTATCAAAAATTATACAATGGATTTTAGCGATTCTTTGGAGCCTGGTCACAACAGTAATATAGATTTTTATAAATCCTCAAAAGAAGTTTATAGTCTCGATTCTTCGCCTGGTGAAATGGATGATTTGGACTTTAGTGTCAGCAACTCTTTAAACTCAATTCCTGTTCATTTTCTTCGTACCGATAGAGGGACTTTCTTCTGGACTTCAAGTGCTGACATTCCTGCCGATAATGATTTAATAGAACCCTTGGAATGTTCCACCTATAATCAATTGGCTTCAATACAGGATCGTTGGACACAAGTTTAGTTTGGCCGGTTTTTACTAAGAGACGGAATTACTTAAAACTTCCTGTATTTGGAATTTCCCTATTTTAACTTCATATTGCAATTGAAGTATGAAATATGCGAAAAATTCAAGTCTTCCTACATGTCTTCTGGTATCGTATAGTTTTCTACACTACCAAACGAAAATTCCACCGATGCCAAGGCATTTTTAAAAAAATATGTGATATATCTATATATAAATACACCGAAAAAAATTATCAATACCATCTACCAATGGGATTATCATATAGTACGATATGACCAAACTATAATGAAACGCTATTACCAACTTCATTAGATAAGGACAATTTTTTAATGTGTTATACTATTTTAATATTAAATAAATAAATTATAAATACATAATAAAACTTTTAAAATTATTTGTTTTATTGATTCCTTGTACTACGTTAAGTCCGAGGAGACGGAAACACATTTTTTAAGTGTTATCAAAAATTACAGGGGAAGTATTGTCCACATTTGTATATCTGTCAAATTGGAAATAAAATAATTTTGTTGGAAAATCACAATAACCTAGTGTTGGCTACCAGTAGCGTTGCGAAACGTCATGGCGATGGTTCAAAATAAAAACTGAAATAACACCAGAAATGGTTCTGCGAGAGGAGAATCGAATTTTAATTAAATCTACGCCGTAGCGGCAATCCAATAGCTAAAAACGAGCTCAAGGTAAAACCTTACAAGTTACAAAAGATCCACGGTCTTATGTTTTCTAAAAAGTAAAAAATTCCCCATTCACTAATTCGATAACTCCCAAAATGATCGTTTTTACTTAACCGAACGCACGTACGAGAATTTGATACTATGAAATTCCACCAGAGGAAATTTTACTTCCCATGTGATGATATCAATAGCTGAGACCGGTGGTGCAATGGTTAGCATACCCGATTTGCTGGGTTCGAACCCAGCTTCGACCAAACACCAAAAAAGTTTTTCAGCGGGGGATTATCCCACCTCAGTAATGCTGGTGACTTTTCTGAGTGGTTCAAAGCTTCTCTAAGTGGTTTCACTGCAATCTGAAACGCCGTTCGGACTCAGCTATAAAAACGAGGTCCCTTGACATTGAGCTTAACATAGAATCGTGCAGCACTCAGTGATAAGAGAGAAGTTCACTAAGTGAGCCTGAAATATCGGACCACTATACCTAACCTAGCTGAGACCGGTGAAGGTAGCTTTTCCATCGTTTTCATCGAGTCTGGTGTCAAAGTAAGTGAAAATTGCTATAATAGGAGAGTTATATCAGCCAAATGGCCACGACGACCACGCTTACATCACCAAATTCTTTTTATCGAATTTTCTATAATCAAATCACAAAATTGTTGCCCTATGTCCTCGATAGGCTCACACTTTTTTTCTGATTTAAATCAATATTTGTGATTAATTGACGGCAACATTTAAGTCGGGATGAATCGACATATTCGGCGGCGGCGTCGGCAGGCGAAAAATTGGCGGCTGCAGCTAGAATAGGCAGCGCGTCTCGGGGCCTTCATTCTCTGCTTCGACCACTGCGCGCCACCGTGGTGTAATGGTTAGCATGCCCGTCTTGCATACAAAGGGTAGTGGGCGTGTATCAAAGCTTCTCTAAAGTGATTTCACCATAATGTTAAACACCGTTTGGACCCGGAGAAGTATATCCCTTGTTAGTGAGCTTAACATACAATCGGGCGGCACTCATTGTTATGAGAGAAGTTCACCAATTGTTGTATCACAATGGACTAGAGCTTAATATCTATTCAACTCTGGATCATAATTTAACTCTCGATAGTGCAATCCATTCATCATGACTGTTGATCAGTGTTGCAAATTGGGCTTTTTGCCCTCTAGATCTGGCTTTTTCTAAGACTTTTGCGGGAAAATGCATTGGGTTTGAGTTTTTTTAGCATTTTTTTTCGGAAATCTGTTTTCGAAAAAGTAATGAACACACGTTAAGGATGGAGAGCAAAGAAAAAAAAAAAAAAGAATAAAAATGCTCTTTGCGTATCAGAAAGTGGTTCAAAATTGACTAAGTAGCAATGCATTTTACACGGGCTTATTATAGTGTGAAAGTCATTTTTGTTAACCATCCGCTGCATCTACACCTACAGAATTCCAGGAAATATCCAATACGGATTAGCCAAGTCTGAATGATCCCAACGTTGAAAATCCTCAGTGGTAACGGTGACATTTCTGACTAACTCGCAAATAATTTTGTTTTTTGAATCATTGCAATCTTGGAAAATATAAGTAAACGGTAGTATATTATGTTACGTTGTTGATTCTTTATTGCTCATCATTGGGAGTAAAACTTATAAGAAGGCACATCTACACTTGTTCTACCTCTTCTTATTATGTGATTACGTGGATATAACTTAAAAAATGTGACAAACCTTACATTTAATGTATTAACATTTTAAGGTTTGTTCCAATGATAACACAAGCCCAGCATGCTTAAGGATAACCGCAGTGATCCGAAATGATGTTGGAAGCCATTAACAATTGACACTAAATGGCTACTTGTTTGATGTTTTTGTTAAATGTAAAATCTTTGTAGCATTTTACTTTGAAAATTTGTTTCGTCATGCCGACATCTATGAAACAATAGAGTAGATAAGGCTAGACACCCATTGATTTCCCTAGAATTATTTCGACATGACATACAAAATATCGTTAGTATCACAATGTTAAATTCCTGGTTTTCTTTTGTTCAATATTGCATTTATTTTTGGTTGTCCATGTCGTTCATGTTATGATGGGAGATAAATAATTGGTACATGTTTTTCGAATAACTAAAACATGACTAATGTAAATTTTTCGCAATGCGCCTGCGTCGATTTACATATAATTCCCACCGAAAGCTCATGAAATATTTTGTTTACAGACAAAGTAAATTATTAGCTCTTGTATACGCTGGTATGTATTAGTGTAAATACTTGGAGTTTTAAATCGGGACATTGTTTGTTTTGGGCATATGAAAGTGAGAGTACATTTTTGGTTGTAAGCTATTTTATAACGGTAACCTCACCTAATAGTGTTCTTATTGCCGTACTCTTCTAAAATGGCTATTTACAAAAGAGATGCCATATTTTAAAAATAAAAAAAAAAACGGATACATCGGTATTTCTTCCGGAAATTTGTATTATAGGTTCCTGTTAGAAATCATAACATTGGACAGATAGCTCTCAAATCCCGAACCCGATAATTAGGGTGATGTGTTCAAAATACGATGTAGCTGACATGAAGTTTTTATAGACAGAAAAAAATTTCACGAAATTTGTTCCAATTAAAGTCTTAATTGAGTTTTATAAAATATTCAATTAACAATTTAATAGATTCAACAAATTTTTTAATTGAAACAAAAATCAATCACAAAAATTAGTAGTATCAATTAATTTTTTAATTGGTTCAATTAATTTCTTAATTGGTTCAATTAATTTTTTAATTGGATCAATTACTTTTTTGTGTGTAGGCAAAATTAAGGATTAGACATTATTAAGTTATTGAAAAGAAAATCCTAATCTGCACAAGCCTAGCTATCTACAGTGAAACCTTTAAAAGGCCGACTAAATTTTGTACACATTAGGAAGGTGTCCGGTTATGTGAGGATAATTCTAATAAGTTAATATAACAAAAGTCTAACGACTAGTGTCCACTTTCGAGAGATGTCCGGTTTTCAGAGTGTCCAAGTTAAAGAGGTTTCACTGTATAGATGTTTCATTGTCATAGAGCGAATTTATATAGCATTTAGTATAAATCTAGTTACAGAGATGACTCATTTAGATGACATTATTAGTCTAGTCGGTCAAAAAACGCATCTATACTAGGCTGTCATTCGGGATCGATTTTTATAAATCCCGGGATCCGGGATTTCAAAATATAGAATCCCGGGATCCCGAAATTTTCGGGATTCTTTAAGTATATCGCCAAAAAATTGTTGCACATTAAACCAATTTAGATTAATTAAATTTAAAAAAGCAAACAAAAAGAACATAAGAGTAAATTAAAAAGCAATTTCATATCGCTATCTTACTCAACAAAACATTTGAAGGATTTTGATTAGATTAGGTATATTGTCGTATACTTGTGTTAATCCTTTTGTGCTTCATCGTTTTAAGTAATTTCTTAAAAATATTAAGGCATCCAAATTTTTATCAGATAAACGCGATCTCGTCATATTGTCGACGGACCTTTTATCGTTGTTTTTTTATGTTGCACCAATTCCATTTCGCATGAACTCATTGTTCAAAGGAGGACCTTATCGTTTTCTTCGGTTTTTGATGAAATTCTGATCTTTATAGTACACCTCATGTATAATAAATTCTTACTCAAGGTGCACCATAAATGTTTATGTTTATTAATATATAAACTGTACGAAATTGGTCTATCCTTGAAAGTAGTACACTTCATTGCAAATATATATAAAAATACTGAATCGGCAATATGGACAGAGACTGGACTATCAGATTACTTCAGTACTAATGCTGGAGTGAAGCAGGGATGCCTATTATCACCGATTCTGTTCGCAATTTATCTGAACGATCTACATAAACATCTTGATGGCGGACTTTATATAGAAGAGATAAATATTCGTCTACTTATGTATGCGGATGATATAGTCATATTAGCAGATGAACCAAAGATACTGCAGCAGATGATAAATAATCTGGAGTCTTATTGTCTGAAATGGGGGATGGAGGTAAATCCTACTAAATCCGAAGTAATGATCTTCAGAAAAGGAGGTAGACCGGCTGCGAACGAAATGTGGAAGTATAAGGGGGAATATATAAGAATAGTAAATGAATACAAATACCTAGGAATAATATTGACACCCAGACTATCATTTACCAAGCACCTAATGAAAAAAGAAGTGGCCGCAAAAGCGTGTATCAATTCTACTTGGAGGTCGTTTATTTCTAAGCCAACAGTTTCACTAAAGGCAAAATGGAACATGTTCTTGGCCGTTTGCAGATCCATTCACAGTTATGGTGCCCAAATTTGGGGAAACTCTTGTTTTGAAGAGATAGAGAAGCTGTATCGGGTTTTCATAAAACGAGTGCTTAAACTTCCCGATTGCACTCCAAATTATGTAATAGCCTTGGAAACTGGTTATGAACCAGGCTTTATCTACACGTATTCGCTTCACTTATCATATTTAGCTAAGGTACTATTTGAACTCAACAACCAGAGATTAGAATATGCGGTAATTCTTGGGGCAAAACTCGCAGAGAAAAATTTGGCGTGGTACAAAGACTTTATAGGAAAATTGGAAGACCACAACATTGAGAGACATAATGTCCTTAACGATAAGATATATTGATACGAGGCAACCAAAAAGTTACTGGCTGATATTTCTCGCGGCGCTCTAAATAAGTATACAGAATCAGCAAAAGCAAGTGAGCATCGTATATACAAATACTTGGATTTCAACCTGGGTCCCACATATTGTAATGATAACTTCACACAAGAACAGATAATTTATATAATAAGAGCCAGAGGTGATTTAATTTGGTTGAATGGGAATAACTACAGAGACGTAGAAGATGAAATATACTCATTATGCAACCTGAGAGACAAAGAAACTTTATACCATTTTATTGGACGATGTCCACTTCTAAAGAAAATAAGGCTAACATATTTAAACAAGATGGTACTATCCGATTTGGAAGTAATAAACGTTTTAAATGGTGGCGGAGGTTGGTTTAATTTATATAAATATATGAAGGAAGCAATGGCTTACAGAAAACTCATTGTAAACGAATTCGAGTACTAGAACAACAGTAATCACTCAATATTCCGACTGACGGTTTATAATTAAACCATGTCGTAAAATCTTTATTTATTCAAAAAATATTAATTATTATAGTAAATGTATAATATGTATTGAAATGAATTGAAAAAATAAATAAAGAACATTGAATTGAAATTAAATGTTTATAAACTCAATTTGTCGGGTATGAAATTTTAGGGTCGTTTGCACTGAATGAAAACTCGAATTTATTAATGAATAATGCTTAAAAGCCACAAATTTATCAAATTGGGATTAATTTTTCGGGATCCCGAAAAATACTGGCACTCAAAATAATAAAAGTTCCCTGATCCATACTAACAATTTTTTTGTCCTTATCTTTCTCTAAAAATATCCCAAAAAAGTCTCTTGGCTTGGCTACTATGCAATAATCATCGTCGTAAAAATCAAAAAATCGTCTTTCCCAATATGGAAAAAATCGAAAGGATGACCTTTTTAAAATCATAAAGTCGACGTTTTAAAATGTTGAGCAAATATGTGGGCAAAGATCGTGACATAAGCTTTAAGTCATTCTTGTTGGTATAGTAGTTAAGTCACATTTACCTTGATACCAAGCATGATGAAAACGATTGGAGAGCTGCCATTGGCGGCCACAGCTGCTCATAGAATTACTTGATATAGAAAATTACTTCGGCTCAAACTCCTGTATGTGGGCTCGCTAAACATGATCATTTTTGGAGTTTACGAATTACTCAATTGGACAATTTCCCTGTTAGAGAACACAATGTTCGGAAATTCACCACGTCCAAACCACGTTTTTACAAAAATGTTTTTTTTACAACTATAGCGCATGCTTTCACGGGATATCTTCAGATATTTAACTATTTGATTGTCACTACGGTATGGAATCCGACGAATTCTAATTGTTACTCGCCGAACAATTTCAGATAATGTGGCGGACATTTGCCAATGTGACCATATCTTTAGACTATTCAATGCATAGGGATACCACAAGAGGTGAAGTTTTCAATGAGTGCGTCCGATTCTATGTTTAGCTCAATGACAAGGAACCTCCTTTTTTTCGTATGTGGTTGTTATAATTCTTCGTATTTCCACCATTTTAATTTCTATTATTTATCTCATTTTACGTTTAATTGAGTGGCAACACTTTTATTAGACAAAGCTTTCACTCTCTCCCTCTCTTAATCTCTATCACACATAATTCACTCTCACTCTCAATACGTGTTTTAGCATCTCTTGCATACATTCATTTTACAAATTTAGTAATTTTTCGGCATTTGAAACGAGCGCAGCGCGACGGAATTGATTGGGACGAAAAGAAAAACATATTAACCATAACAAAAAGAAATTCTATTTAGAAAAGTGAAAAATATTCTAGAGATCTGAAATCAATGTAAATAAATCCGATGTATTCTTATCTAAGTAAAAATGTGAAATCTAACACCTGTCTATAAACAAATAATCAAAAAAATTGCTCCTTTTTGTGTAACAAAGAGGCGTTGATATAAAGAAAATATTTTTTCACTGCTATATGTGATCAGTGTAATTGTATTAACTGTGAATTTTACGTGTTTCCTTTCGTTTATTGTGGTGTTTCTTTATTCTTAAATTTCTGCTTACTTCCTTACCGCTCCAACTCATTTCAATATGTTGGAGCTATTCATGTGTTCTGTTTGTGAGAGCGTGTATGTGAAAATAATATGAAAAAGGGGATATTGCTAGTGGATGGCTACACAAAAATACACACTAATGGGGGACAATAATGGGTGGGAAAAGTTATTGGAGATTGACTGTAACAACAAACCGAAGTTGTTGATCTCGACGTGACGGTATTTGGTGGCAGTTGAAAGTTGCCTTAGTTAATATATGCATGTATTCCTACACACACTTATATATGCATATAAACTCATATTCCCATATCAGCAGGCCCTTAGGGATATCCTTTTCTCAATTTAATATGCACACATGTAGATGTGTTTTCATTTAGTCCTCACGAAAATAAGCATACATTGCGTGCTACTGTGCTTATGTGTGTGTGAGTGTGTTAGATTCACAATTACCGCTGTAAGCAAATTCAAGCAATATATATGAATGTATGTTGGTGTAAACATTCTCACCACCCCCATGCTGTCATGGCACGTACTACTTTGCTGCAATACTGCCGCAAGTTCTGTTAGCCATACAACGACAACACACCCAACACATTCGTATTGGTCTCAGCTGTTGTGTTTTTAATGATGCGTCGTCGTTCATGTTCGCGGTTTGAAATTATTTTAACCTACTTTTTCGGCAGAGGTTTTTATAGCTTTGACTCCTTGCTTCACCTTTGTACTTGCCAGCGTGTGAGTGAGTACTCGTTTATGAGAAATAAGAACGAATCGACTTTGGAGTATTAACAAACACCTGCAATTAAATGTCAAATATTCATGAGCGAAAGGAACCGAAAACCAATGCACTCCCATGTTAAAATCGAGATAAAAGTGTACTAACATACCTAACTAAACAGGTACTATATGCAAATGTGTATGGGAGATAGTGAAAAGTGAAACTTTATTTGAGACAAATACACGCAGAGAAGGAATATGATCACCTCAAACATGTTTCAAGAGCAAAATGTTATTTTTGTATAGTGGCCACTTTTTGTATTTAAGGCGAATTTTTGAGATGCCGCCTTCGACATGATGCAATATGGTTCAACATCGGAACATTGATTTACCACTTCTGAGTGATGCAACACTAACTCTGTGAAAAAAATGACATCGTAACACAACTATCCTCACTTATTCAGATATTTCGTCAATTTTGGTCTGTAGCTCCATGCTGTGAAGTCGAACAGGCTGATATAAGTTAGTGCCAATGTATGCAAACACCCAGAAGTAGACGAGACAGACAAATGATGTCTTTGGCAATATTGCTCAGGACTGGGAACACATTTTTTGTGATGTCTACGTCTAGGTGAAGTCTAGGTCGATTATTGTTCAATCGACTTCAAATTTGGCACAGATATATGTTTTGCATGATAATATAACCCTATTGATTTTGAAATTGGTTCATACTTAGGAATATGTAGCTCCCATTTATATATATTTCGTCCGATATGCACCCAGAAGCCAGAATTTTGTACAGATTTGCTTCAAATAGCTTCCATATATATTTTTCGCCCGATTTACACTCATATGATCACAGAGGTCAAAGTTTTTCACCGAGGATTAGAGCTAATACTATAGCTATGCATACCAAATTTGCTGGAAATCGGTTCAGATTTATATGTAGCTTCCATATCTTTCGCACGATATGCACTTTATTGTCCCCAGAGGCCAGAGTATTGCCTTGATTTACTTCAAATTTTGCACAAGGCGTGCTATCAATAATATTGTCAAGTGTGCTAAATTTGATTGAAATCGGTTCAGATTTAGATATAACTTCCATATATATTTTTCGCCAGATTTACTCTCATATGACCACAGAGGTAAAAGTTTTACTCCGATTTGCGTGAAATTTTGCACGGAGAGTAGAACTAGCATTTTGTCAAAATCGGTTCAGATTTAGGATAGCTCCCATATATGGCGATTCATATGACCACAGAGGCCAAAGTTTTACTCCGATTTATGTGACGTTTTTGACACAGGGAGTAGAATTAACATTCTAGCTATGTATGCATGCATGGTGCAAGGTATAGTGAAGTCCGCACAGCACGACTTTAGTCTTTCCTTATTGTTTTAATTCCCATTCCATAATCCATTCACGTTTGCTCGATATGACCTTAGACTTAGACGCCAGCATTTCAAACCATTCTCTTTCAATCCATTCATACTGGTATATTTTGTAGTCCTTACTAAAATGGGTCAAATAGAGAAGTCCATCGGACAGCCACAGCGGCCACATCTCACCTTCGGATGACGCCTCCTTGGTACAAATTTTTGTAAAGGGTATGACAAATAAGGGGGCAATTTAAGATTATCTCTATAGGAAAATAATTCACGCCAGATACCACGATGTACAGCTATTCATCACGTTCCTGTGCACTTTGGAGTCTTACATTATTGTGCTTTAGTTTAAGATCGTGTGCCTTTTGGAAATTGTAAGGCTTTTGTCGTATGCTGCATTCTTTTGCGGAATGTTGTCAGATCGAAGTCCACCATTTCAAGTGTTGGGGTTTGGCAACGCTTCTAATACTATTAGAAAGGTCTATGGTGCAATATATACTTTTTATTTACTTTGAGATTTACAAGCCCGACAGCAAACTAATACAACGCAATCACATTATTGTCCTCGATAACTCCATTACGAATAAATTTCTATTTAGGTGAGGTTAGCCCGATGTATCAGGCTCACTTAGACTATTCAGTCCATTGTGATACCACATTGGTAAACTTCTCTCTTATCATTGAGTACTGCCCGATTCCATGTTAAGCTCAATGACAAGGGACCTCCTTTTTATAGCCGAGTCCGAACGGCGTTCCACATTACAGTGAAACCACTTAGAGAAGCTTTGAAACCCTCAGAAATGTCACCAGCATTACTGAGGTGGATAATCCACCGCTGAAAAACTTTTTGGTGTTCGGTCGAACACCAAATGACCTTGTGTATGCAAGGCGGACATGCTAACCATTGCACCACGGTGGCTCCCAGAAAAATATTTCTATTTAAGTGAACTCACATGCGAATGCTTTTGGTGGCACGAAACAATATTATGAACTGTCAATAAAACAAATATCATGTGACTGTCATTTCTAGTTTGATAAATATACGAGTGTGAAGTTGACGAGACCTGTGTAGCCCAATTTTTGATTCATCTCCATTCCGAAGGAGGTCCTTTAGCCTGCATTATTAGGAAGACAGAAATGATTCGAAATTCTTGCCTATTTTGTAGTAGTGGATATAACGTTCTTGAGTATGAGAAATAAGGTGAAGACGGGACGAAGAAGTCACAGGCATATGTTGACACGAGTCGGAGAAGATATGACGCCTTCTTTTAACCTAAAGACACCGTCGAAGTAACCCTGCTTTTCAACAATGGAATTAACGATGGATCGCCAATCTGGTAGGAATTTGTAGGTGTTTCCAATTGGTGCATACGTGAATAGCATGATATCTTCAGGAACTATTATTTCACTCTTTTTCATTTGTTCTTCTTTTTTACTCAACAAACTGATCCAGTAATAGTTAGTATACCCTTTTCGTCCATCTTGATTGTGTATAGTTCTTTTTATTTCTCACTTGTTGTATGATATTTGAGCCAAAGCATGCATACCTCTGGTTTATTCGACCATGTAAGGTACTCTTAACCTAATTGAAAAGATCGAGATACTTCAATGTAATGATGACGATAATTATACCAACGCACTTAAAAAAGCTCGAAAATAAATTC
Organism: Haematobia irritans; assembly: GCF_050003625.1. Taxonomy (NCBI): domain Eukaryota; kingdom Metazoa; phylum Arthropoda; class Insecta; order Diptera; family Muscidae; genus Haematobia; species Haematobia irritans. Next base: position 11,811,540 of record NC_134397.1, read on the forward strand.
GAACAAAGTTTACAGAATGCAAACTAAAATAATATTGTATTTTTTATTGCACAAAATTTCCTAAACAAATATTTCAATGTAAACTTGTCCATCAACCTTACTGCTTGCAGATGTTGGAACCGATATAAACAATAAATGACATGATACCGAATATTTCTTATGCGAATTGCTTAGGTTTCCATTCAGTTTTATTTGTTTGTATGGTCATGATCTAAATTTATTATTTGTTTATTTTCTTAATTTATCGGTTGTATCGGCGATTCGAGTCTGTTTAGTGTTGAACTTTATATACACACAGAATAGGATTCGATCACAAAAAAATGATGGTGGCTGAGATCTTCTTGCTGAGTTTTTCTGCTTGTTTTTTTCTGTTTGGATATGCGGGATGTTTTTTTTTTTTTTTTGTGGTAAAAATGTACTCGTTCTTTGAATTTTATAGACTCATTGAGAGCTACCGCATTTCTTTTAAACAAAATAAATCGATTTCAAATTATTTATATTTACTTTTTCCAAGAATTTATTCGCACTCGAAGATGAAAACCAAAATACAGCCAGATGGCGAATAGTTATTTGTATGATACATATTAACTGTTTGAAAGTCTATGAGTAGTAGCAATAAATATGTGATGAAACCATGTCAATGCTCCCCAATTCAATAAGAGTTACTATGAACGGACATGGTACAGTGCTGGGTGTGCCAATTAGCTACTTACATCTATGTATAGTACTTCAAGCTGAAGTTTTCCTCGAAAAATGATGTCAAGTACATACATACATATATACAACGTTGGCAGTTTGGGAAACCTATTTGAACCTAAGTGAAGAGGATTTGTGTATATGTGTGGGCTAATCTTAAAGGGTATTTTATTATTTATGGAATTTATTAATAGTTGACAACCCAAACTAGATGCGTGATTGGTACAAGCATGAAAAATTAAAGGTTCGGCAAGAATTAAATTTTCCTGACTTTAATAATGCTTTGTGGAAATCTCAAAATGTTGAGTACAATTTGGTTCAATTTTTGCACAAGTTAGTTCATTGTTCCCATAAAACAGTTTACTTTTTTCGGTGTGGTGATTGAGTTATGTTTCGCTCAAACACCCCAAAGTGAACACAATTTGTTATAATGATACTGGTAGCGTTGCCAATCGCCATCATTCTAATATGTACATCAAAATCGCCTTCGTGATAATCAAATGATTAAAGATCTGAATATATCCCGTCAAAGGATACAACATAACAGGTTGGCTGATAAGTCCCCGGTCTGACACATAGATGGCGTCGCTAGTATTAAATGCATATTATTTTTATATAGTACCAACCTTCAAATGATTCGTGTCAAAATTTGACGTCTGTAAGTCAATTAGATTGCGAGATAGAGCATCTTTTGTGAAGCAACTTTTGTTATTGTGAAAAAAATGGAAAAAAAAAAGGAATTTCGTGTTTTGATAAAATACTGTTTTCCGAAGGGAAAAAATACGGTGGAAACAAAAACTTGGCTTGATAATGAGTTTCCGGACTCTGCCCCAGGGAAATCAACAATAATTGATTGGTATGCAAAATTCAAGCGTGGTGAAATGAGCACGGAGGACGGTGAACGCAGCGGACGCCTGAAAGAGGTGGTTACCGACGAAAACATCAAAAAAATCCAAAAAATGATTTTGAATGACCGTAAAATGAAGTTGATCGAGATAGCAGAGGTCTTAAAGATATCAAAGGAACGTGTTGGTCATATCATTCATCAATATTTGGATATGCGGAAGCTCTGTGCAAAATGGGTGCCTCGCAACCTCACATTTGACCAAAAACAACAACGTGTTGATGATTCTGAGCGGTGTTTGCAGCTGTTAACTCGTAATACAGCCGAGTTTTTCCGTCGATATGTGACAATGGATGAAACATGGCTCCATCACTACACTCCTGAGTCCAATCGACAGTCGGCTGAGTGGACAGCGACCGGTGAACCGTCTCCGAAGCGTGGAAAGACTCAAAAGTCCGCTGGCAAAGTAATGGTCTCTGTTTTTTGGGAGGCGCATGGAATAATTTTTATCGATTATCTTGAGAAGGGAAAAAACCATCAACAGTGACTATTATATTTATTGTTATTGGAGCGTTTGCAGGTCGAAATCGCGGCAAAACGGCCCATATGAAGAAGAAAAAAGTGTTGTTCCACCAAGACAACGCACCGTGCCACAAGTCATTGAGAACGATGGCAAAAATTCATGAATTGGGCTTCGAATTGCTTCCCCACACACTGTATTCTCCAGATTTGGCCCCCAGCGACTTTTTCTTGTTCTCAGACCTCAAAATGATGCTCGCAGGGAAAAAATTTGGCTGCAATAAAGAGGTGATCGCCGAAACTGTGGCCTATTTTGAAGCAAAACCGAAGGAGTACTACCAAAATGGTATCAAAAAATTGGAAGGTCGTTATAATCGTTGTATCGCTCTTGAAGGGAACTATGTTGAATAAAAACGAATTTTGTTAGACCGGGGACTTATCAGCCAACCTGTTAGAGGGATAGGTAAGAACAAACAAGCCAATATAGAGGAAGTGAAGGAAGCCATTGTACGTAAATAATCCACAATTCTGTTCGATTACATTCGTGCATTTTGCGGATTTGACCGATTCAGAACAATAGTCAAGGCAAAAGCGAGAGTATTCCTAAATTCTGTCATTTAAATCAATAAAAAATAGTGTATTTTGAATTGGCAACAATTCGTGCCATTTACACTGTTAATAAATACCTTGTGACTAAAGACAAACAAATTAATTCTTATTCCATTAACGGTAAACTTTTTTTGTAAATGTGTCCCGCCCCATTCGATATTAACCAACATCTTCAATAAGTACTTCATGGAGGGGTTGTACACTTCATATTAATAATCACATAAATGACCCTTATGACGATCAAATTGTACGGTTTTATAATTACCAAAGACATTTACAAGGCAATTGCCTATCATTTTTGTTGTGTATATTATATATTCTTCCAATTAGTATGCTTTGTATTTCATGATACATAATCGTAAATACCAATGACAGGTAGTGTGAAGTGGCCTTAATTGGTTCCATATAAACTTCTACTTCTCCATCTTAACTGCTTACGCCATTTTGCTTAATTAGAAAATTTTATTTTGAAGGTGTTTACAAAGTGTTTGTGTGTATGTGAGTAAGGCTACGTGAGCATATCTGTAAAGTTGTGGCCTGTAATTGATGGCATCTCCTTTAATCTAATTCCAAAAGGTATTTTAAGACAGTAACAAAGTGAAGTGTGTGTACGCTTATAACAATCATATTAAAAACTTTTCCTATTAAATTTAAATGGCATTTTACATGTACTTCCATAAAAAGTTAGTATGAGAAATTTGCCATCAAAGAAGACTTAAGTGAGTTTTATTTTACTTAGAAAAGTAAAAGATAGGGTTACCGAAAACCCAAACCAAAGATTTCTACTGTAATTATATTGCTATCTGGTATGCGTGAGTCTATATATGTGCTGCTAACAAAGATGAGACATAAAGAGTATTTGTACTGGATAAATGACGTCATGAAGGACAAAAAATAAATCAGATTTCTTCACTTTAGGTACTAAAATGCAGACTTCCCATTAATATTGTAAATCACATTAACGTATAATCCTTTTGTAAAAGTCGCAATTATGATTATATCGTTTCTTTTGAGCCAACTTTGAACGAAGGTGTTATTGACTGGCTATGAAAAGTTGCTCATGAAAAGTTGGTCGAAACACGGTGAGGATTCGCGACCAGGAAGGTTTTGTGTGTGTTGTGGTGGGATTGACAGGAAATATCTACTACGAGCTGCTACACCCACACGCACAGACAAAACATGTTTGGACATGGTTGCCGCATCCATTTAATGCTTATTTAGAGTATGTAATTGTCGCGAAAACCATGTATTTTGTCTTTGTAAAAATAATTTTCGAGCGGAGAAAAATATATGTTGGCAATAAGCATTTAAATGGTTCTCAAATGCCGCAAACATGTTCTATTATTTAAATGATAGAATTTGAGACCATTATATGGTCAGGAAAATCATGTATCTGACCATTCAATTTTTTTACTTTTTTGCAGAGAAAAAAATATTTTTATAGTTTACGTATAGACATGTCTACAACCATTACATGGCCATAAAGACCATGTACATTGTTTTCGTGACCATTTAATTTTTTTGCAGCGACAAGAATTTTATAAAAACATTGAGCAGGTACACACGATTTTCATTTTGCGCGTCAGTCGTGTGTTGATTGTTTCTTGGAATGGACGGAGAATACGGAATTATTGTGTTTTGTGTTAATTTATTTATTCAGAAATGGCACGTGGTTTTATGTGAATACCAAAAAGGAAAGTGTAATTGAAAAAAATATACCTGGTTTTTGTTCTGCATTTTGATATATGGTATAATTTATTTTTATTTGCAGTTACATGATGTCTGCGTTTGTACATTTGATGGGCACGAAGTAAATATGGAATGATTACTTATTGTTGAAATTGAACCAAACTAGAGTGTGTAAAAATATGTGAAGTTTGCTTGCACGACATTATAAATACAAATAAACAATGAATTAGTTTATAAATAAATAAAAACAAATAAATAAAGTTGATTTTGTGTTTTCATTTCTCAAGTGGCGTCCTTTTTTCGACGACGAAAAAAGTTTTTTCATAAAAATCAAAACATTTTAGGTTGTGACCATGTTCTTTTAACTAGAAGAAAAACATTTTTGACGAATAACATAACATTTTAGATCGTGACCATTGTCTTTTAATGGAAACAAAATTCTTTTTATCAATATAATAACATTTTAGATGAGGACAATTGTATTTTTCTTAGAACCATGTTCACTGAGCCAACATGGTTGCAGGTTAAAATGTTACATGGTCGCCGCAAAAATAGCTGCTATCATATTATTTTGCTCTTCGAATATGATTGTGGCAATCATGTTTCTTCTCTGCGTGCCGAGAAGGAATATGATCACTACAAACATGTTTCAAGAGCACCATGTTACTTTTTCACAGCGACCATGTAGAATTTTTGTCGCAAAAATATTCTCTTCTCGTCAAACATAACATGCTTTCCGAAATCAGATACAGACGAGAAAAAGACATGGTTTCGACAAACATGCTACATGTTTTCCGTGAAACAGTAACATTTTGCTCTTGGAACATGGTTGTGGTGACCATATTCCTTCTCTGCGTGTACCAAGCAGCAAAACTTGTAACTGTCAACAAATGTCGGAAGGAAACAATCGCCTAGAAACGGCCAGATTTAGGCAATAGGGAAGGATTTGTGTTCCATCGGGATAAACCCAGACCATATGTATGGTAGTAAGACCTATCCTTTTGTGAAAATCGACTGTATGAACTCTTACCTTGCACCACTCTGTGAAAAGTAATTTTTCTCGAGGACTGTAAAATACCTCTTCTTTTAATAGATATTCGTGCCATGAAGTGATTTTCCAAACAAAAAATAATCGCACTGGGTCAAATAAGAGTAATATCGTAGATACGATATCAACACGTAGTCCAATTTGATCATGGTGAGGCGAAAAAGAAAACTCGTTCCGTGCGATATCATAGAGAAAGAGTATTTTCTTCTACGCTCGCTTCCTCCTCCTTCAAATCAGCATAGAATTGGCCAAATAATACGACGGGCCGATGGGGTCATTCAAAGTATCCTCGCCCGCACACAGAATTACTAAGAAGCTCTCTCAAAAACCACTTTAAAATGGTGTCACGGCTGCGATCATAGAAAAAATATCACTAATATTTATCAAAAAATATTTGATTCAGTTAATTTTTTCTCCAAAACGAAAGTTTTTATTTTTAATATTCCCAAAATTAAGAAAAGGACCTGAAATACGCGATTTTTTGGACTGCATACTCTCAATAATACGAAATTTTATTACTTTATACACCGTGGGGCAACTAAACGTTGCTAGAATTTTGTTTAACCAGGGTAGCCATCCAAAGAGAAATGTGCCGTACACAGTACTGCCGATCTGACTTCAATTTTGTGTAGTACACGATCAGCGTTGCCATTTTGGCCCGATCGGGGCTATATCAAAATAAACAAAAATGTTCTGTTCTCAAAATACCTCTAAGTCAAAAGTTAACTTTTAGCCAACGTGGTGCAATGGTTAGCATGCCCGCCTTGCATACACAAGGTCGTGGGTTCGATTCCTGCTTCGACCGAACACCAAAAATTTTTTCAGCGGTGGATTATCCCATCTCAGTAATGCTGGTGACATTTCTGAGGGTTTCAAAGCTTTTCTAAGTGGTTTCACTGCAATGTGGAACGCCGCTCGGACTCGGCTATAAAAAGGAGGTCCCTTGTCATTGAGCTTAACATGGAGTCGGGCAGCACTCAGTGATAAGAGAGAAGTTCGCCAATGTGGTATCACGATGGACTGAATAGTCTAAGTGAGCATAAAACAACGTGCTGCCACAATACAAGGCGGCCATGCTAACCATTGCTCCACGGTGGCTCTTTAATTTTCTTATGAAAGTCTTGAAATTACCCCATTACCATTTATATACAAACGAACATGCCTCTCTGTTTACGTTGAAACGAAAACCCTAATTAATACATGAATTCCTAGATTAGTATAAAAATCCCCAAATGAATTTCTGTCTACAGTGTCGCATTGGTAGATGAGTAATCAGATAATTAAATTAAGTTTTATCCATAAAATCACTAAGCCATTTTTAAAATAGTATTTCCTTTATAAGTCACTTGCTTTTCATCCCTGTAACTACGAACACCTACTGGTAAGAAGTCGACCAAAGAAAATAAAACACAATCTCTAAATACAGTCCATTCCCTAATTGCTGTTTCATTTAATTTTATCCATGGTTTTATCGTCATCTTTGGTCATCTTTTCTGGGAGCGATAAACCAATTGATTTGTCATAAAGCTTTTGGTTTATCTTCGGCTCATGAGAGATCCATGATCACTCGGTTCATCTCACACAGGTAAAGGTAATCCCCGCTCACCCCCGCTGATTCCAACCGTACTCTGTTATACCCAAACATTTGGTCCCAATCGAGCCGGATTATCAGCGTTCTCTCAGAGATTTCAGCTCTTTCTACAGTACAGGTATGTTTGCATTTCAATTGTTCCTACTATTCAGTGTGGTTTTATTCGTCTACGGGTTATACAAGCAGATCTCCGTGCTTTAATTAATTTTCGATTATCCCATATTAAACACGTGGATTTTGTGAAAATATATAAATCTGTTTAAGGAAAAATATCGACAGAATATCGATGATATTATTTAATGAAATGTATTAAATCGAAATATATATCAACCTGCGATATTTGCCGCAAGTTTCTTATACGTGGCCGGTAGACGATTTCAAAGAAGTGTAATATTTACTAATGTTTATGAAAGTACCTAACCTGGTCGTGTAAAAGACATTTTATCTTCATTTAGGAAAAGCAGATTTTCGAGGAAAACGTGTAAGTCTTTTTTCGAATCCTATATTTGTATATAAACTGCGACATTTCAATACTTCCTTATAAAAGTCAGTGGAAAAAAAAAAAAAAAGAACTGCCTTTGGAAGATGTATCATGACAACGCGGATGCCTTCCCCTTAATATTGCAATCGTTAAGGTCATAGTTACGTAATAATTTCGTGCTACCTCTTTGCAAATGACAAACACTCACCATCGTTTCATTCCTCGGATTTCATTTGACAACATTTTTGGCGCCAATGCGCTGTACTAAATATTTCTCTCAAAAGAAGCTTTTGAACATTCTCAGAGATTATCATTTCTCTCTGTGGGAGAGACATATCGTGCTTTTGTAATTGATCGCTCTTTCGTCAATATTGGCTTTTTGGTCTTTAATATTTTTTACCTTCTACAGAATAATATTTGTCCCTTTCCAATATTCAAGTCTCTGTCCTTTTCTACTAGGAAAAGAAATTGGAAAAGTATACCGACAAAATATAACTCTAAAGACAACGAAAAAAGCAATAAATGAAATTCCATTTTTTTGATCAGAGTTCTCCTTTATTTCTTATGCACTCAAAATTTGATATATTTACCTTTTCCCACTTATTCAATGAAATTTCACAAAATATTCAATTAAAAGATAATACAAACATATTTTAGAGTCCATAGTCGGGACTATGATCACTTTATACGGGAATTCTTCTTTATTTTTTACCGTTTGAAAATTATATTTCTGTTTTTCCCCACTTGTTAATATTTTTGCCATAATAAAAGTGGAATGTCTCTTCTCACTAGAGTAAAATTAGAAGAGGGATTTTAAAGATCCAGATAAAGGTTATAAATGTTATTTCATGTTAACCTATTTTTCTTATTTATTCGAAAATATATTTCTATTCTTATGCCACTCTTTCGATTAATGATCCTAGACTAATCGGAGTAGATTTTTCATTCTGTTTTATCCATTACAAAATATATTTCTATTCTTCTCCGACTCATAAGATTTCTTGCGGAGGCATATTGGAGTGTCCCTTTCCACAAAAACATCATGAACCTGACGATCAAAACAGAAGTAATTAGTGTACTTTCATTTTAACGTAACCTCTTATTTATTTGGAATTCCGACTCATACAATTTATTGCTGAATGTCCCTCTTCTACTCTACTATTATGAACATGAGAGTCAAAACGAAAGTTATCAGAATAATTTCATTTTAACCTTCTTTTTATTTATTTAAAATAACCTTTTCTGTTCCTTTCCGACTAATTAAACCACTTGCCCTGAGCTAATTGAAGTGTAAGATAAAATTCATTATCAGAACAAGAGTTTTCTTTATTTTTTATCCATTCGGGAATATATTTCTATCCTTTTCCGACTCCTAAAGATTCTTACCGTGATATCATTGGAGTGTCCCTTTCTACTGGAATAGAACTGGAGGGGAATCCAAATATAGAAAATAAAGTTGAAAATCAAAACAAAAGTGATAAGTGTTATTTCATTTTACCCGAGATTTCTTCTTTATTTGTTTTATCCCTTCAAAATAGTATATGTCTGTTCTTTTCTGACTCACTGAGGTTCTTGCCGCAATAATTGTGGTGTAAGGGGGAATTTCGCATTCATGATCAAAACAAATGTGATAAACGCCAATTTAGTAAATTCCCTTTGTTTATGATTTTCTTTGTCCTTGTCATGGAAGGAGCAACATAATTGATATGGCGATATATGTAAAAGATACGTATCTATGAAGTAGTGGAGGAATTGGGGGAATGAAATCCAAAAGATATTTGTTTTGTTTTACAATCGAGATCTTGGGAATTTTATACACGATTGTATTGAACTTTGGAATATCTGTGTTTACCCCTTATCGCATTAATTGATAATATATTAGTTTTGACCACATCAATCTTGATCGAATATCTTTGTCGAATAATTTAAATAGTTTTGTCTTTGTTGGTTATATCGGAGCGGATATATTTACTGGGTTTTCATTGATTAAATATTTGAGTCGAACTCTCACCAATTGTAGCGATATCGGGTGAGAGATAAAATTATCCGGGGTTTCCAATATTATCGTTGTCGTTGATTGTCATTTTATTTGGGAGCTCTCGACCAATTATGTCACTTGACAGGTTTATCCGACTGGCAGACAGGCTCGTTGAATTCGAGGCTGCATTGAACTCAAATGAATTGCCTATTGACTCTTCTTGCTTGTTAGAGACACACATAAATGAGGTCAGATCTAATTGGTCGCGTTTTAAGGATGTATATGACAGCTGTTTGGCTGAGCTTTCGGACGACGAGGAGGACGACAATAATGCCAAAGACGAGGTCGCAAGTCCAATGGACATGATACGGGAGAAATATAAGAGTACGTACTCCACGTATTGTAGATGTATTTCGAAACTTACGGAGTTTCTACAAAGGCTGTCACCTCCCGCTGTTGCCTCGAATTCTATGTCACGCGACCATACTATTAACTTGCCCCCCATAGAATTGGGAATTTTCCATGGTGATTACAAGTCCTGGCCAACATTTCGGGACATGTTTACCGCTTTATGTCTTCATAATTCCAAATTAAGTCCAGTCGAAAAGCTTTTTTATTTATCTCAAAAGACCAAGGGCGAGCCTCACCATATCGTGTCCAAGAGCCCACTGACAAATGAAGGGTTCACGTCAGCTTGGTCCAACTTGTGTTCTCGGTATGAGAACAAACGAATTCTTATTAATGCTCAACTTAAAACTTTGTTTAATCTTTCGGCTATTCATGCTGAGTCTTCCACTGCTTTGAAGAAGTTACAGGGTGACATAAACTCCTGTATAGACACATTGAAACTCTACAAAATCGATATTAATAGTTGGAATGCTATTTTTATTTACCTCTGTTCGAATTGTCTCCCCGAGACGACCCTCACTCTATGGGAGCAAACGTTAAGTGACAAAACGACTATTCCAGAGTGGTCTGAGCTAAATGCGTTTCTAACAAATAGACATAGGACCCTTGAATCGGTTACTGCACTGAAGTGTTTAAGCGAAGCGAAGCCGACTCATGTGAAACAGAGAGGTAATGTGAACCCAAAGCATTCTTCTAGTAAAGTTCACGCCTTCCAAACCGGGATCAATAGGATTAAATGTCGGCTATGTCCTAAGGAATTTCACATTATTAGAAAGTGTCCCCGATTTATTGCGATGGATTATGATCAAAGGCTAACTGAGATAAAGAGCAGCAATTTATGTTTAAACTGTTTTTCGGGCTCTCACTCAGTTAAAAGTTGTAGGAGTAAAAACGTCTGCGCCAAATGTAAGGGAAAACATAATACTATGTTGCATAGAGAATCGGGGTCTGTGAAGCGAGTCTCGGACGATACCCGTTTAGATAATCCTGTCCCGACCTCAAGGCCGGAAAATGCTTCCATGTTGTCCTACCAACCATCCACATCCAAGGGTCAGCCTAATAACTCTTCCAGTGAAGTTATACAGACCTGTTTTGCTGCCAGTTCTAGTGGGATTTTATTAGGGACAGCGATGGTAAATCTTTTACATCAAGGGGAAGTATATAAAGTTCGGGCGTTGTTGGATACAGGCTCCGAAGGTTCTTTCATATCGGAGAATCTTGCTAACTTATTGAAACTTCCAGTCCGTCGAACTTCCGCCATTATTTCCGGTTTGAATAGTTCGGTTTCTGCTTCCGTACACAAGGAATGTTCTTTTATGTTGGTTTCGGACGTGGTGCCCGATTTCGAACTAACAGTGTCGGCTTTAATAGTACCACACCTCTCCAATAATCTACCGTCCAAAACTATCCATGTTGAATCGTTCTCGAATTTGCCTCGACTAGATTTGGCCGATCCCAGATTTTATGAGAGTGCCAAAATTGATATTCTCTTAGGCGCTGATGTTCTTCCTTCAATCCTGTTGCCCAGGAACCTTCATCAGATTTGTGGCACTCTAATGGCTCAAGAAACTGTCTTTGGATGGATTCTTACGGGACCTATTGCTCATCGAAATTCCTCCTGTTTCAATACTTGTGTTTCATACTTTTGTGATATCTCTTTGGATCAAAAGATTTCCCGGTTCTGGGAAGTGGAGAACATACCACGAAAACGATTTCCCTCACGGGATGATAAATACTGCGAGGATTTGTATAGGAAAACGACAAGACGGAATCCCGAGGGCAGATATGTTGTTGTTCTCCCATTCAAAGAATCCAATCCAGACAAATCATGCCTCGGAGTTTCACGAAAGAGTGCAATGGCGCAGTTTCTCCGTAATGAAACGCGTCTTCTTAAGGATGCTTATTTGAAATCCGAATATGATAAGGCTCTTGATGAATATCGTATATTGGGACATATGTTCCCAGTGACTTCTCCGAATGCATTAATGGCTGAGCCCAACTATTACTTACCCCATCATGCAGTGGTCAAGCCTGAAAGGGCAACGACTAAGATTCGAGTCGTCTTCAATGCATCATGTCCAACGTCAACTGGGGTAAGCCTAAATGACGTTCTTCACACGGGTCCAGTACTTCAGAATGACCTGACCATTTTAATCTTACGATGGCGTTTCTATCGATTTGTTTTGAATGGTGACATACAGCAAATGTACCGACAAATCCTGATAGATTCGTCCGATACTCCCTTTCAACGAATTTTATTTCGTAAATCACAGGATGATCCAATCCAGGACTTTGAATTGAAGACTGTGACGTTTGGCTTGAATTGTGCTCCTTATTTAGCCATTCGTACCATGATTCAGTTGGCGAATGATGTTCAGGATAAGTATCCCTTAGCTAGTCATATTTTAAAATCGTGTATGTATGTGGATGATGCGTTAATTGGCGCTCATTCCATTCCAATAGCCATTGCTACTAGGGATCAACTCATTCAGGCTTTGAATTCTGCAGGATTTTCAATACGCAAATGGATTTCGAATCGAAAAGCCATTCTTCACGGGCTTCCTGAAGATAGCCTTTTGTACAGCGATTTTTTGGAATTCGAAGATCGCAGTTCAGCAAAGACCTTAGGAATCCGTTGGAACGCTCTATCTGACGAATTCTACTTCACAGCTATACCACTTCCGGAACATCTGCCTTACACGAAACGAGAAGTGTTATCTCAAATATCCAAAATATTTGATCCTGCAGGATGGTTATCTCCTATAGTTATCACGGCAAAAATAATAATGCAGAAAATCTGGATGGAAAGAACAGACTGGGATTCCTTAATTTCCACAGAGACCCAAACAATGTGGAAAAATTTTCAGGGTGACTATCCACTTATAGAAAAGATTAGAATTCCGAGATGGGTGAGCTTTTCACCCGAGGCAGACATTGAATTCCACGGTTTTTCGGATGCCTCAGAGAAGGCATATTCTGCTGCACTTTACATACGCATGACTTATCCCAATGCAATATCCACACGTTTAATATCATCCAAGACCAAGGTTGCTCCATTAAAGACTTTGTCAATTCCTCGATTGGAGCTATGCGGAGCCTCACTTTTGGCGGAAATGATCGATAATCTAATTCCACACTTTGATATCCAAAAATATACAATATACTGTTGGACAGACTCAACGATTGTACTGTCATGGTTGGCAAAACCACCTTGTGTTTGGACAACTTTCGTGGCAAATCGAGTCTCGAAAATAACGCACGTAGTGGATCCATCACGATGGTTTCATGTTAACTCGGAAGAAAATCCAGCTGATATAGCCAGTCGAGGCACTAGCCCCCAAGAGCTTTCGAGATGTAAGCTTTGGTGGGAAGGGCCAACTTGGCTTTCTGAATCTTCAAGAACATGGCCAAAAATCCCGAAGGAAGTTGTCGGCGATACAGATTGTGAAAGGAAATCTGTGCAAGTTCATTTTTCATATTTTAAGGATTTTCTCGACATACTACATCGTTTTTCTTCATTTCCAAGAGCTATGAGAGTAATTTCTTACGTCTACAGATTCTATCTGGGTACCCATCCAAAATATCGATCAAATTATAAAAGAGATTCAGCATCCATTACTGCTGCCGAAATTCTTTTTGTTCGTAAGAAACTTATTATCGTGACCCAAAAAGCCTATTATGCAAACGAATACCTGACTCTTTCTAGCAAAAAATCCATATCGTCTTCTAGTCCCATACTATGTTTGAATCCTTTCATGGATTCAGAAGGCATAATGCGCATTTGTGGGAGATTGGAATCATCAACAACCCTGTCGTACCAAGAACGTCATCCGATTATTCTGCCGTACAATTGTCAGTATTCTAGGTTGCTTGTACATTTCACCCATCAAATTAGTTTACATGGTGGTAATCAACTAGTACTTAGACTTGTCCGTACGCAATACTGGATTCCAAAAGTGCAGAACCTAATCAAGGCTATTATCCATAATTGCAAGCCATGTATTTTATATAAGAAAAGATGTCAGAAACAGTTAATGGCCGCTTTACCTCCTGAGAGATGTGAAATTTCACGTCCATTTGCTCATACCGGAATCGACTTTGCTGGTCCCTTTGAGCTGAAAAGCTTTGCGGGAAGATGCTGCCGTATTTCAAAGGGCTATGTGTGTGTGTTCATTTGTTTTTCAACTCGGGCGATACACCTCGAAGCTACAACTGATTTGTCATCGTCCGCTTTTCTTGCTGCATTTAGCCGATTTGTATCACGGCGAGGATGTCCACTTCATATACATTCCGACAACGGAACCACTTTCATTGGAGCTTCCAAGGTTTTGGCTAAAGAGTTTATCCAAACATCACGACAAGCAGTGACCTCAAATTACGCTCACCAGAATGTTACTTGGCACTTCATACCCCCCGGTGCCCCACATATGGGTGGTCTATGGGAGGCCGGTGTGAAAAGTTTCAAGTTACATTTCAGAAAGGTGGCGGGTGTCCATAAATATACATTCGAGGAATTCCAAACTTTATTATCCAAGATAGAAGCATGTTTAAACTCTAGACCAATATCTCCAAGTTCCCAAGAACCTTCCGATCTTGCAGCTCTAACTCCAGGTCACTTCTTAATTGGATGTCCTATTTTGGTTCCGCTGGAACCTGAATCCAATCAATCTCCAATATCTATTCAAAACCGATGGCAAAAAATCAAAGCACTTTACCAGCAATTTTGCACCCGTTGGAAGAACGAATACTTAAAGGAGCTTCAAAAACGACATAAGTGGAAAACACCCGACTCCAATCTCCAAGAGGACATGTTAGTCGTCGTAAAGGAAGAAAATTTGCCTCCTAATAGTTGGCGACTGGGAAGAATCTCTCGAATCTACATGGGAAGCGACGGAAGAGTTCGGGTGGCCGACGTAAGAACAGAACGAGGCACGATAACAAGGCCAATAACAAAACTCGTTGTTCTGCCCCACGAAAGTGTATAATCCTTTAAAATTTTCGATGACTTCACCTACCCTAATTTCTCGTTTATTTTTTCTCACAATCCAAAATATAATTTCTTCTATTTTACAGAAAAATGCATTCGACCACAAAAACTCAGCTTATCAAGAACAAAGGTCCATTTATTTGTAGAGTTTGTCGGAAAGTTCATGCCTTAAAATCTTGCTGGAAATTTAGTAGAATGAATTCTACAGAACGAATGAAAGCTGTAGAAAAATTTGGATACTGTGTCAATTGTTTGGCACACTCGCACTCGGATGGGTCCTGTTTTACCAAGACAGGTTGCGGGTATTGCCGTAAGCGCCACCACTCATTGCTGCACATACATACCAGATTGCTAGAATCCAACAAATCCAATAAGTTAAAGCAGCAATCATCGGCGAAAGAACAAAACCCATCATCCTCCACCAGTTCTTTAAAAACAAAACAATCTTCAGTCACTGACACAGTACCCACCACAACATCCCTCACCGCAATTCTCAAACAAAATGCTGCCACTCTTCTACCTACAGCTTTGGTAAAAATAAGTTCAAAGGACGGCAAACATAGTGCCAGGTGCTTGTTTGACACAGCTTCAAAAATGAGCTGCATCTCCAAACAATTTGTGGATAAATTAGGGTTGACTACTTTAGAGCTAGATAATGAAATAATATGTCCAATCACTCTCTGGTCATATGTCGACTCTAATTTTCAAATTGAAACTATTTTGCGAGTAAACAACCGAATCGGTACCATAACACCCAAGAAATCACTTCCAGAATCCATCCTCACCAACTTTAACAACCTGAAACTGGCTGATAAACATTTCTATAAAGCGTCCACAATTGACATCATATTGGGAGTCGACGTTTTTTCACGAGTAGTCCGGGATGGAATTTTTGTTCGTACAGGTCTACCAACAGCACAGAATACCAGCTTTGGAATTATTTTATATGGAAACTTTTCTATCTAATGGACAAAAATTGAATATAAACATTTATATATCATTTGTATCAAATCTTATTATGAACCTAAAATTGAATTAACAACCAAAAAAAATTATCTTAGATTTAAGTATCATTTAATAGAAAATAAGCAGTACTAACCGAAGAAGAGTACAACACGAATTTGTATCAACAATTTATTTTCTCCTATTTTATTTTAGTAGTACTGCAAGGTGGGCAGAATGTTTACGTTGAAACGAAAACCCTAATTAATACATGAATTCCTAGATTAGTATAAAAATCCCCAAATGAATTTCTGTCTACAGTGTCGCATTGGTAGATGAGTAATCAGATAATTAAATTAAGTTTTATCCATAAAATCACTAAGCCATTTTTAAAATAGTATTTCCTTTATAAGTCACTTGCTTTTCATCCCTGTAACTACGAACACCTACTGGTAAGAAGTCGACCAAAGAAAATAAAACACAATCTCTAAATACAGTCCATTCCCTAATTGCTGTTTCATTTAATTTTATCCATGGTTTTATCGTCATCTTTGGTCATCTTTTCTGGGAGCGATAAACCAATTGATTTGTCATAAAGCTTTTGGTTTATCTTCGGCTCATGAGAGATCCATGATCACTCGGTTCATCTCACACAGGTAAAGATAATCCCCGCTCACCCCCGCTGATTCCAACCGTACTCTGTTATACCCAAACACTCTCATTGCCCCCTAGGACTCCTTGTCCCACATGATGTGTTAGTGGGAAATAAGAATCTTAATATCAGAGAAATGCATCCCTTATGTTGAAAAATGATCCCGTAATTATAATATAAGAAATTCTCGTAGAAACAAGAGCCATTTCTTTTTCTGATCATTGCAGTAACTGCAGCAGTCTTGAAGCCCTTAATGAGGAACATTCTATACAAATCATACCCAAAGACATGAAAGGAAATACCAAATTAAGAACATATGTTGGTATAGTCATTACAATTTCTTATAACATTGAACATTTGTTTGAGCGAATATCTTGTAAACATATTCCATGAGAGAAAGTCCTCTCTCTCTGAAACTAATGCTACATATAATTTAGATTTGTCTGGAATTTCCAGTAATTTCTTTTATAATAAACTCTCTCTCTCTCTTTCAAACAGGCTGAATCTAATGAAAAACGACATTATGAGGTGAAAAGGAAGCGTACATAGAATGGATAAAAAATGGTTTTTGAGTTACCATTGGCAAATGGAACAGAGTTGAAACGTTTCGAGCTTATAAGTGGATCCTATACGTATTCAATACAATATATTTATAGCATTTTACAATAGAGCATACATATCTTCCAAATACTGAGCTAGACACCTTACAGAAAAATCGTACTTAGCCTCTTGCGTTGCGATGATAGCTCCTAGGTTGAGGAGCTCCTACTATAGCAAACCAATGTCATTCAAAATATGGCCATTGGCTATAGCATGCCTACTATTCTCTGTTATAGTAATGTCTTTGATAACACATGGTAAGTATTTCAGATACCGAAATTCCTTCGTGCTGTCTCACGAATTTTTAATTTCAGTTGAAAGCATTGACTGTTTCAAATGTGTTTCGAAAAATGGAGCCAACAAAGCCTGTGATGATCCATTTCATAATAATTACTCAACAGCCATATTAGAATCCCCATGTATGGGAGGACGAAAAGGCCGCGATGGTCTATTTCCAGCAACAGCATGTATAAAAATTGCAGGATATTATGGTGAGTGGTAGTGCTTTGTTGCGGGAATGGTCATTAATTTCATATGATTCATTCCGATAACATTTATCTTCAATGGTTTTTTTTCTCCCGTTTGACAGATGACACAGGTGAAACTATCACCGTAAGAGGCTGTGCCCTGGACAGTGGCACCTTAACCACTGACACGGAAATTATACGCATGTCTCATTGTGGTAAATTCTACTATGATGACAGGTAATATTAATGATCAAAAAAAAAAAAAAAATACACATTCAATTTCTGTAGCGCAGTTCACGTTAAGTATTCCCAAAGTGATATATAAGAATGGAGTCAATATTTTGTTGATAAAGACTTAAAAATGGACGACTTTGAGATTGTATCAAAGTGGTTTATTTAATAAGTATAACAATTTGGTCTTGAATTATTTTGATTATTATTGATTTAATTTCAAATTAAAATCATTCGTTGACTACAAGAGTAGCTTAACCAACACAGGAAAAGTATGTTTAAATTTATTTTGGCAAAGTCCTTAGACTGCAAGATGGTTGGATGGACGGCCGTTTCGAAACTCCCACATTCCTCACTCAGCTTCCTCTCCTATCTCTCCCAGCGAAACTATCAACCAATTATCAGAATATCTTCGGATAATTCACTAAACCCAAAGTGAATTACACTTGAACCTCTCAAAAAAGGTCTTTGATATTCGACTTTGCCTTAATAAATTTGCACAAAAACATATCACATTTTACTAAGAACAAATAAAACTGAATCTATGACAAGAGTAACAATGATTGTATCCAATCTTAATATTGAGTATTTGTAAAAAGTATCCATTAGTTCAACCTTTGCGACACATTGTTGAGATATGACATTAAGATATAAACAAAGGGTGATTTTTTAGCTATTATCTTTTTAGGAACGCCCCTAATTTGGAATATGCTCTGACTGAACATATTCTTTTCAAAATATATGTCAAATTATTAAAATAAATTTCATAGAAAACACGAATAAACAAAGGCTTTGAAGAACGTAGGAATATGAAAATAACATAAAAAAATGTTTTTGTGATCGCGATATTTATTTGAACAAACGGTGCGTATATTTGAATTTAGAGGTGGCAAACTAAAACATCTCAACTCGGTGTGAACGGTGAATGTTTTGGAAAAACAAATGACGAAAACGAGTCAGTGGAAACAGCTGACGAACGTTTCGTCATTTTTTTTACCGTCTTAGGGTAGGTACTATGTTCGGTTTTCGAGTTGAAAACAACTTTATTTTCGCGATTACTTTTCCTTAAATAACCAAAATTATAAATGAAAACAAACTTATTCCTGTAAAGTCTTGCCGAAATCTAGAGGAACAAGAAACTACGCATCAATTGAGTTAATTTGTCTGCTTTATATTGAACTGTTTTAATAAAGTAACCACGAAAATTTCAACGCGAAAAGTGAACATAGTACTTACCTTTAAGGCCGGTACTATGTTCATTCTTGCGAAAAAATTTTATGGAAACCATTATTTCGCACATAGAAAGCGGCGTTTTTTTAGGTAGCTTGGAGCGCTATTTTACAGGGAGCGATATTGGATTAAGTTGGTGGTTGTTGCTTTTTGTTTTTACAAAATAACATTTTATTTTTCCTTGGGCAATTGATCTGCTATTCCTTTGATCCTTTGTATAGTTTCGGAAAAAAAATATGGTCCGTGTTTGATTTATAAACCCGCACAAATAGTTTTTAATAAATAAATTATTTCTTAATTCACATTGCAAATGGCGCCGTGCTATAAACGTCAGTTTTTCAACACGAAAAAAACAAAGTATCACAAATGGAAAAAATTTCGCAAATTTTTCGCATTTTTTGGTTTTGTATGGAGTTTCAACGCGAAAACCGAACAGAGTACCGGCCTTTACAAACTAACAACGCTTGCAAATTATTGAAATGCGTGCTCTGTTAAGAAAGTTCATCGCGCGATTCTCTCGGTCTGCGACGAACATAATTTTTGGCTATAAGTAGAATTCTTAATTTTGGACTGAAGATCAGCCAAAAGCAGTAACAATGGAGTAATATTTTAGAGGCCAGTTAATGTTTTATTTTACGTTCGAGACTGACCAAATTACAGTCTAACATATATTAGTTCGTGCGATTTTGGACTTTGTTATTGATGTTGTATCAGTTTATTGTGATTTCATCCATTTTCATGTTATGCGTTTTATGTCAGCTTGTACTCAGATCAACGTATTCCGCGACTAAGGTGGAATGTCTTCAAAGTGTTCTGGTGGTGAGTCGTTAAGGTTTAGCTGGGCAAGAAAAAAGATGACGCTTGTCTTGTGGCCCATGCAGATAGGACGACACAAGTCAGCTACGCTGCTTTCATTTAATGTCTGATAGATGGGAATTGTGGCGGCTGCAATTGTCTGAACTTAATTGGGCCAAAACTACCATAGTCTGCCATAGGAGCTCTCTTTCCTAGTCTGCCATGGGCGGTGGTCGGACGCCGAGAATAGGATTAATCTTGTAGCTTTTCATATCTTCAGCTACAGTGTACTCATGGGAGCTACCGTGGTGCAATGGTTAGCATGCCCGCCTTGTATATACAAGGTCGTGGGTTCGATTCCCCCTTCGACCGAACACCAAAAAGTTTTTGAAGGGTGGATTTTCTCGCCTCAGTACTGCTGGTGACATTTCTGAGTATTTCAAAGCTTCTCTAAGTGGTTTCACTGCAATATGGAACACTGTTCGGACTCGGCTATAAAAAGGAGAACCTTTGATCATTGTGCTTAACATGGAATCGGACAGCACTCAGTGATAAGAGAGGAGTTCACCACTGTGGTATCACAATGGACTAAATAGTCTAAGTGAGCCTGATACATCGGGCTGCCACCTAACCTAACCTAACCTACAGTGTACTCATGAATCCTGCCTGGTATGCTGTCTTATCTAGAGGCCCTCTTTTGTAGCGCTGGATCTCGCTCTCTAGATGATGTATATCAACCCTTACATTCCTAGGTGGTGGTTGCATTAGACTTTGTTTTGTGGGGCTATTTTAAAGGGTCATGCCTATATAGAAGAGTTCGCATCGGAAGATAATATTTACTCGAGAGTTACCGTGAGAGATGTTAGAAAGAGTACGCCAAAATTGGACTAAGGGATGGACCATTTGAGGTGCAACATTTGCATGAAATAATTACATTATTATATTACACACATTAAATCATCTTCATACCTTTTTTGTTTTTTTTTTTTTTGAAAAGTTTTCATTTAGCTCTTAAAAATCACTCTTTATAACTGGGCTATTATCATTATTATGAGATAACTACTCTTAGTCTTATTTAGTATTCGAATTCTCTTATTTTTACCTTATATAGACTTCACTTTGAAAATAATACTAATTCTCTTTCATGGTTACATGATTTACAGATACGTGCATGGCTGCCTTCAAAGTTGTAGCGACGCTGATGCCTGTAATAGTGCCCCACAACATCATTACCAGCACATATCGTTAGGAGTGAAAAATTTGCTGATATCATTAGCTGTACTGGCAATAAATCACTGTCTCTTTAGTACAAGGTAGCATCACCATCACCATGTCGGGCTCTAGATGACAAAAAAAACAACAACAACAAATGCCCATCATTATCATCACCAACACCCCATAGTCATAGTTTTCTTGTAGGAATAGTAAACGGTAAAGCGATATAAAGCAAAATAACATAGCAAGCGATACAACACGATAAGAATTTATTTATGTATTAAACCATATATGCAAAAAAAAAACACAGACACACACACAGATAACCATATGTAAATCCTTACACCTACATTCTCACACCTACAAGTGTATGTGTAGCTTGTAATACAAGTGAATATACATGCAGGAGAAATTTTGTAGGCTAACGTAAAGGAATGTTAGGAGAAACAGAAAAAATGAGATAAAATTGAGAAAATGGTTAACACGATGTCATTCGCATCGAAAACTTTTAGTATTGGATAAACAAAATGTTTACATTTCACTTGTAGCACCCAAATGAACACATTTACTAATTCACTCTTTCAAATATTCTGTTTTATTGTTCGGTTCTTTCTTTGTTACGTTTTGTTCAGACCAAAATGATTCTAAATTACTCACAATATGAAATTTTTAACCTGGCTATAGCGATCTAGCGCAATATCACCGGGGTTTATCATAATTCAGAATTTCGGGGAATTATATTTTGAATTCCTGAATTTCACACGAAAAAGTATACTTGAAACAGGAATTGTAAAAAATCTTTTAGTGTAGAACCTCAACTGTCATAGTCAATGTTGTCACTTATTTTCGTGCTTTCGTCCACAATATAAATTAAAATTCGTCCCAAAAATCCCCAAAAAATTTTTAATAATTTAAAAATTTTACAAATAAAATATATATTATCCTAATCAGTGATGTACACTTGTGAGGGGGCCACGAAATGATTTCACAGTTGTAGACAATTGTTTGAGTTAAATTTCAAATTAGCGCTTGCGCCCTCAAAATAAAATCGTATGTCCGTTTCTAGTCCACATGCTAAATTTTCACCCTTTTAAAAAGAAAACAATGTTCTCTTTTTAAATTTTTGACGAGTCACAATTTTTTTTAATAATGAAGATATAAACAGAATTTCATGTAATTATACTGAACCTATTTCGAAAAAATATCCAACATTTATGAAAATTCCCCACCATATCCTTGCCCACTGTGGAACTTATGACTCTCATAGTTTAAGCATTAATTCGATCATATTATACACCCAGTTTAATGAATTGCGATATATGAGGCAATATTAAATGTGTAAACACAAACATAGCGACTGTCGGTAGGCGGACACTTGTGTATTGCTTATTATAAACAAGCGGGGTGTCACCAAATTTAAATCTACTATATCCTAATTCCTAGCCGGTAAATGTATTGTTGTTCCTTTACCATAGTCCAGGGGGGCTTGCCCCCCCCCCCTGTTGTTCTTGATTCGATATACAGGGTAGATTACACGAAGAATTACCAATTCAAACGACCCTATTTTTATAGATTCACGTGTCAAAAGGGAGTGGAACTAATTGTTGCATCCATATCGACATATTTTTTAGTCCTTACCATTTTCTCTACATTGTTCCAAATAAAAAGGTCAATCGGATTGGTAACTAGCGAAATTGGCAGCCACCGCGTGAACAAAATGATGTGGCAAACATGACTTTTTAGCCATTCTTGGTTTACACGTATTTCGTGTGACGATGACGAGTCGTTTTGATACGTCCATGGCCTATGACCGAAATATTTGCGCGCACACGACTCCAAATAATTTCCATTTACTTTTAAGCCATGCTCAATGAAATCGATTCAAGGGCGGTCGTCGTTTGTTCCACATTATGCTTAATACTAAGTTCGCTTCTGCGAAAAACACAGGGTTGTTGTTTGTGCGAAAAAAATATGGCCGCATATTTTTCATGCGCAAATTTCAGAGTTGCATCACTATATGTTCAAAAAAATAAAAATTTGGCAGATATACCGCGCAAACTTTTTTGTTTTATATGGAGTATAACAGTTTTTCATGCGAAAACATGAAATTAGTATTAAGATTTAGAAGGGAAATTTCTTTGGGTTATCGTTAATAAGCTCAAATGCTCGTTCGCGCTCAATTGCGCAATTTTCGGCCAGGGAATACGATTTTCGGTTATTCACCCCATCCATGCAAGTGCAGTCTAGTCTAACTTATAATTGAGTGACTTTAGGAATATGAAAGGTTTTATCTTCAATTCGTTTTTCAATATATTTTGCGCCTTTCATGGGATATTTTCAAGACTTCAGCCATTTGTTTGTGACTACGGCCAGTATTTCGTTGAGTTGGACCACCACCTACATGATGTTTGGTAATCGTACCAGTATCTTTATAACGATTTATTTTGCTATACACACACACATTTTGTTCACTCTCAGGTGTTTGCACATATTAACAACATTGAAACTGTCTACAAATTCTACACGAAAAAAAAACAAATACTTTCATCTGAAACGAAATCATCGGCCATCTAATGTAAACGAAGAAAGAACAGATACATGAATATTATTTTTTACATCCTCCAATGCAATCCCTCTTACACAAAAGTTTGTCTTTACCATGTTATTACAACCAATATGGAAATAATATAATTTATTCACAAAATGTCAATCAATTTCATTTAGATATAAACTTTCGTATTTATACCAAGAAAAAAATTAGATTAAAAGCAAAAGAATACAAAATTTAATGTGATTTAAATTTAATGCAAAATTTACTAATGATGTACTACCAACATACATATGTATATGTATATGCATACATATGTATGTGCTCGAATTCTTATGTGTAAAACTGAAAATGCATATTTATTTAAATAGCCTAAGTAGTCTTAAGAAGTTAACGTTATTATCGTATAAACGACAATTTTTTGTGTTGTTACGTAATTTATACCAATTGGTATTTTTATCTTATTACCCATATATGATCTTTATTAATTTGTTACTTATGACAATGGGTCCTTTACACAAATACAAAAATAATTATAGCATCATAAAGATGGTCGTTATGTCTATGCAGCATCTGATCAAGATGGTCAATAATTTTTATAAGCGGTTGTTGCCACTACCTTATTCCAGCAGCGGCGAATTGATGGATGGACAGATGTACCCTAATAAATATAAACGTTGTATAAGGGATTGAAATCAAAAGACGATTGTATTTGCATGTCAAGCAACGACATATCCGTTAATGGAAACTTTAGTGTGTAATGCGCCGTTCATACTATAAGTTTGTACAATAATAATTGTGTCCAACTAGTCGAGACTTATACAAGACATAGGCAGATAATAAAGCCACCGAGTTGCGCGGCAGTCGACGCCGCCTCCAAATATGTCTACTCTGCTCGACTTAAATTTAGCCGCCAATTAATCAAAAATATTGATTTATATTAGAAAAAATTTATAATTGTTATATTTTTTGCCAAAATTTTGAACTTTCCTCCTACAATCAAGTTGCTATACAGTTTTTTTTTTTTTTAATTTTGCTCCGAAAATTTTAATGAAATGTAATTTTGATTGTTAGATTGGTTGTACAACTGATCTCATTACAATTCGGAAAACTTCAAATTGATTTTTAATAGATAATTGTGCGTCATCGAATAGACAAATTTATGTTGCCTTAGCTTAGCTCCGCCGGAGGCAAAAATTTTGTATCTGCCCCCGCCGAAAAAAATGAGTGGGATTAATTCTCTGAACATAGGATTATTTATGTTCGAAGACATAATCGATACTGAAGCTTTTTAATGTAATCGATAACACATTTATCGATATTTTACTTATCGCCAATAGTACGTAGCGTTCCGCCACACTATAAGATTGTTTACAAACACGAAAACATAGTTGGGATAAACTTATAGTATGAACGGCACATAAACACAACAATGTGACGATAGACGAAGCCTTTTTCCACAACGAATAAATACAAAGACAATGTTGGAAAAATTTTACTCTTTTTTTAGAGTCCTTGCCAACATTTTTTGAATTTTACTGGTACTCTTACACTCGGTAATTGCTAATTACTCTGGTATTTTCTAACAATAATGATAGCAAAAATTGTTTCAAAATTGTTTGGTACATATTCCCATCACAGTTGTCGATTGTTATAGTGTCACTTAAGAGTCTGTGATAGCGATGAGGATAACATCGAACTTTGAAATGATGTCAGGGGCATAATTTAATTTAATATTCTATCTTATAATTTGCTGATATGTGTGTAATAGTTAATATGTGGTGGGGCAACAAAAATTCCTAGTGGTGGGTTTGAAAACAATGGCAACTCTATCCCATTTGTCTTATGTTAGGTTAGGCATAGTAACATCCCAATATTTCAAACTCACACTAATCAGTCCATTGTGAAAGCACAGTGGTGAACTTCTCTTTTAGCACTGCGTGCTGCCCGATTCTATGTTAAGCTCAATGACAAGGGCCCTCCTTTTTATAGCCGAGTTCGAACATTGCAGTGAAACCACTTATAGAAGCTTTGAAACACACAGAAATGTCACCAGCATTACTGAGGTGATAATCCAACGTTGAAAAACCTTTTGGTGTTTGGTCGAAACTGGGTTTAAACCCACGACCCTGTGTATGTAAACCAATGCTTTATATAGGAGTTGAATAAAAACATACAATATCTTGTTATTTGCTGAGTTATTTGAAGATAAAAGAATGTCCACGTGGCCAGGCAACAACAATGCCTAGTGATGAATTCAACAATTTGATAAGTGATGGCAACACTATACCATTCTCCGACAAGGAATTAAAATAGAATCTGATCCACGCGATCATATTTAAAATATTTCGTAAAGTTTAATAAGGTCACATTCCTTCTTTTGTGCTGTATAAAAAATTTAACAATGGCTACGATGACATTTCAATTTGTTCGACCATCTTATAAACATTATGATACGTTATCTTAGTTAACATATTCTATATAGTTTTTTCTGTAAATGTAAGTTGCACTTGAAAACAAAATCACATAATCTGTTAGAATAAAAACAAAAAGAAAACACTCCCTTATTGTAAAATGTAATAAACACAAGCCTACGTAAACGAAAAACAAGGTAAACATGAAAGGACCAAGTTTCATTAAATTAAGCCAATGTTGTTAAAATGTAGACGAAGTCTTTTTAGATCAGCAAAAAAAAAACAACAAACATTACGTAAACCAACAGCAGAGGCTTCATTCTAAAAACATTAACGAAATGAGCTTCGAAAGGTTTCTTTTATAAAAATTTATAGAACAAAATCAAAACAATTTGGCATACTATTATAGTAAAACGCAATTATTTCCCAATTGAAACCGAACAAATGGAATTCTTTAAAAGTTAGTTAGTTTTCAATACTTGAAATGAAATCAAAATGTAATAAAATAACGGAAATCAAAAGCACTTAAACAATGTCAAGATATACAAGAAATTCGTATAAATTTTGCCTAAGTTAGCTATATGCCCTAACCTATAAGAATATTATGTCTATACACGAAAGGTGTAGGTTTGACAAGGTCCAAGAATAATTCTTAAGAAAACACTAGAATCGATATTATTGCGTGTGATATAAAAAATATGTAAATCAGATGATTACTGAATGCACATCATCTGTTTGCACAAATGTCAAATATTCTAACTGTATATAAATCAGGTGATTACTGCATCAGCTGTTTGCCAAATGTCAAATCTCCTCACTCAGAACTTGGACAGAGCTTACATTGGCCCTATTTCCTTAAGATTTCGTTGTACCCATCCATTGCATATTATTATTCTTGACTCTTGATATTGACCAAAAACCAAATGCAACTTTCTAATGGTGTACTGTTAATCAAAAAAACTACCAGAAATTAAAAACAAAAACCCTTATATATTTCTAATCGTAGCTTTTAAGAATTCTACTAACAAGCCATCAGCATTGTTATTGAATTGCGTCTAGTCAATAAGTTAATAAAATATATATATCTAATAAACATAAGTTATTATTATTGTATACCATCATACATATTATTGTTTGCATTTAAAAGCATTTGCTTATGAACATGATTATTAATTAATAAAAAAACAAACAACAAAAAATTTCATTAAATAAAGCTTGATTTTCACTGGACAAGATTAGACAGGCGTTCATGTAACAATGAATGGTAAAACATGATAATATTTCTAACCATATATGGTAATAAGTCGCCACTTAGAATTAAAATAATAAAATTTAGAAATGAAATTCTGACAAAATTTCCTATAGAAATGAAATTTTGACAAAATTTCCTATAGAAATGAAATTTTGACAAAATTTCCTATAGAAATGAAATTTTGACAAAATTTCCTATAGAAATGAAATTTTGATAAAATTTCCTATAGAAATGAAATTTTGACAAAATTTCCTATAGAAATGAAATTTTGACAAAATTTCCTATAGAAATGAAATTTTGACAAAATTTCCTATAGAAATGAAATTTTGACAAAATTTCCTATAGAAATGAAATTTTGACAAAATTTCCTATAGAAATGAAATTTTGATAAAATTTCCTATAGAAATGAAATTTTGACAAAATTTCCTATAGAAATGAAATTTTGACAAAATTTCCTATAGAAATGAAATTTTGATAAAATTCCCTATAGAAATGAAATTTTGACAAAATTTCCTATAGAAATGAAATTTTGACAAAATTTCCTATAGAAATGAAATTTTGACATAATTTCCTATAGAAATGAAATTTTGACATAATTTCCTATAGAAATTAAATTTTGACAAAATTTCCTATAGAAATGAAATTTTGACAAAATTGTCTATACAAATAAAATTTTAACAAAATTTTCTATAGAAATAAAATTTTGACAAAATTTTGTAAGAATTCAAATTCTTTAAAAAATTCTTTAAAATTTTTTCGTATTATTTCACACTATCAATGTCCATTGGACTATATGCTCCCCTTTTGTAGTAGTAGTCCCTAGTTGATGCAAGCTGAAATCGTTAAAATATTTAAAATTTGACACATTTACAATTCAAGGGATATTTATATTCCCAAAAAAACTGTCTCTGATAGGAGGGGTCATTCATTCATTCGATGAAACAACATCATACTAACCACAATATTTTGATCGAAAGCTTCAAATATAAATGTAAGCCTCAGACCATGGATATTTCAACAGAACTCAGCATGCGTCAACCAAGAATAGGTTAAAAAGATGGTTCCGCGCTTCAGTTCTACCACACAATGGCCACCAAAATCTAGGGACCTCAATCCGTTGGACATTTGAGCCTGGGGCATTTTGGAGAGGACGGTTGATTAGGGAAATGACCTCAAGGCAGTATTGAAGGCCTAAGCAGGCAAATACTAGGACATTTCAACAGAACTCAGCAGCACCGACCACAGCACACGTCAACCAGGAGAAGTTAAAAAGGAGATTCGGTTCATTTATACACCACAATGGCCACCAAAATCTCCATATCTCAATCAATTGGACATTTGCGCCTGGACAATTTGGAGAGTACGGTTGACACTACAAAATACCAAAGTGTCGAATATTAAGGTGTCGTTTCGCCGGCAATGGATCAAAATACCTCACAGCCGCTCTAGTACAGAATGTAACGGCTTTTTAGACCGTTTGTATGCCACAAATTCGGCTAAAGGTAGCCAATTAAAACATTTTCCCAAAATTTTATTTTTATAGAAAATTTTGTCACAATTTCATTTCTTTAGAAAATTTTGTCAACAATTTTTTTTCTATTTTGTCAAAAATTTATTCCTATAGAAGATTGTGTTAAAATTTTATTTCTGTAGAAAAATTTTGTCAATGTTTTGATTCTAAAGAAAATTTCATCAAAATTTTATTTCTATAGAAAATTTTGTCAAAATTTCATTCCTATAGACAATTTTGTACAAATTTTATTTCTTTAGAAAATTTTCTCAGAAATTTATTTATTTTAATTTTTCTAAAATTTTCTAAAAGTGACATTTATATAAAAAATTGAAATATTTGCAAAATCTACCAAAACTTCAATGATTCTACTAATTTATCATTTTTGGTAGAATTCTACCATCTGTGGCAACCACGCTTTTCAGGCCATATAAGGGAGAGATATATATTGGGCTAAAACTGCGACCTAGGCTTTGATCACAAACATGTGTTCAGAGACAGACGGGCCCTGAGTATTATTGCCAAAGACACCATGTGCCCATCTCGATTACTTCTTGGATTGGCAAACATATGCACTAACATATAATGTATTTTCCTAATAAAGAGCGTTTCATATTGGTAGAACTTCGTGTCTGCTACGCTATAATTTAATTTAGTTCAAATCATTTAATTCATCAACTCATACATATCACAACTCCACATATCATTTTAACAATTTATCAAATACTTTTTCACGAGTCTTTGTAGGTTAGTGTTTACCATAAAGAGAGTCATATTTAAAAAAGAGAACCACTTCTAGTAAAACCAAAGCCAAGAGAAACAAAGCTTTTGCATAAATCTGCAATTAGCGGCTTGTTACTGTGATTGATCATAGTATAGCCAGATCCAATTTCGCTATGAATAAATATGATTTTTAAAAATTTGAACTTAAAGTGTTATTTAAAGTTTTTTTTTTGTTTTTTGAATATTAATAAGAAAAACAATTCATGCTAAGACTACCAAAGAGGAGAATACAAAAATACCCCCAGTTAAAAATAATAAATAATTTGCAAACTAAATATGTACATGTAAAAATACGCTTAATGTTAAAGTTTATAATTTGGTCACACAATCTGGCAACGTTTTGTCACAACCAAAGCTTAATGCTTACCATGGACATTAAACCCTAGCAGTGATTTCAGTTAAGCGCGATTGGTCAACCAGTGAATTTGTTGTGGCGGTATTTGTTTAAAAGCGAAATAGTTTATTAAACCAAAACAGTTTGGCGTTTGTCTGTTTTTTTGTTGTCAGTGATCTCGTCAACATATTTGAGTGTAACCACAACCAAAATTATTATCAATCGCTAGCATTGTTTGTCTGTTCAAGTATTTAAGTGAGTGTGTGCCAATATTATATTATTTTTGCCTTTGTCTTGTCTTGGTGCGTTTTGATTTTTATATTTTCGTACCCATTTTTTTTGCAATTGAACAATCGAAATCATTACTCAAGAAAAAGGAGACATAGAGAAAAACAAAAACCATTATACGGGGACCGGTTTAACGGAGCTCAAACGTGTGCTTATATCATCACAAAAATACCCACTACAATCCTCAAAAAAAAATAAATAAAAAATAAAATAATAACCAACGGGAGTACATAGATTGCAAAGAAAATTTAAATGACAAAGCTCAAAAACCCCCAGCAAAGATGTAAAAAAACTATAAATTTCGCAATATTTTTGTTTGATTTTTTTATTAAAAAATTGGTAAAACGAAGGCTTTTTGGTGAACCTATAAACCTGCCTATGTACTGTGAATATTGATGTCGGCGGGGACCTTCTCACCATCTTACCCACAATGATTTTTTAGTTTTTTTTTTTTTTCAACTAATTAAAATCTTACCAGGGTACTCTTAATTTGTTTTATTTTAAAGGCATTAATTAGGCCCCCATTATCGTAAAATATGGTGAGATGAATGTGGTTAATCAATTATTACCATTATTAAAATCCATGCATTATTAAATATATTGTGTGTACCCATATACATGCACAATATTTGCATTGGATGGATGAAAAGAAAAACAAAAAATATGCGGTACGGTGTTCTATTTTAAATGCAATAGCGTGAGATTATTTTATTAAAAAATAAAAATAAAGCAATCTAAACATCAAGATTTCTCAAAAACTTTGTAATATCAAAGTCTGATTTTGCTATGATTCACTTTTTATATTTCATTTGCTACGATCCAAATACAATAAATAAAATAATGCCGTGAGGCCAAAGGGTTCATGTCCTTAAAATACGAAAGCAAATTTTGCTTAGCATAGAAGACGAATTTCTCTGATGTGTAGTTTTTTTTTTAACTACAAGTCGATAAACGTTTCAATGAAATCGGTTTGTCCTTATACACACTCAAAATATGTTTCCAATTAAAATTTTAATTGAATTCTAAAAAAAAAAAATATTAAAAAATTTAATTGGTTCAGCATTTTTTTTAGTTCAAACTAAAATCAATCACAGAAATTAATAGTATCAATTAAATTTTCAATTGACGTTGGTGATTGATACTATCATTTCTGTGATTGAACAAATTTCAATTAAAAATTAATTGGATCAATTAATTTCGTGATTGAAGACAAAAAATATTTCTTTCTGGGTAGGTCAACATGGCTTTAATAATAATAAAGAAATTGTCTTTAAATTTATTGACTTTTTATATCTTGACTACAAAACAAAAAAGTGTTAAAAAAATAGATGTTTTTCAATACTCTTTTTAAAAACTGTTTTTACTTGAAACATAGCATAATTTCTACTTGTAGTCGAGTCTGAATTTGGAAATTTAAGTTTTCGTTAACACATTCTTAAAGCACTTGGATAGAACACGAAGAAAAAAAGCTGAAAAAAACGAATAAATTAATTTTTTCTCCTACAATCAACTCAAATTTAAAGGAGAATTGTGTTCTAAAGGTATCCTTACCTTTTCCGGGCTTGTTTGGCCCGGAATCAATACCAAAATCATTACTGTAAAGGCAAAATCTTTGAAACGGGACATGATTTTTTTCAGTGTAGGTATCACTACCAAAATCATTAGTGTAAAAACAAAATCTTTGAAATCGGGCATGATTTTTGTCAGTGTAGGCACCACTACTCTGAAAGAAGATTTTTTTTTTTTGAGAACTGAATTTTTAGACAAGCGAAGTTTTCTTGTGAGGCTAAAAAATTGTCTTAAAAATATTAATATATATTGCTCTTAAAGAAAATACTTTTATAATAATTATTATATTATTTAAAAATATTTTCTAAAACTTCATTCTGAAGGATTTTGATTTCTTTGAGTGTAAGTTGTATACGAAGAGCCAAAAATATTTTTGGATTCAATTTTTTCTTGGTGAGACTCACTGTTCATTCGTCTGTCAGTATTGATTTAATTACTAATCACTTGATGAAGATAGACGATTCATTGAGTAGGTATTTGGGATTATTTACAAGCAAAAAAAAAATAAATCTGCTATATAAAATTTGTGATTTCATATTGTTTCTGAATTAAGGTGGGTATTACCTTGGATTTTAGCCGCTAAAATCGTCATTTTTTACGATTACTTTCCTTTAATAATCCATTTTAAGGAATACAAACTTTGTGAAAATTTGCTTTGGGCTATTCCCCATCAAGTTATAATAAAATTTGCAACAAATATGTATAATTTTATGCCTTTTTTTACTGATTTAGTTTTCACTTTAGCGGCTAAACTCGAACTTAATACTCACCTTTATAGAGAAAATAATGGTGAAAAATCCAATGACATTTTTCGTGAACACACAATTTATTATCATTTTGTCCATTTTTTGGTATAAAAATTTACATAAAAATCGGAATGTGTGGATTGGCTATGAAATAACACGAGTCTAAAGAACTTGAAAATTTTCACGGGTAGTAAGAGGGCAATGAAGGCAACTGCAAACATTACGGAGCGATCACGAACCGTAATGGAATGCAAAAAAATAATCAATTACTCGGAATACAGCAGGATCCACATCATTACATTACCTCTTATTCCTGAACATACCGGAATAAAAGAAGACGTAAATGAATTGGCGATAAAAGATAGGATAGAGCCACCGTGGTGCAATGGTTAGCTTGCCCGCTAACCATGGGTTCAAACCGTTTCGACCGAACACTAAAAAGTTTTTCAGCTGTAGATTATTCCCTCCCAGTAATGCTTGTGACATTTCTGAGTCTTTCAAAGCTTCTCTAAGTGGTTTCACCGCAATGTGGAACGCCGTTCGGACTCGTCTATAAAAAATAGGTCCCTTGTCATTGAGCTAAACAGAGAATCGGGCAGCATTCAGTGAGAGAAGTTCCCCAATGTGGTATCACAATGGTCAGTCCATACAGTCTAAGTAAGTATGAAATATCGGGCTGCCACTATACCTAACCAATGATAGAAAGAGAAGGGAACTTGGACAAAGCCCAAAGAGGCTACACGTGCCTAGATGTAAGAAACGACATATATTGGGGAATGTGACCCCCAAACTGTGTATTAATTCAAGGGAACTACCAATTTACATGGAATTTGGGAAGGTTCGCTTTTATATTAGTGGTATTAACTCTTTCAATTTCCAAAATAACGCATCGTGTTTATATTTTTTAGTTTTATTATTCAAAAGCAAAAGGGAGAACAAAATCTAGCAACTATGAAGAGCTCAAACTGCACATACTCTGAAAAAGTTTAATGAAAAAAAATTAGCATTATTTTCTTTAAAATTTAATATTGTTTCTTTAGATTTAGAACACGATTCATTGAAATCTGCGTCCCTTCTTTAAAGTCGTATGTCTTTGAATTAAAGCAAATTTTTCCTAAAGTAAAGAAAAACATTTTTAATTGAAGAAGATATTCTTTGGATAAAAGATAAAAAAATCTTAAAAAGTAACCTAATACTTATTTTGAGGATTTTGCATCTTTGATTATTTTTTTTTTTTAATTAAGAAAATGTCTTTTTGCTTGAAAGTATCTGTTATATTTTGGATTTTTCAACTGACATTTATTTATGTTATACATGAATGCCATTGTTGAGAAATTGCAAAAAGAGTAACCAAATTCGATAAATGAGATGTTAATTTTTAAGTTTATAGATTTGAAGCTAGATAGTTACCTAAAAAAGCATCTTTGGCTACGAAACAGTAACAAAATCCTTAAAGGTAAGTACTGTGTTCAGTTTCGAAGCTGAAAACCAGCTTGAAATATTATATGTTTCGCAATCAATGCCTTGGATCTTTTCCATCCATAACATGACCAGACATGATAAAAATATAATCGCCTTCATATATGGAAAACCTGAACATAGTACTCACCTAAAGGGAAGAACAAAATCTTTGAATTCTGAGTGTAGGATGTGTTTTCAAAAGGAGGTCACCTTGCAACACTACATAGGGCATATATCACCTCTAATTCTACAGACAATTACATCTACTCATGACAGGTGTTGAGCCACCCTAGTATACGAACATACATATTTATGGGAAAACCCCTCATGACGCAAGCTTTGTGTTAATATGAGATTTTTTCAAAGATATGTGAATATGAATGTTCATGCGATACAAGACCCATGGATCGATGGATAAGAAGCGCCACTATGCACTGAGTAAGCTTTCTTGCACTGAGTACTTGTTTGACTTTACGCTCTTGAAATAATCTCTCAACAGTGGTGTCAACTCTAATATATATTTTTTGGAATTAAGGTGGAAAATGAACAATGAAAAAATGTTAAACTTACAATTATTTGCTGTTCAGCAATAATTGGCTGTTTTCGGCGTTCGAGGACTCATTTATAACCCTATTCGAATATGTTAATTACACTGTGGAGATGGAAGGCATTCTTTTAATTATGTTAGCATAATATTTTGCTCTCTCAAATGCCCTTTTGCAATGCACTTTGCCCCCATGTGATCATACTCTATTAAAGTTATACTTTTCAGTTTACTTGAATGAATTCCGGAAATTCCCATATATTTCAATTGTTTACTTTGTAATTCAATGAGCAATACATGTCAATAGAATTCGTACTTGTAAATTATTCCATTTTCCAACTATTCATTCATAAATCATATATTGGTTTTGATATAGGCAACTTTGAAAACTGCATATGTTAATTTCCTTATTTGTTTTTTAAACATCTGTTTTTCCAAAATGTCATTAAATTTTACATTGACTTTATGACTTTATTTTATGGACTATTTACAATAGTCAATGAGATTTTCAACTGTGTTTGCTAATGGTTGCAATGGAAATTCCAGTATTTAATAATAATTACGTCTAACAATAAAGAAATATGAATAGGTAAATTATACCAAGGCAAATTAAGAGATACTCATATATAATCTAAGTTAGTTGTAAAGTAGCATTGTTTCACTAGAATTTCATGTCATATGAATAAGTGTAGATGATTGAAATGATATTGTTTTGCAGAAATCGTATTTTTATTATCGTATTCAATAAGAATTATAAACAGAGCTATACTGTTTACCTACTTCAAGAAATTCTAATTAAAATATTTGCATACTTTAAGGCTGACCTAGCTTGGAAACAAATTAGGGAATTCATTAGGGACACAGAGTTTCGGGAATAAAAAATGATACGATGGAAAGAAGAAGTTCGAGCCGAATACCTAAAGCTGACAGACCTCAAAGTTTACATATAGTTGCCCAAAAGTATTTTTAATTTTATAACAGCACACGACAAAATGGCTATTGCTTATGGAAAGTAGGGATTGTAATGAGAAAAGTCAACTCGACTTTTCTCATCGAACTCAACTCAAACACCTCAATGAGGGCAAAATGCTAGGGTATCGCTCCATAAATCGTTATAAAGATATTTCGTGTCAAATGCCATTAGGGTGGTGAAAAAAGCCTATTACAACGCCTGAAATGATTCGGGGAGTGAAGTGTCCATATTTATTGCAAACTTCTCTCCAGGTAAATCCATGTTCTGAAAGACTCACGATCTTATATCAAACTAAAAAGAGTTATGGTAAAATTTTCTGTGCCAAAAACAAACGCTTTCGTTCGACAGAAATACAAAAAACAACTGATTTTTTTTATTAAAAATGCAGGTGTTTTTTGCATTTAGTCGAACGATAAGAGTTCATTTGGCATACACTGAAAAAAAAAGCATACTCGGTTCCAAAGATTTTGTCTTTACTTTAAAAAATTTGGTATTGATTCCGAGCCAAAGAAGCAGAGTATACAAGTAAGGATACTATTAAGACACAATTCTCTATTAAATTAAGGTTTTGTGTACATGCTTCTAGGAAGCAAATTTTAATTTTTCGCTTACTCAGCTTTTTTTCTTCATATGCTATCAAAGTCCTTTAAAAGCGAGTTAACGGCAACTTTATTTTCCAAATTAGGACTCGACTTCCAGTAGAAATTATGCTATGTTTGAAGTAAAAATCTCCTTTAAAATAAAGTTTTGAAAAACATGTCATATATTTGAAAGATTTTTTGCTTTGTAGTCAAGATGCAAAAAGACAACAAATTCAAAGACAATTTCATTAAATTTAAAGAATTTTTCTGAATTATTAAAGTCAAGTTGACCTTAGCCTATAAATTTTTTCTTTCATGTTAAGATACCCATTTTTAAGTCAAAGCACTTAATTATAAGGACAATACGACTTCATTGAAAAGTTTATCGACTTTTGGACAAGGAAAATAACTTTATTTTAGAGAAATGCGTTTTCTATGCTAAGCAAAATTTGTATTCGTATTTTAAAGACATGAAATCTTTGACCTCACGACAATATTTTTTTTCAGTGTAGAGAGACTGTCTATAAGAATCGAAGAGCAAAGAAAATAGATGATCTTGCTCGAACATGGTGAATTTCTGAACAGCGTTGCTACAATGAATTTTTATTTTGGACCAACATTTGTCAAAAATTGGACCAAAATTCGTACCAGCGGACCATTTTTCTAAATTAAATTAATATAATTTAAAAGTTAAAATTTTTAAAAATTTTACTGAGATAGAATTTTTTTTTATAGACAATGTTGTCAACATTTTATTTATATTTTAACTAAACAGTATTACAAACGCTGGCATCACGCCGATGTCATTAAAATAAGTAAATATTTTTCGACAATTTAAAGAAAATTTATTAGACATAATTAAGTTTTTTTACTTGTTAAAGAAAAATTTGCAGTTTCAAGGAAAACATTGGAGTCCAAAATTGCAAGAATGTCTTTAATGACATACGAAGTTCATGATGAACGCATTTGTAGTAAAATTTGCAAATTGAAAGAAGTAACTGGTTGGCTGATAAGTCCCCGGTCTAACAAAGAAAAACACATTTTTTGTCAAAATTCGTTTTTATTATTCAACATCGTTCCCTTCAAGAGCGATACAACGATTATAACGACCTTCCAATTTTTTGATACCATTTTAGTAGTACTCCTTCGGTTTGGCCTCAAAATAGGCCTCAGTTTCGGCGATCACCTCTTCATTGCAGCCAAATTTTTTCCCTGCGAGCATCCTTTTGAGGTCTGAGAACAAGAAAAAGTCGTTGGGGGCCAGATCTGGAGAATTCGGTGGGTGGGGAAGCAATTCGAAGCCAAATTCAGGAATTTTTGCCATCGTTCTCAATGAATTGTGGCACGGTGCGTTGTCTTGGTGGAACAACACTTTTCGATTTCGACCTTCAAACGCTCCAATAACGCCATATAATAGTCACTGTTGATGGTTTTTCTCTTCTCAAGATAATCGATAAAAATTATTCTATGCGCATCCCAACAGAGGCCATTACTTTGCCAGCGGACTTTTGAGTCTTTCCACGCTTCGGAGACGGTTCACCGGTAGCTGTCCACTCAGCCGACTGTCGATTGGACTCAGGAGTGTAGTGATGGAGCCATGTTTCATCCATTGTCACATATCAACGGAAAAACTCGGGTGTATTACGAGTTAACAACTGCAAACACCGCTCAGAATCATCAACACGTTGT
Source organism: Haematobia irritans (assembly GCF_050003625.1). Classification (NCBI taxonomy): domain Eukaryota; kingdom Metazoa; phylum Arthropoda; class Insecta; order Diptera; family Muscidae; genus Haematobia; species Haematobia irritans. The sequence goes on from NC_134397.1 coordinate 11,849,214, forward strand.
TGTTTTTTGTCAAATGTGAGCTCGCGCGGCACCCATTTTGCACAGAGCTTCCGCATATCCAAATATTGATGAATGATATAAACCAACAGGTTCCTTTGATATCTTTAAGGCCTCTGCTATCTCGATCAACTTCATTTTACGGTCATTCAAAATCATTTTGTAGATTTTTTTGATGTTTTCGTCGGTAACCATCTCTTTCGGGCGTCCACTGCGTTCACCGCAGTTTAAGACGTTTTCGTTTCTGTTAAAAGATGTTGCCCTAGTGTTACACTACATCTTCCCTTATTGTCCTTCCGACCAAAAAAGTGTGACATTCCAATATTATTGCTTATTCATAATATTGTAAGGGATTCAACCAAATTTATTAGAATAGAAAGCGCCCATGGACTACTGTATTATGTATACTCGTAAACTTACAATGTTTCAAGGGGCCACCGTGGTGCAATGGTTAGCATGCCCGCCTTGCGTACACAATGTCGTGGGTTCGATTTCTGCTTCGATCGAACACCAAAAAGTTTTTCAGCGGTGGAATATCCCACCTCTGTAATGCTGGTGACATTTCAGAGGGTTTCAAAGCTTCTCTAAGTGGTTTCACTGCAATGTGGAACGCCGTTCGGACTCGGCTATAAAAAGGAGATCTCTTGTCGTTGAGCTTAACATGGAATCGGGCAGCACTCAGTGATAAGAGAGAAGTTCACCAATGGATTGAATGGTCTAAGTGAGCCTGATACATCGGGCTGCCACCTAACCTATCCTACAATGTTTTACTACCATGTAGTGGTGTAGGGTAAATATTGCAATATTTAATTGAGCAAAACAAACCTGAGAAGTTTTTTTATTTATAAATGTCAGCTTATTAACCTGTTATTCATAGTTTTTGTAAGCCAATCATCCAATTTAGTGTCATTCAATGAATGAATATGTTCATCAAGAGATGTCGCTGAGGGCCCTATTTTCTTGTCAATAATCATGACTCACACATATTTCATTTGCCAGATACCTGAATTGGCCATGTATGTGGATCTATGTATTTTCCGCCCTACACTTCAAATGTCAACTTAATTTTCTTTTGCGTAATTCAATGGAATTGTGATGACAAGATGTGATATTTAACTACGCATACAAAGGGGATCGCAAACTGTGAAGACAAGCAGACTTACAATTTGCTTTTGGTCATATCAACGCATCGCGATTGCGCAATTGTTTGTTGACTTTAAGGTCTAATTGTTGGAATTTATTTGCATACATTTCGTTGGTGTTGGTGTTGGCTAACTTGACTGACTTTTTCGTGTGCGTTAACATGAACAAATACTTGAATTTATTTTGGTTTAAATCGTCTATGAGATTCATTTATGACTCACAGACTATGAATAAAAGCCGGTACTATAAAAAAAAAAAAAAAAAAAAAAAAAATGGTGTGAACCAGAGGTGCGACAAGGATTTTGGTTTGGAGTAACATCTCAATAATTGTTTTCAAACAAATTGGCTACGTCCCTGCTAGGTACACCGGAGCTATCATATGTATTATATTTAGTAGGAAATGTTTATTATTTGGATCGCTTCGCTTGAAGATTAAATTCAACCGTAACTGGTTTAAATTCCTATGATGAAAATGAGAAAGTTTATGCATGGTCACAAAATAAAAGGAAGCCCATACAAAAAGCATGGATACATGCATGATTAATTATATAATTCATTTTAACCGGAAAACTTATAGAGTAATTGTTTAATATGTGTAACAATGAGAACAATACTTCTGCGCAGCAATTTTCGCATTTGTAATTAAACACACATTTTTTTTTGTTTTTATGAACAAGTGAGTGAAAGTTAAATAATTCAATTATAAAATGTTACAATTAAATAAAATTATTTTAATTCTAGTAGAGAGAAATTCGAATTAGACTTTTAATGACTTTATTCTATATGTCATTGGGTATTTTAACAGAAATTTCTAATTCAAAGTAAAAAAATACATTCTGAGACGAAGAAGATCTAACAATTCAAGCGAACTTACTTTTTGAGTTTGGAATTGTTTAAGAAATTCTAGTGGGAGCAGAATTTTTGTAAATGGAATTTTTAGAAAATTCTAACTAAACTGCATTACAAACTCCAATATCAAAAAATAAATAAGTAAATATTTTTCGACCAACAATTAACTTTTTTCATTCGTTAAAGAAAATGTCGGAGTTTGAAGGAAGAAATTGGATTTCTAAATTGCAAATTCAAGATGGAAGCATTTGTTCTCCATTTTACAAATTTTAAGAAATTCTGAGCTATTTTGTGGGAAACACAAATTAAGTAAATCTTTATGCTTTATTTGTGTCTAAAAAAATATTAAACTCAAGTAAACTTAACAATTTCCATGAACTTAAATAGAGTTAAATTGGCTTCAGTGTCCTGGGCGGTTAACTTTTATTGAGTTTTTGAGAATTTATTACGAAAGAAATTGTAACAGACTGATCAATCGAAGTACTGGCCATCGCTAGTCACTACTTTTTCTCATCTTTCTGCCAACATACGGATACCGCGACAAACGACGACGGCTCCTCTTATGACTGAATCCGCGTACCGACCCAATTTTTGGATTCCTGGTAAGGACGAACATGTTGATCAGCCACGATACAAAGCTCCTGTGTTGCAGAAACTCTTAGTACACCACACTGAGCTGTCCCCTACAAATACACAGCATACACAAAGAAAAAAAAAAACGTTTGGAAAACATGCACCGAAAACGGGTTTCATTTGTTAGAGTTTTTTTTTGAATTTCTTCGAAAATTTTAAACTTTTATCCCAAAAAAAATTCGTTTATTACAAAATTTTTATTTTTTCAACAAAAAAAATATTTTTGAACCAACAACACAGTCCGGGGATCGAACCCAGGACCCTTGGTATGCAAGGCGGACGTAGCAGCCACTGCTTCACGGTGCCCAACTAAATGTATGTTTCGGTTAAATAAAGTTTGTTTAATCGGCTCGTGGGCGCCGCAAACTATGCTATATAAATATAACTTATATGACAATAACAGCTACATAGCTCAGTGGATAGTATGTTGGCCTACAAATTGCAGGGTCCGCGGTTCGATTCTCTGTCCAGCCGAAAGGTAAAATTAAAAAATATATATAAAATCAAATAATTTCTTCTACATTGTTTGTATTACAGAAAAAGGTGCTGAGAACTAAAAAACTTCGTGAAAGTGAGAAAGAAAGATGTGGGGGGAAATTCAATTAGCCAGAAAAGATTGTTTTTTGAGTTAGTCTTTATGAAATTGTTTTTACATCCTGGAAAAGAATAAACGTTTATCACAAAAAGTATATACTTTTCTTCCACATAAACTTCATTAAAGCAAAAAGCAAATGAGAAACGAACTTTGTTTGTCTAAAATTTCGTTTGGGAGGAAAGAACTATTTTTTTGCGTGTAGTTAGGTTAGGCAAAAAGGGCAGCCCGCCTGTTTTTCAATCTAACTTAGAAATGTACTGACTATCCATTGTGATACCTCAAAAAAAAAAAAATACCTATGGGCATATCTAGTTTGTAACGTTGAACCTATCCGATTATTTTTATTTTTTTTGTTGAACCGACCAGATTAATCCAAAAACATTAACAGATTGATACAGTTAACATTTTTTCTGTAGTTTCCTTGCTAGTCTGCTATCAGACATTCGCCATCATAACAGCCTTTTCACACAGAATGAGCTTGCAGGTAACCAAAGGCATACCAGCAGATTCTAATTTCCCTGGAATGTAAGGTGGTCCTAGCCTTACTAACTCATCCGCTTCGCAGTTTCGTGGTATATTCCTGTGACCTCACAGCCATATTAGGTGAAAATTCCACTGCTCAGCCATCACGTTGACACACGCAGAGAAGGAATATGATCACCTCAAACATGTTTCAAGAGCAAAATGTTATTTTTGTATGGAGACCATGTAACATGTTTGTCACTAAAATGTTATTTTATCGTCAAATATAACCTGCTTGCCGAAATCAGATACATGATTTCCGAGAAAATAACATGGTTGCGAAAACCATGTTACATGGTCACCACCCAAAAATAACATTTTGCTCTTAAAACATGTTTGAGGTGATCATATTCCTTCTCTGGGTGCAGTTTTGAGGCATAGTCCAGGGATTTTAATGCAGGTTGACTGTTTCAGTATATATTGATAACAATCGTTTTAAGTTCAGGTTTTCGGAATATACTCCAAGACCCACTTGTCCATCGAATTTGGAGTTGCCGCTATAAAAATCTCTATAACTTCGCCAGAGTATAATGCGCTACGTTTGGCACATCTGGCATTATTTTGAGGCCCGCACTGTGCCTTTGCCTTTTTACCAACCACAACAATATGTCTAAAGGCAGATGCAAGATGACATTAAGAGAATATGTTCCCGTGAATGAAATACACTGCATAAGCATCTTTCCATGGATTTTTAGGTCAATGTTGACGTATGATAGGGGTAAGCATATATTTTGTGGCAATGCAAAGTACCTCCCCATTATTGTCTTTGGAGCAGCTGTTCGCAAGCTGTTCAGTATTGTCAGAGACGTATATCCCGAACTGTCAAGTGTTGTCAATACCGCATTATTAATTTGTGCACCCATTATATCTTATATTTTTATACCCTCCACCATAGGATGGGGGGTACATTAACTTTGTCATTCCGTTTGTAACACATCCAAATATTGCTCTAAGACCCCATAAAGTATATATATTCTGGGTCGTGGTGAAATTCTGAGTCGATCTAAGCATGTCCGTCCTTCTATTGAAATCACGCTAACTTCCGAAACAACGAAACAAGCTATCGTCTTGAAACTTGGCACAAGTAGTTGTTATTAATGTAGGTCGGATGGTATTGCAAATGGGTCATATAGGTCCACTTAAACGGACCCCCAGATTTGGCTTGCGGAGCCTCTTGGAGGAGCAAAATTCATCCGATCCGGTTCAAATTTGGAACGTGGTGTTAGTATATGGCCGTTAACAACCATACCAAAATTGGTCCATGTCGGTCTATAGTTATATAGCCGATCCCCAAACACACAAAAATTGATCCAAATCGGTTCATAATCATGGTTGCCACTCGAGCCAAAAATAATCTACCAAAATTTTATTTCTATAGAAAATTTTGTCAATTTTTTTCTGTAGAAAATTTTGTCATTTTTTTTTTTTTTTCTATAGAAAATTTTGTTAAAATTTCTATAGAAAATTTTGTCAAAATTTCTATAAAAAAATTTTGTTAAAATTTTATTTCTATAGAAAATTTTGTCAAACTGAATTATATACGTATTTAATCTGTCTTTTTTAATTTAATATATACCACGTATGGACTTACTTACAAATTAGAAGACGGTGTTAGGAGGTTTCAAGATACCTTGCCATCGGCAAGCTTTACCGCCACTCAAGTAATTCGATTGTGGATGGCAGTGTTTAGAAGTTTCTACGCAATCCATGGTGGTGGGTACATAAGCTTCGGCCTGTCCGAACTTACGGCCATATATACTTTTTTTTACATCAATCATCTTTTTTGTTGGAAATATTTTGATTATATTTTTTTCTGGGTAGAACTTTCACAGCATGGAATTTATTTTTAAAATTTATTTTGGTTGGTGTTGTTACAATTTATTTTATATATATTTATATAAGCTACCAGTATCATCATAACGAGTTATGATGCTATACACAATATGTTTGCTTCTATCACGAATCTATTGATCAACTAATTTAAAATGTCTCGATCAATCAGCGACTTCAATTAAACTTTTAAATGATACAGTTAATTTATGTGCCTTTTCTATTTTGATAGAACATTTTACTGAATCAATCAATTACTTTTCTCAAATTTAATTAAGATTTTTATTAACAAATATTAATGGTATTTTTTTTAACCCTGGAAAGTCATCCTTATTTTTTGTACACTAACGTAATCCTTCGTCATTTTGACTACGGCTTATTTCACGACGCTATAATTTGCGTCGTGAGCAAAAATAAGAACCAAAATTGAGTTTATTTCCTTATTCAATTTGTTTTTTGCGCGTCGTCATTTTGACGAAGGATGACTGTCCAGGGTTAAGGTGTACTTAATCTCATTTTGGAACCACTGTATGCCCATTGACATTGTAGAATATTCAATATCATTGTATACATGATCTTATAATTAACTCTTCTAGAGTTACTATATCGAGCACTTCTTAGAATCATTGGGGTAATTCCCATCTTGGTATCTCCCAGTCATTGGAAATGCTTGATATGTAAACAATATAGCATGAGATTTAATATTTACGAATTATTAATTAATGTCAGAACAATTGCTTATTTGCTTTCACTTTAATACTGGGAATTTATTGATAGACATAGCTATTGCTAAAACCAAAGTATGGGATAAACGTGAAAAAATATGTAATGATGTGCAATTAATATTTCCCACCCAATATTGCATGGAATCGATTGATTGGCATTCACAAGAGCTCATCGTCATTCATGATTCTACGAATGACGGTATTCATTTATTTATTGAAGTTGTTTCTTTTTTGATAAGCCAAAGAGGGAATTCCACAATTTCTTATGGAGTTCATATTGAAGGTTAATACACTGTTGCTTGCTAACAACATTATTTTTATTTGGGGAAAAAAAGATGGATTAAATTAGACAAAAAACAATACAAATACGTATCTATGATGCCTCTATAATACCAAGTTTTGTATCT